>NC_069501.1:1149359192-1149722525 GCF_027579735.1 Bombina bombina | reverse complement strand
CGAGCACGTTTTTGAAGCTGGCCGCGTCCGTAAGCACCGCTGGTATTGAGAGTTGCAGTTGCGGTAAATATGCTCTACGCTCCCTTTTTGGAGCCTAACGCAGCCCTTATGTGAACTCTTAATACCAGCGGTATTTAAAAGGTGCGGGAGAAAAAAAGCCAGCGTAGCTAACGCACCCCTTTGGCCGCAGAACTCTAAATCTAGCCGTTAGTGTGCACTAGCCTATAAAATGAAAACACAGGGCTATTATGCTAGGATGTTACTACCACACAAAGGCAGGTAAAACTTTTTTCATCTCCAAGAAAGATTCAGTAGATGCTGCCCAATTCCCAAAGCCTGGCAACAATGAATAAAATTATACATTAAGTACGTATATTTTCCCTGGAGAGCATAACAGACTGCTCAATTACTATGTCTCAGGTGTTTATGCAGCCTTGAGAAAAAAATAAAAATATATATATATTATCATGTGCTATTATTAAAAGTTGACTTCAAGTGCATGGCAGATGGACACGCTGTGACAATATAAATGTTATTCCTGCTTAAACACATATATGAGAATTAATAAAACAATATAACATCACTTGTGGATCCTTAGTAACCATAAGACTATAAAAAAAACTCAAAATAGTTGTAGTGACTTAACAGTGTATATAATAGCATGGCATTCAGGAAAAGACACCCTAACAATTATCAAAGTGGTAAAAGAGCTAAATGCCCTGTTAAGAGCAATGCCCATCCAAATGCCATTTACATGGCAATGATTAGCTTAGGTTTATTTAGATTTTTACTTTGAGGGGTTGGTTGTGTGGGTGGTGGGTTTTACTGTTGGGGGTGTTTGTATTTTTTTTTACAGGTAAAAGAGCTGATTTCTTTGGGGCAATGCCCCACAAAAGACCCTTTCAAAAGCCATTGGCAGTTTAGTGTAGGCTAGGCTTTTTTTTATTTGGGGGGACTTTTTTTAATTTGATAGGGCTAATAGATTGGGAGTAAGGCAGGCTAGGTTTTATTTTACAGGTAACTGTATTTATTTTAACTGGGTAGTTAGTAAATAGTTTAGCTAGAATATAACTATTAGTTATATTGTAGCTAGCTTAGGTTTTATTTTACAGGTAAGTATTTAGTTTTTAATAGGTATTATTTAGTTAATTGTAAGGTTTATTTAGCTTTATTTTAATTATATTTAAGTTAGGGGGTGTTAAGGTTAGACTTAGGGTTATGTTAGGGTTATGCTTAGGGTTAGGTTTAGGGGTTAATAGATTTATTTAGTGTTAGTGATGTTGGAGGCCAGAGGTTTAGGGGTTAATTACTTTAGTATAGTGGCGGCAATATTGGGGGCGGCAGATTAGGGGTTAATAACTGTAATGTAGGTGGCGGTGATGTTAGGGGCAGCAGATTAGGGATTAATAGTTTTATTTAGGTGGCGGCAATGTTAAGGGAGGCAGATTAGGGGTTAATAGCATTATGTATGTGGCGGCGATGTCGGGGGCGGCAGATTAGGGGTGTTTAGACTTGGTTTGTATGTTAGGGTGTAAGGTTTAAACATAACTTTTTCTTTCCCCATAGAAATCAATGGGGCTGCGTTCCGGAGCTTTTGTTTCCGCAATCGCAAGTGCTAGGCTTCTTTTTTGCCAGCTCTCCCCATTGATGTCTATGGGGAAATCGTGCATGAGCACATGAAAGCAGCGCTTGTATTTCGGTGCGGTATGGAGCTAAACGCCACCATATCACCCGCACAAGCCTGCTTTTTACAAACTTGTAATAGCAGCGCTATAGGGAACGCAGCATTTGTGGCGGTTGTTAATTTCCCTATAGCGCTAAAAACGTGTAATCTTGCTGTTAGTTTTTATGTTCTAGCTACTGTTTTTATAATATCTGTATTTTAAATTTAGTACCGTTTACTTGCCGACTCCTCCCAGCAGCTACTTCCGTGTTTTCCTGTGTTTGTGTTCTTGAGCAGTCCCATCCGCTCTCTACGTCACTTGAAAGCTTGTTCACTATGATCATTTGAACTGCGCATGTGCCAATTGCCTTTGAAACATAGTGTAGCGGTACTCTGCTAGGGGTCTCCCTTCCCCTGTCCAAACCCAGGGATCGCAACCGGATAGTGGGACCAGAGCTATAGTTGCTGAGACCGGGGTCAAGCCAGTGACTGTATCTCCCCCATCTGGGCTGATCTCTGTGGGCTCCTAATCAGGTAGCGTCTTCTCTGCCCTGCAGCTCTCTCCTGGCAAGTATCATCCCCTCTGCCTGTCTGATTCTAGGTAGGAATAAATCCCTCTGCCTGGCTGATTCTAGGTAGGAATAAATCCCTCTGCCTGGCTGATTCTAGGCAGGAATAGATCACTCTGCCTCCAGATAGTGGGACCAGAGCTATCGTTGCTGAGACCGGGGTCAAGCCAGCGGCTGTATCTCCCCAGCTGGGCTGGTCTCAGTGGGCTCCCAGGCAGGTAGCATCCCCTCTGCCAGTCTGCTTCTAGGCAGGAATAGATCCCTCTGCCTCGTTGCTCCTTTCAGGTAGGTAATGATTCCTTTCCATGCACTGTCTTCAATAAGACAATTGGGACTCACAAGGCTACAGACCATGTAGCAGGTCACTCTTGCAGGGAAAGGTGCAGCCAGAAAGTAGAACCAGAATCTCTGCTACTGGTATACCTGAAAGAATCCGACAGGACCAACTGCTCCAGAAGTAACTACTTCACCCAGGACTAGCTTGTACAAACGCACCCGTAAGCTTATGGTGAAACACACTTCATAAAACATAAACATAGGAAAACACTTAGAAAACAATATAATAAGGGAATATAACTTTGCCAACAGGATGGACAATTCAGGTAATTCTAAACAGTAAAAATAACAAACATCTGTTTGTATTTTCGCCTATGCAAATATATGCAAATTAGTAATTCCTCCTGTATCCATTTTGCAAGCAATAGAGGGCGCTGTGTTATGATGTTTTTGTGATAGTTCAACCAATAGATGGCACTGTGTCACACATTGTCCATGTATGTGACTAGGGAACCGTCACACATAGTATTCAATGAACTACAATAATCATTTAAGGGGCACTGAACCCAAATTTCTTTCATGATTCAGATAGAGCAAGCAATTTTAAGCAACTTTCTAATTTACTTCTATTATCAAATTTTCTTCATTCTCTTGCTATCTTTATTTGAAAAAGAAGGCATCTAAGCTAAGGAGCCAGCAGTTTTTTGGTTCAGTACCATGGACAGCACTTGTTTATTGGTGCTGTCCAATCAGCAATGACAACCCAGGTTGTTCACCAAAAATGGGCCGGCATCTAAACTTACATTCTTGCTTTTACACATACTAAGAGAATGAAGAAAATTTGAGAATAGGAGTAAATTAGAAAGTTGCTAAAAATTGCATGCTCTATATGAATCACGAAAGAAAACATTTGGGTTTAGTGTCCCTTTAAGTACTATACTGCCCTAGACAGCAGCTGCAGAATTGCAATTGTGTACCCTACAGAGCATGCAGGGTGTGCTTGAGCTAGCACACATGAAATACCTGAACTGCTTGGGGTTTGTTGAGTGTCACTTTTAACTGCATGTTAGAAACATGGCTAAGTCAAAAGAATGGTCCAAAAAAGTTAAGAGGAGAGATCATCGCCCTTCACAAACAAGGAACAGGATACAAAAATATAGCGAAGGCACTGAATGTTCCTAGAGACACAATTGGAAGCGTAGTTTGCAAGTTCAAAGTTAAAGGAACAATGGTTACACTACCTGGATGTGGCAGAAAAAGGAAGCTATCCACAGCTGTAAACAGATTTATGAGAAGACAGGTTGAGAAAAACCCTTGAGTGACTGCAAAAAACCTACAGCAAGTGGCAACAGGCACTGAGGTTTCATTTTGCATGGTAAGGTACGTTTAAAACGCAGAAGGTTTCCATGACAGAAATCCAAGACTTACACCACTACTGACCCAAAAGCACAAGAAAGTTGGCTCCAATATGCTCAAAATCATAATTAAGCCACAGAAGTTTTGGAATTCTGTTCTGTGGAGCGATGACACAAAACTGAAACTTTTGGGCCCGATGAATCTGAGGAAGAAGAATGAAGCATACGCTGAAAAACATACTCTGCCTACAGTTAAGCATGGTGGTGGCTCAGTGATGCTCTGGGGCTGCTGTGCATCCTCTGGCATTGGAAATCTTGTGGAAGGCAAGATGGATTAATTGAATTGGATTCATTGAAGTATCAGGAAATAATAGGAGAAAACACCATGCCGTCTGTGAGAAAACTGAAGCTTGGGCATCATTGGACCTTCCAACAGGATAATGATTCCAAGCATACCTCAAATTCCACCAAAGCTTGGTTGCAGAAGAAGTCCTGGAAGATTCTACAGTGGCCATCACAGTCACCTGACTTGAACCCCATATACAATCTCTGGTGGGATTTGAAGAAGGCTGTTGCAGCAAGCAAACCCAAGAATATTACTGACCTGGAGGCCATTGCTCATGAGGAATGGGCTAAGATTCCTCAGGAATGCCGGCAGAAGCTGGTGTCTGGCTATGCATCTCATTGTTACATTTTCAGTTGAATTTGGGGAAACCACTTGAGGCATTCGTTGTGTTGAGCTATTTCAATTGCTTTTGTTTCATTGCAAACAGGCGAAAGACTGTACAGTTTGACAATAAACCTGATTTGCAATGGGGGTACAACTGTATATATATCTGTGTGTATATTTGACCAATAAAAGAAGGTATAGATATAGATATATTTTAATTAAAAAAAGACACATACACATACATACACATATTTATATACTGTATATATATATATATATATATATATATATATATTAATTATTATTATTTATGTATAAATAGAACATATTCTTCTATGTGAAGAACATTGGAATGTGAAATATTAATATTTTATGCCGAGTTAGCGTATTTGCTTAAACGCAATCGGGTTTGCGCGAGAATAAGGGTGCTGTTTTTTTTACACTTTTTCATGCTCCATTGAAGCCTATGGGGAAATACGTTAACGCAGTCACAATATTCAAAGATCGCCTTTTTGTGCGGGTTGGGTTTGAAAATATTTTTGAGGGCGCTCTACCCATAGTGTGCAAAAATCTTACTTCTAGCGAATTCATCACTTGAGCAGAAACACTAAATAGCGTGCCACTTGTAATCTAGCCCTCGAACGGTACAGCAGTATATTGTGCATTGCTTCAATGTTAAAGAGAAACCAAGCAGTCACATTTTTTTTAAGCGGTGATTGAAACTCATTACCACTCGTGTATATCGGGCCGTATATTTTTCTTGCATTTTTTTTGTAGGTTAAAGCAAACATGCAAGAAAATATTTGCCTGGATAATCTTACAATATCTTAATTTTATAAAAAAAATGGACATAAATAAAGAAAAAGAAGGAATTCCCCCGTTTAGCTTCCTGCTGTAAAGTTACCATGCAATATTTTAACCCCTTAATGACCACAATGTACCCTGTATGTCACTGGTCGTTAAGGTTTTTTTCAGGACATAATAGCACAAGTCTAGCAAGAACACGCTATAAATGCCCTCCCTCCAGCAGGCTTTGTGGAATAGAGCAGTCTCAACCCTGGTGGCAAGACCGCGCTATAAAACAATCAAGTCCCAAAAAAAGGCCAGCGACATACAGGGTACATCGCTGGTCCTTAAGGGGTTAATAATGAGATATCACAAAGGCAGATAAATGCCACTCACATTTGCTCAGCGCTGTTACCTATGGCTATGCACATTTGACATTTCAAATAATAAATGAGCTGGCTTTGGTAGTGCAAATTTACTCTGAAAGTCCAGCTGCAAACGTTTACATGAGTTAGATGTCAGTCCCCCTACATATATTTCCACTATTTGTCACATAGCTGTAAAAACAGGGGGAAAATATCTTTGCTGACTACAACCACTTAACATTGTACATTTTACGATCACTATCCTTAACATTATGTTCATTTTTATGATTTCATAAAGAAGCTGAGTATGTTCAGCAATTAAATAAGAGAGTTCTGCATAATGTCGTCAAACTGCAGCTGACCCTGACTAAAGCTTAACAAGTTCATGATCTATAATCTGCATAAATGAGATCAGAGTAGAAAATGAGACACAAGAAAAAGATAGTTTGGAAAAGTTTATTTATTTGAATTTTCAAAGGTACAGTGCTTTGTTATACAGATTTCTCGAAATAGCTACAGTGGGTATTAAAAAGAATCCCCCCTTGAAAATAATACCAGTTTGTTCCTTTGCAGCCTGAAATAAAGACAGTCACAATTTTTGTTTATCCAGTTCTAATTACTCAGTGCAACTTATAACATCCAAGTGAAAGATATAACACCAACATGTCAGGCAAAAATAAAGGCAATTCAAAAACAGAATCACTGAGTTAGAAAAAAGGATCACTTCCTCCTAAAATTACTTGTAACCTCAATCAGGTGTAGCTAATCACCATCTCAACGGCACACCCAAAGCCATTTGACTCTCAACTGTGATCAGATGTGGGCATATTGATTATCTCAGCATGAAAAGATCTTTTCTGGAGCATCTCATTCCTGATAGTGCAACTGAAGCAAACAATCAACTATGAGTGGCAAGGTAATGTCAAAAGATCTCTGGGATAATGTTGTGGACAGGCACAAGTCAGGAGATGGATACAAGAAAATATTGAAGGATTTATCAATTTCTAGAAGCACAGTGAAGTTTATTATTAAGAAGTGGAATTTATTTGCTACAACACAGACTCTCTCTGGATCAGGACGTCGCTCCAAACTGGATGAAAAAAACAGGTGGAAACTGGTCAGAGAGGCTACCAAGAGGCCCACAGCAACTGAAGCAGTTGCAGGAATTTATGACAAAGAGAGGTCATTGTGTGCCTGTGACAACAATATCACAAATTCTCCACAAATGTGGCTTATAAGGGGGGGGGGGTGGGGGGTTGCAAGAAAATAGCCACTCCTCAAGAAAGGTCACATGCATTCACATGCAGTCACTACTGAGTTTTGCCATAACACACCTAGGAGATTCTGAGGCCACATGGAAGAAGGTGTTATGGTCAGATGAGACTAAAATTGAATTATTTGGCCTCAACACCAAACGATATGTCTGGAGAAAATACAATACAGCTCACCATCCAAATAATATAATACCTACAGTAAAGCATGGGGGTGGTAATATCCTGTTAAGTGGTTGTTTCTCTGCAGCAGACACTGGAACACTTGTCAGGATAGAAGGAATAATGGATGGGGCAAAATACCGTCAAATTCTTGAGGAAAATTTGCTGCCCTCTGCCAGGAAGTTGTCAATGGGAAGAAGGTTTACCTTCCAACATGACAATGACCCAAAGCACACAGCGAAAATGACCACACAGTGGTTGAAGGAGAAAAGGGTGGATGTCCTTGCATGGCCTAGTCAGAGCCCAGACTTAAACCCCATTGAATATCTGTGGCATGACTTGAAGACTGCAGTCCACAAATGGTCACCATCAAATGTAATTGAACTGGAGCAGTTCTGCAAAGAATAGTGGGCAAATATTGCACAGTCTAGACATGCAAAGTTAGTAGAGACATATTCAAACAGACTAAAGGCTGTAATTAAAGCAACATTTGGTTCAACAAAATACTGACACAAGGGGGTGATCCTTTTTCCAACTCAGTTTTTTGCCTGACATGTTGGTGTTATATTTTTCACTTGGATGTTTTAAGTTGCACTGAGTAAATACAACTGGATACACAAAAAATGTGTCTGTCTTTATTTCAGGCTGCAAAGCAACAAAATGTGATTATTTTAAAGGGGGGGTGTGATTTTTTCAATACCCACTGTATAGTAATCTCTGGTACTCTGAGTATCTCTCATTGTCTACTGGTATATGGTATTGGCAACCAAAATCCACATTTCAACCCAATGTTTATTTTCTATTTCTTTCCTTTCTTTTTCTTCTGTATTTTTCAATGCTATTAACAACTTCTTATCATAACTATCTAATAAATGTTTTTAGAAAGAATGTTTTCTATTATCTACACCTGGTGAACCAGATATAAGATGCAAATCAGTCTTCTGAGGAGAGTGATCTCTATGGGCTAAGTGATCAACACAGAGTGACTATCAAGATGTAGACCTGAGGTTAATTAAAGGTGATACTCTAGGATATCTTAGACATGTTTATAGAGATAGAGAGCTCTACCCCCTTAGTGGTAAACTATCAGTAATGAACAAACTTAGTAGAGCTTACCTCCTCTTTCACGAGAGACTGGTGGCCAGAGATTGCTTCGGGAACAAAAATCACTTTAGCTCCGGCGTGTTAGACTGCTGCTCCATAACCTGTCCACCTGCTCTGAGCAGGCGGACAGACATCGCCACAATTCAACCCGATCGAGTACGATCGGGTTGATTTACACCCCCTGCTGGTGGCCGATTGGCTGCGATTCTGCAGGGGGCGGCATTGCACCAGCAGCTCTTGTGAGCTGCTGGTGCAATGCTGAATACGGAGAGTGTATTGCTCTCCGTATTCAGCGAGGTCTGGCGGACCTGATCCGCACTGTTGGATCAGGTCCGCCAAACTTTGATAAATAGAGGCCATTGTGTTTTCTAGATTCGTTTGTGCCAAATTGTGTTTTTGGATTTTTTAATCTGTTAGTCTGAATTTTCATATAATAACCTTGAGGTGGTTACAGCAGAGATAAAAATCTGTTAAAATCTGACAGCGCTCAACCTTGTGTCTGTAGCTCCTAGTATTGTGGGTACCAGCGACCCCAAAAAGGTGAATGTAGTGCTAAAAATAAATACACAGAGCGCCTCCTAAAAGGCTAAGACACTAGTAGTGACAAGATTATTTAAATTTATTAAAACTTAGTCAGTAATTGAAAAGAAGCTTACCATATATGTCAATGCGTTTCGGCCCTAAGAACTGGGCCTTTATCAAGACTAAATAAAGTCTTGATAAAGGCCCAGTCTTGATAAAGGCCCAGTTCTTAGGGCCGAAACGCGTTGACATATATGGTAAGCTTCTTTTCAATTACTGAATAGCAGTTTTGCACTGTTATATTTGTTTTATTACAGGTATATCTTTGAATGAATTGATCCCTGAGACATAGGATCCATTTCTGTATTTTTTCATCGTTTACACACAGGAATAACTTTTTAGGAGCATCTCTTCACATCTTGTATTCACATAAGGGTCACTTTATACGTGTGTTATTCACTTTAACACATCCTAAATATTCATTTGGATTATTTTTTTACATTTTTTCCTTTTTCTTTTTTCATTTTTGTGTACACACATTTTTGATTATTCACGCCCACTTCATCACATCATCTTTTCAGGATTTTTTGGATATTCACAATAATTTTTGAAATTTGATTTGAAAACCACTACGTTTTTCTTTTTTACACACTTCATCATTTCACTGTTTATTGAGGGATATATAAGGATAACTGTTTTAAAATAGAATCTTCATATTGGACATTCACTCTCTGGAAAGAATTTAAAGTTTGGGACCTACATATTTATGGACACCTACTCAGTAAATTGATGTTTTTATATTTATTTTTTATCCAACCATCAACAGCTGTTTTATTGTAATTTATTTTGTGATTAAGATTGTATATTGTTGTGGTTTTTAACCACAATTGTATTGTTTTTTATATAGATATATGCATATTTTATTGTTAATTTTAAGTGGATCCACTTTTGTATCTTGTTTGTATATTTTAGCTATAAGTAGCTTATAAAATATTTTATATACCCCTATAGCATTTCAATATATTTTTTATTTAAATAATCTTGTCACTACTAGTGTCTTAGCCTTTTAGGAGGCGCTCTGTGTATTTATTTTTAGCACTACATTTTTAGTGTTACAGCAGAGATAGTTTAGTGTGAGTGGCTTTAAAGGGAGTCTGGGCATTTTTCTGGGTCTAGTACAGACGAGAGAAAGTTTATTAGCTCTTGCACACACTAGACTGTGACAAACTGGTAAACTGGTGACTGTTCAACCCTTTCTGTGACAAACTGGTGACTGTTGCAGGTAGGGTTAAATACCCTGTAGTTCACATTAGTTTTCAGTGGTTTAAAGGGACATGATCAAATATTTTCCTATCATTATTTAGATTAGATTTTGTACATTTTGTAACAACTTTCCAATTTACTTCTATTATCATATTTGTTTCATTCAGGGCTAGATTACAATTGGAGCCGTAATGTTAAAGCAAGTGCACAATTGCAATATCATGATCGTGTAAACGTACTTTCATATTATATGTTGAAAGTAAATGAGATTGCTCAAACGCAGTCGCATTTTACGCTCAAACATTTTACGTAAGCTTACGGTTAGTGCTTGAAAAAAAGTTGCACTAAATAAAAAAAAACATTAAAATTATTTCCCGACCTACATAATCCACTTCCAGCATTGTTAATGCCTAATCTGTGGCATCCCCCATTGTAAACTACCCCACTAAACTATTAACCCTTAATCTGCCACATCACCCCTGCTACACTATTAAGCCCTAATCAGCCATAATGCCCCATCAAAAACTACTCCGCTACACTATTAACTATGTATCTGCCATTACCCCTATCACAATTAAACCCTACACTATATTAACCTCTAAGCTGCCATAACCCCCACCGCAATATCCCCTATTCCCCCACATCCCCATTGCAAACTACTCCCCTACACTATTAACACCTAAACTGCCACATCCCCATCACAAACTATGCAGCTACACTATTAACCCCTAAACTACCATTACCCCTTCCTTAATAAACCACTACTCTATTAAACCCCTACCACTACTCTATAAAACCCTTTACTAAAACTCAAATAACCCCTCAAATAAAAAAAAAAATACCTTTAAAAATACCTAATCTAGAAATCGCCATAAAAAGGCCATTTGTCGGGTAGTGCCCTAGTTTAAGTGATTATAGATCTTTTGCAAAAAAGTGATCTTAGCTCTTTCGCAAACAAATCTATCCAAACTCCCCAAAACAAAACCTAATGCTAAACCCCAAAGTTTAGAAAAACCACCTTTAAATCCGACTCCTTTGGAGGGCAGTGGCAGGTCCATGATGCCGCTCCTCTGTCCCCTGGCGACGCTCCTCTACCTTTTTGGGTGGTCCTCGTTTGATCTTCCAGCCAATCCTTTTTTATGATGTCAATGCAGCACAATGAAAAATACAAGTCTCCCACCTTATATAACAGTTCCTTTTCCATTTCTATTGGATTGGAAATAAAAAATCAGCCAAAAGAAATTCAACGGAACCCCTATATAAGGGTCAAACTTGCATTTAATTCTCAGTGTGCTGAGGTGACAGCATGGAGGAGGATCGGGTGGAAGTTCAGAAGAGGACTGCCCAAGAAAAGCAATTTAGTTTTTATGCTTATGAGATGTGTCACTACACACTGTAGTGACACATCTCATATGCATAAAAACTAAATTGCTGTTTTCTCAGTACAGGAATATCTGCTTTACAAAGAAGAAAAATTGTAAAACATTTGAAAATATGAGCTTTTAGAAAAAAATAAACTTTTATTTCATGTGAGTGACCCACACAATTTATACGTATATTGTTTTATTTCAGCAGGCCCAGCAGATTAAGAACATACCATCATTATTATTTTATTTTTTTATGGCATGTGAGATAGCCGCAGCAACAAACGTAAAAAAAAGTATATTTTTGTTAAGATTTTAGTAAATAATATTGAAAATGGCCAGGAGCTGTTACTGTGATCACCTTACTAAATTGTCATCAAGGGTAGCCACATGTAAAATAGGGGCCTATATATACAGGCTTTCGGGGGTTATAACATAAACTAGAAAGTCCCTTTTTTTGATGTCCATGTTTGTGGTGACATCACCTGTAGTTCTGGGAGTGCCGTCTACTATACTACCAATGATCGGGCCTACAGTGCAAGGATTCCCAATCCAATGATGTGATCAGAAATTCCTCTTAATGATGAGAACGGATCATCTTGCACTTACATGCAGCACGTGGTTAAAGTCTATAGGAGTTTTTCTTGATCAATCTTTTGACAAGTTTTTCTATAAGATTGTGATTGACACCTTTGTTCTGGATATTGTTGGATTGTAACAGGTTGGGGTTTATTCTTGCTGCCCTTCCAACAGCTTCCCCATCAGGGCAATGTTCTGGTTTTCACTGACTGTGATGTGGCTTTGACTATGTTTTCCCATGATCCCCCTTCCCTCCTTGCCTCAAAAAGCCTATGAAAATGTTGGTAGGTATGTAATAAAAAAATGTATATACAGGTGGCCCTCGTTTTACAACGGTTCAATTTACACCATTTCAGAATAACAACCTTTTTTCCAGTCTTGTGACTGCTATTGAAAAGCATTGAGAAGCAGTGCATTTATTAAAATAGACAGTAGGTGGAGCTGTCCGCTTGCGTTGCAGCAAAGCCAAGCAAGCTGAAATTAATCAGTTTAACCAGACCTGAGCTATCGAGCAAATTTCAAAGGAACAAGATCTTCCTGTCTATAAATCAGTCCAGATTGAAATGCATAGAAAGAACTGTTTGCAGAAAAAGTGAAGTCTGTGTTGTGTGATTATTTTGTTAGGTTTATAATGCTGTTTAGCAAATGTTTTTGTTCATTTAACTTAGTTTAATTATATATTCTGTGTTGTGTGATTATTTATTAGGTTTATGATGCTGTCTAGCATTTAAAGCCTTCATTTCAAAGCTTTAAAAATAATGTATTTGGTGTTACTTATGACAATTTTGAGAGGGGCCTGGAACCTATCTCCCTCACTTCCCATTGACTTACATTATAAACTGGGTTTCAATTTACAACAGTTTCAATTTACAACCATTCCTTCTGGAACCTAATCCTGGTGTAAACTGAGGGCTACCTGTACTTATTATTGCAACAATAACTTTGATAATGCTATTGCGGGTTGTTAGTTTGTTATGAAATGGGTCATAATTTGCATAAATTTAATTTGGGTTTGCAATTATTATTATTATTATTTATTTGTATAGCCCCACAACATATTCTTTAGCTTCTTTTATTCATGATCATTAAAAAAGACAATTTTACTTGTAAAATATATGGAAATACGTGTAAATGAATAGAAGAGTCGCTTGAATTGTAATACATTTTCTCTAAACTTATTGAATTTAATATTACACAACTTGTAAGTGAATAATTACCCATTTTTACAAAACTGCATATAAAATGAAAAATGATGATTCAGTGTAATATTTATGCTAGTTCATATTTTAATCCCCTAGATACCAGAAAGATTGAAGAACAATTTGGAAGCTAGAAAATAAATATAGCTGCCAACATCATCATTTTAAAAGTAAAAGATTTTCTACAAAAATGCAAACATTAAAGTACAATAATTTCCAAGCTCACTTGTTCAAATCAATGGATGTGTCTTAAACAATATTCACATTGCAGTCATGTTCCCTTTCTTCCTTATATCTCAATTTAATCTGTTTTGGACATTTGCCATGTAACCGTAAATATGAAATCTTCCCTGCCAAGTTTCTGTCACTTCAGAATGCGGTGGAAGAAGATTTTTGAAGACTGAAAACAGCTAATATCAGTGTGTCCACTCAATACAGGGGACATTATTAAAAGTAAAGCTTAAAGGGATAGGAAATTTAAAATTAAACTTGCATGATTTAGATAGAACATGCAATTTTAATACACTTTCAAATCCACTTCTATTTCCAAATATGCTTTGTTCTTTTGGTATCCCTGCTTGAAAAAGAATACGCACGTATACTACACTAGTGGGAGCTAGCTGCTGATTGCCTGCAACACATTTGTCTCTTGTGATTGGATAACTAGATATGTTCATCTAGCTGCCAGTAGAGCAATGCTGTTCCTTCTGCAAAGGATACAAAGAGAATGAAGCAATTTTGATAATAGAAGTAAATTGGTTAGTTGTTTAAAATTATTTGTTCTATCCAAATAACAACTTCCGAGAGCGAGCGCTGAAAAAACTAAATGTATGCTTACCTGATAAATGTATTTATTTCTTGACACGGTGAGTCCACGGATCATCTAATTACTATTGGGATATCACTCCTGCCCAGCAGGAGGCGGCAAAGAGCACCACAGCAAAGCTGTTAAATATCATCTCCCTTCCCTCCAACCCCAGTCATTCGACCAAAGTAAAAGGAGATAAAGGAAGCAACAAGGTGCAGAGGTGCCTGAGGTTTATAACATGACAAAAATCTGTCTTAGAAAAACAGGGTGGCCCGTGGACCGTGTCAAGAAATAAATACATTTATCAGGTAAGCATAAATTTAGTTTTCTTTCTAATGACACAGTGAGTCCACGGATCATATAATTACTATTGGGAATCAATACCCAAGCTAGAGGACACAGATGATAAGGGAGGGACAAGACAAGGAGCCTAAATGGAAGGCACCACTGCTTAAAGAACCTTACCCAAAAGAAGCCTCAGCCGAAGCAAAAGTATCAAATTTATAGAATTTTGAAAAAAGTGTGAAGAGAGGATCAAGTTGCAGCCTTGCAAATCTGTTCCACAGAAGCGTCATTTTTGAATGCCCAGGAAGAGGAAACAGCCCTCGTAGAGTGAGCCGTAACTCTCTCAGGAGGCTGCTGTCCAGCAGTTTCATAGGCCAAACAAATGATATTCTTCAGCCACAAAGAAAGAGAAGTAGCCATAACTTTCCCAGAGAAAACCACAAACAGAGCAGACGACTGGCGAAAATCCTTAGTCGCCTGTAAATAGAATTTCAAAGCACGTACCACATCTAGGTTGTGCAACAGACGTTCCTTATGAGAAGAAGGGTTAGGACATAAAGAAGGGACAACAATCTCCTGATTAATGTTCCGCTCTGAAACCACTTTAGGAAGAAACCCTAACATAGGCCTAGATTTGGAGTTCGGCGGTAGCCGTCAAAACCAGCGTTAGAGGCTCCTAACGCTGGTTTTGGGCGCCCGCTGGTATTTGGAGTCAGTGATTAAAGGGTCTAACGCTCACTTTTCAGCCGCGACTTTTCCATACCGCAGATCCCCCTACGCCATTTGCGTAGCCTATCTTATCAATGGGATCTTTCTAACGCTGGTATTTAGAGTCGTTTCTGAAGTGAGCGTTAGAGCTCTAACGACAAAACTCCAGCCGCCGGAAAATAGCAGGAGTTAAGAGCTTTCTGGCTAACGCCGGTTTATAAAGCTCTTAACTACTGTACCCTAAAGTACACTAACACCCATAAACTACCTATGTACCCCTAAACCGAGCTCCCCCCACATCGCCGCCACTCGATTAAAATTTTTAACCCCTAATCTGCCGACCGCCACCTACGTTATACTTATGTACCCCTAATCTGCTACCCCTAACACCGCCGACCCCTATATTATATTTATTAACCCCTAACCTGCCCCCCACAACATCGCCGCCAGCTACTTAAAATAATTAACCCCTAATCTTCCGACCGCAAAGCGCCGCCACCTACGTTATCCCTATGTACCCCTAATCTGCTACCCCTAACACCGCCGACCCCTATATTATATTTATTAACCCCTAATCTGCCCCCCACAACGTCGCCGACACCTGCCTACACTTATTAACTCCTAATCTGCCGAGCGGACCTGAGCGCTACTATAATAAAGTTATTAACCCCTAATCCGCCTCACTAACCCTATCATAAATAGTATTAACCCCTAATCTGCCCTCCCTAACATCGCCGACACCTACCTTCAATTATTAACCCCTAATCTTCCGATCGGAGCTCACCGCTATTCTAATAAATGGATTAACCCCTAAAGCTAAGTCTAACCCTAACACTAACACCCCCCTAAGTTAAATATAATTTTTATCTAACGAAATAAATTAACTCTTATTAAATAAATGATTCCTATTTAAAGCTAAATACTTACCTGTAAAATAAACCCTAATATAGCTACAATATAAATTATAATTATATTATAGCTATTTTAGGATTAATATTTATTTTACAGGCAACTTTGTAATTATTTTAACCAGGTACAATAGCTATTAAATAGTTAAGAACTATTTAATAGTTACCTAGTTAAAATAATAACAAATTTACCTGTAAAATAAATCCTAACCTAAGATATAATTAAACCTAACACTACCCTATCAATAAAATAATTAAATAAACTACCTACAATTACCTACAATTAACCTAACACTACACTATCAATAAATTAATTAAACACAATTCCTACAAATAAATACAATTAAATAAACTAGCTAAAGTACAAAAAATAAAAAACAACTAAGTTACAGAAAATAAAAAAATATTTACAAACATAAGAAAAATATTACAACAATTTTAAACTAATTACACCTACTCTAAGCCCCCTAATAAAATAACAAAGCCCCCCAAAATAAAAAATTCCCTACCCTATTCTAAATTAAAAAAGTTACAAGCTCTTTTACCTTACCAGCCCTGAACAGGGCCCTTTGCGGGGCATGCCCCAAGAATTTCAGCTCTTTTGCCTGTAAAAAAAAACATACAATACCCCCCCCCAACATTACAACCCACCACCCACATACCCCTAATCTAACCCAAACCCCCCTTAAATAAACCTAACACTAATCCCCTGAAGATCTTCCTACCTTGTCTTCACCATCCAGGTATCACCGATCCGTCCTGGCTCCAAGATCTTCATCCAACCCAAGCGGGGGTTGGCGATCCATAATCCGGTGCTGAAGAGGTCCAGAAGAGGCTCCAAAGTCTTCCTCCTATCCGGCAAGAAGAGGACATCCGGACCGGCAAACATCTTCTCCAAGCGGCATCTTCGATCTTCTTCCATCCGGAGCGAAGTGGCAGGATCCTGAAGACCTCCAGCGCAGAACATCCATCCGGACCGACGACTGAACGACGAATGACTGTTCCTTTAAGGGATGTCATCCAAGATGGCGTCCCTCGAATTCCGATTGGCTGATAGGATTCTATCAGCCAATCGGAATTAAGGTAGGAATTTTCTGATTGGCTGATGGAATCAGCCAATCAGAATCTAGTTCAATCCGATTGGCCGATCCAATCAGCCAATCAGATTGAGCTCGCATTCTATTGGCTGATCGGAACAGCCAATAGAATGCGAGCTCAATCTGATTGGCTGATTGGATCAGCCAATCGGATTGAACTTGATTCTGATTGGCTGATTCCATCAGCCAATCAGAAAATTCCTACCTTAATTCCGATTGGCTGATAGAATCCTATCAGCCAATCGGAATTCGAGGGACGCCATCTTGGATGACGTCCCTTAAAGGAACAGTCATTCGTCGTTCAGTCGTCGGTCCGGATGGATGTTCCGCGCTGGAGGTCTTCAGGATCCTGCCACTTCGCTCCGGATGGAAGAAGATCGAAGATGCCGCTTGGAGAAGATGTTTGCCGGTCCGGATGTCCTCTTCTTGCCGGATAGGAGGAAGACTTTGGAGCCTCTTCTGGACCTCTTCAGCACCGGATTATGGATCGCCAACCCCCGCTTGGGTTGGATGAAGATCTTGGAGCCAGGACGGATCGGTGATACCTGGATGGTGAAGACAAGGTAGGAGATCTTCAGGGGATTAGTGTTAGGTTTATTTAAGGGGGGTTTGGGTTAGATTAGGGGTATGTGGGTGGTGGGTTGTAATGTTGGGGGGGGGGTATTGTATGTTTTTTTTTACAGGCAAAAGAGCTGAAATTCTTGGGGCATGCCCCGCAAAGGGCCCTGTTCAGGGCTGGTAAGGTAAAAGAGCTTGTAACTTTTTTAATTTAGAATAGGGTAGGGAATTTTTTATTTTGGGGGGCTTTGTTATTTTATTAGGGGGCTTAGAGTAGGTGTAATTAGTTTAAAATTGTTGTAATATTTTTCTTATGTTTGTAAATATTTTTTTATTTTCTGTAACTTAGTTGTTTTTTATTTTTTGTACTTTAGCTAGTTTATTTAATTGTATTTATTTGTAGGAATTGTGTTTAATTAATTTATTGATAGTGTAGTGTTAGGTTAATTGTAGGTAATTGTAGGTAGTTTATTTAATTATTTTATTGATAGGGTAGTGTTAGGTTTAATTATATCTTAGGTTAGGATTTATTTTACAGGTAAATTTGTTATTATTTTAACTAGGTAACTATTAAATAGTTCTTAACTATTTAATAGCTATTGTACCTGGTTAAAATAATTACAAAGTTGCCTGTAAAATAAATATTAATCCTAAAATAGCTATAATATAATTATAATTTATATTGTAGCTATATTAGGATTTATTTTACAGGTAAGTATTTAGCTTTAAATAGGAATCATTTATTTAATAAGAGTTAATTTATTTCGTTAGATAAAAATTATATTTAACTTAGGGGGGTGTTAGTGTTAGGGTTAGACTTAGCTTTAGGGGTTAATCCATTTATTAGAATAGCGGTGAGCTCCGATCGGAAGATTAGGGGTTAATAATTGAAGGTAGGTGTCGGCGATGTTAGGGAGGGCAGATTAGGGGTTAATACTATTTATGATAGGGTTAGTGAGGCGGATTAGGGGTTAATAACTTTATTATAGTAGCGCTCAGGTCCGCTCGGCAGATTAGGGGTTAATAAGTGTAGGCAGGTGTCGGCGACGTTGAGGGCGGCAGATTAGGGGTTAATAAATATAATATAGGGGTCGGCGATGTTAGGGCAGCAGATTAGGGGTACATAGGGATAACGTAGGTTGCGGCGGTTTACGGAGCGGCAGATTAGGGGTTTAAAAAAATATGCAGGGGTCAGCGATAGCGGGGGCGGCAGATTAGGGGTTAATAAGTGTAAGGTTAGGGGTGTTTAGACTCGGGGTACATGTTAGAGTGTTAGGTGCAGACGTAGGAAGTGTTTCCCCATAGGAAACAATGGGGCTGCGTTAGGAGCTGAACGCTGCTTTTTTGCAGGTGTTAGGTTTTTTTTCAGCTCAAACAGCCCCATTGTTTCCTATGGGGGAATCGTGCACGAGCACGTTTTTGAGGCCGGCCGCGTCCGTAAGCAACTCTGGTATCGAGAAAACGTGTCATTACTCTATGTAATGTTTATGGACCTAACAATATTGATGAGAATTTTTGGGGACAATTGAAAAAAAACTGTTTAAACATGTAAACTCTAACCTAATTATTGCTGGTGACGTTAACATGGTGTTCAATAACATTGATAGATTTCAACCAATAAATAAACAGGGGGTAAGAACTTGTAGAAAAACCTACAAGACTTCTTAAAACCTTTTGTAGTTCACTTAAGATAAAGGATATATGGTGATTCTATGATCCTAATAACCAAGCTTTCTCGTGTGAATCCAAACAGTATAAATCTTTTTCTCCTATTGACTTAATCCAAAAGGCAGATTGGGGATTTCACTATTTCAGATCATGCACCTATTTCATTAGATATGATGTGGGGAGATATGACCTATGATCCTTCTAGGACTTACAGCTTTCCCCGTTTCTTATTTAATAATGTTGACTTTAAAAAATGGCTTATTAATATCTGGCATGAATATGCTATTTAAAATAATTCATACTCCCATAAGAAAGAGATTTTTTGGGAAACAACTAAAGCTGTTATTAGAGGCAAAATTAAAAAATACACTGTTAGAATGAGGAAAAAATATCCTGACAAGGAAGTCGAACTATCAAATTATCTTAAAAATAAATACAATGCCTATTTAACTTCTCCTAACCAGATAAATTGGAACTACTATACTAAGGCCAAACAGGAATGGGAAATTATTAATATGCAGAAAGCTGCAATCCAGGAGTTGAGATCCAGAGCTAAATTTTATAGGTACGGTAGTAAGATAGGACATTTCTTGGCTAAATGTGTTAAAAACCAGGAGTCTTATAAGCGTATAAAGACAATCAACAGAGATGGAGAATAACTAACAATGATCTAATTAATTTATAATTTTTCAAGTATTTTAAGCATTTTTACTCTGCCCCAGAAATAAATAATTGTAACAAACATAAGTTTTGGCAAAAAGTTTCTTTACCTACCCTGACCCCCGAAGCGCTAGATATATTAAACGCATCCATCTCAGAACAAGAAATGTATCAGGCAATAGATAGACTTAAGTTAGATAAAGCTCCGGTCCAGATTTACTACCTGGTGAGCTATATAAAATTCTTAAATCTGAAATTACTCCTACTCTGCTGAATCTCTTTAATGACTATTTTTGTAATGGTAAAGCTCTATCTATGTACTTTTCTGTTTCCACGATTATGCTTATACCAAAAAAGGGCAAATATCCGGAGTCAATAGACTCGTACTGCCCAATCTCCCTGTTAAACTCTGACTACAAACTAATGACTGCCATTCTAGCACAAAGACTCAAGAAAACCCTTGGCCCTCTGATAAATGTGAACCAGGTTGGATTTATGACAAATAATGACTAATATCCGTTATTTTTTTTGCTATTGGATTCTTTTTCAAATTCAAATAATCAGAAAACTATACATGATCTTGCTATACTCTCTGTTGATGCTCAAAAAGCGTTTGATTCGATTACATGGGACCACCTGTTTTTAATTTGGATTTACAGATCAATTTTTAAACTGTATTAGGTCTATATATACAAAAGCTTCAACTTTATTTATTAATGGCTTCCTCACAGACTCCTTTTCTATGGCTAAGGGGACACTCCAAGGTTGCCCAATTTCCCCACTTCTTTTTAACTTAGCTATTGAACCTTTGGCTATCATTCTCAGGAAAGTATTAAAGGGGATCTCGCTTGGAGGTAAACAACTAAAATTGTTACTGTATGCAGATGACTTGTTGCTATTTCTCAATAATACACAAACAGAGAAACCTATGATTTTAGACTTAGTTACAGAATTTGGTTCTTTTTCTGGCTATAAAATCAATGCCTCTAAATCAGAACTACTTTGGATCAAGAGACCATCACAGGATGGTCCTCCCCTCCCCTTTAAAACTGCTACAGAATATATTACATATCTTTGGATAAAAGTTGGTATAACTTACTTGAGCTGGTATAATCTAAATTAGCCCCCCCCCCTATTTTTTAAAATTAAACAAGACCTAATGAACTGGACTAATTTACCTCTTTTAATTACTGTGAAAGTAAATTTAATCAAGATGATTGTTCTACCTAAGCTATTATATCTGATGCAGAATATTCCTAATTTTTTAAGTCATAAAGATATTAAGTTTCTTGATAATTGCTTCAGGCTATTTCTTTGGGGGACCGGTAGAAGATTTGGAAAAAATAGCGCAAACAAGACAGTTTGGGGGTTTGGCACTCCCTGTAATATCTATCTATAATAATATCTGCTTAGCTAAAGTAGCTATGGATTGGCTTACTGGTGGAGAATATGTGGCATTTTTAGAAACTGAACAAAAATTGGTATATCCTTTCTCTTTAAAGGGACACTAAACCCAAATTTTTTCTTTCGTGATTCAGATAGAGCATGCAATTTTAAGCAACTTTCTAATTTACTCCTATTATCAAATTTTCTTCATTCTCTTGTTATCTTTATTTGAAATGCAAGAATGTAAGTTTAGTTGTCGGCCCATTTTTGGTGAATAACCTGGGTTATTCTTGCTGATTGGTGGATAAATTCATCCACCAATAAAAAAGTGCTCTCCAGAGTTCTGAACAAAAAAAGAAGCTTAGATGCCTTTTTTTCAAATAAAGATAGCAAGTGAACGAAGAAAAATTCATAATAGGAGTAAATTAGAAAGTTGCTTAAAATTGCATGCTCTATCTGAATCACGAAATAAATTTTTTTGGGTTTAGTGTCCCTTTAAGCGTGTTGCTACATTGTCCTATTAAGTTCATTCCCAACAAAATCAAGAAAAGACATACCCTATATCATATTATTAAAGGTGAGGGGTATCTGGAACACAGTCAGACTGTGGGTCAGTGCAAACGGAGAGAAATAATCTCCAAAAACTGAACTCTGCTACTCACAATGCCTGGAGTGCCGTAGTGAAAAGGCAGATCAAGCCGTGAGTAAAAAAGAAAACAGGCACTGCTTGGTTAGAGAATGAAGAAAGCATTCCTTTATTTAAGACACTTAAAAAACATGGTGTGTTCCCAAACAGAAGGCAGACATGCATACAAGATCAGTCTTATGCGTTTCGTGCCCCTAGTAGCACTTATTCATAGATTATCCTTTCCTTTTTTCCTTTGCATCATATTATTAAAGCCTGGCAGTTTAATAGAACTACTCGAAAATGTAATCCTTATATTTCTGATTTAGTACCCATTGCAGGGAACCCGCGATTTATTGGAGGCCTTAACAGTAAGTTGTTTAATATATGGGCTAATGATGGGTTGATACATCTATGGCAATTTAATGAAACTGACACTCCTAGAGTCATTACCTTTGAGACTCTTAAAGATCGTTACAGTCTTAGGAACACAGATTTCTATGCTTATTTGCAAGTGCGTCACTGATTTTTTTAAACTATCAAAGACTTCAACATGGAATGGTCACATCCAGGTATGAAAATGGGCTTATCCCTTTTAAGAATGGGAAAGCACTCTATCAACTATTGGTACAAAATGATATTAACTTATGCTGGTGAGCTTAATGCCCTTAAAATTTCACTAAAATGGTGGCCTGATTTTCCGCTAATAGATGCAGATATGGTAAAGCGTAGTATACTGAATGTAGATAATGCAACTTTATCTGCAATATGGCTAGAGTCGCACTTTAAGCTGATTAAAAGTGTTTACGTACCTCCTTTTTCTTTGAATAAATGGAACCCCAATGTGCAAAATAATTTCCCTCGATGTACTTCATCCGTAGCTGACTTGATCCACATGTTTTGGCGCTGTCGAAAAATACATCAGTTTTGGCAGCTTATTAAATTTTGGATGAGGAAAGTAACAAGTTCTAATATTATTTTGGATGTAAAACATATTTTTTTTCTCTTAGACAAAGGGGATAAGCAAGATAATATTGATTTTATCAATACAGTTATTTTGGGGGGAAGATACCTTATTCTTAGGAATTGGAAGAATAAAATGGTATCAACTGTTAATAACCTAAGATTTTTGCTGCAAACCAAATTTATAATTGAACAACTTGATACCTCTAATAATACAGAAAAGCAACAGGATAAGTTCGGCATGAAATGGTTGGATTTTTTCAAGCTTTACGGGAATAATTCCCAGAGACAACTTAAGACACCTTTCAAAATCTAGGAATAAATGGCTAAGGAGTATATTCCCTTTTTTTATTTTCTCTTTTTTTCTCTCTCCTCTTTCCCTCCCCTCCCCTACTCCCTCATTCTTTGGGAAATAACTTAAATCAAAATTTTGAGACAAATTGTTACTATACAATATTAGATAGCGATATTCTGTTTTCTTTTTCTATAATGGTGTTCCTTCATTTTTCTTCTCTTACTTTTTTTATAAAAAGTTCATGATTATCTAATCCCTTAATCCCTTATTCAATTTCTTTCATTTAGAGCGGTTTTTGCTGTTAGTTAAAAGTCTGTGATTTATTTGTACTGGTACATGTGAATTCAATTATGCCAATTATATGTCTGTTTCAGAGGAAACAAACAAGTAGTTTCTGTTTATCATGATATGTTTCAATGTTTTCTCTTTTATTTTTTCTGCCCTGTTTTGGGGCAAAGATGCTACTAGAATTTTTTTTTCTGACATGTATTATTGTTTCTTATCTTTTGTGGACTCTGGACAGAATGTATACTTGTATGTATGTTATAACTGTTGACCTTAATAAAAATGTAATACCATAAAAAAAAAAAAATTAATATCTAAGGAATGCATAGGCTCAAACGGAGCCTGTTGAAGAACTTTAAGAACAAGGTTAAGACTCCAGGGAGGAGTAACTGGCTTAAACACAGGCCTGATCCTGACCAAGGTCTGACAGAATGATTGTACATCTGGTACATCTGCCAGACGTTTATTTAACAAAATAGACAAGGCAGATATTTGACCCTTTAAGGAGCTTGCCGATAAACCCTTTTCCAAACCCTCTTGGAGAGAGGACAAAATTCTAGGAATCCTAACTCTACTCCAAGAGTAGCCATTGGATTCACACCAATGCAAATATTTACGCCATATCTTATGGTAAATCTTTCTAGTGATAGGATAAAAAGATCCAAAGCGCCTATAAGGCCGGGTCTAGAGCTAGTAAAAACAGATTAACAACTATATATAAAAATAACACTTTAATATTACAAGCATGGATCCATGTTACAATTAAAAAACGTAAAATAAATACAATAAAATAAATTGAATTATAACCAAAGGTTGCGCCTTATCTGACCGATCCCCCTATTATGGGATCTTTATTCTTCTATCACCTTGCTACAGGTGGGGCTCGCCTCGTTAGGGGCTGTCAGAGAACCTTGTGTGTTCCTCGGTATATCAGTAACGATCACCCAGAGACTAATTTGAAAATGTGATGTGCAGTGGTGATGCAACAAAAGATTGGAGGAGAAGAATGCTCAACCTTGCTAAAGGTGGTAATAGAAATGCTAAACCTAGGTGGCAGTAATGTGAAAAGAAATTTTCATGTGTGTCCTACATACACATTAGTGTTACCTAATAATCAAAGTTAGTGGCACGTGTGAGTGGTGTGACATTCAGTGAATCACATAAAAATGTACAATCAATACAAATCAATAAAAAATAAAATAGATCAATAGCAAAAACAATGGCAAACAAAAACAGTCCTTTGGAAAATAATGTTCAGTCCAACCAATCCTAACGTGAAAAAAGGAGTGAAGAAACAGTGGCCAGTGTAATAAAAAATATATTGCTGTGTTCCTGATAAATTTCTGTTATCTCCTGTGAAATAGTGGCAGCCTGAAATAATACCAGGTGATGGTGCTGTAAAAGTAAATTTTTCATCAAGGGCCCGACCGACCCGAAAAACCTAAAAATGGAAAACAAACACACAATAGTGCAGAGCGTAAAGTCCCAAAGTAATAAGAAGGAGCAAGACTCACCAGTCGACGCGTTTCGGTCTGTGCTAGACCTTTTTCAAGACTGGATTCTATTGTCCTGGGTACTCTTTTATACCCTTTTGTCAAATATGAACCGGAAGTGATTGTGCAGTATTCTGTTTCCTGTTTAGTTACTCGTTAAAATTATGTTAACTAAGTTTCCTGTTTACTGCTGATCATGGCCATAAAATATCGGTTAGCAATTCTACGGCATTTAATTATGTGCCTATAATTTGTGTGTACAAATTTTCGTGTCCAAGTTACGGAAGTTACTTCCGGTCTATCCTGTACAATAACTTCCGGTCTGTATTTACAAAGATCACATTAATTACAGATCTGTTTATACATCCTACAATTATACCCAATATTCAGAATCTTAGTGGCATAATTCACACAACTATGTGTTTTATAATAAGAGGACCAACCTCTGTGCGATTTCGTCCGTGTGAAATGGGTGTGTGCGTGTACGTTAATCCTATTGGGTGATTTTCCCCAATGATTATAAGGTAGTGGGAAATGGTATGTCCCTATTGGTGTATTTCGGAGGGTGCGATTTTGAAGCTTTGTTTGTTTCCTAGGTAACCGAGAAAGTGTCATGTAGCGGATCAGACATACACATTAAGAGTTTTATACCCGAAATGAGTCTGATAGTTGTATCTATCGTATTCCTCCAGATGGAATAGTTAATGTTTATGTCACAATTGGATCTCTAAGAGTATTTCTATGGCTACTCGCCACTGTGTTTTTTAAGAGGTAAAGTGCGTTCCGGGAGAGGGAGTTACAATGTATAAATCTAACAAATCTAAGTGCCTGTACCATCAAATTCTAACCCTGTGTTTAATTAAACTTGTCTTAAAGGGATGGGTTCCACTGAATTCGAATGTCTGTATCGGTTGTCAGATGCAGTTATATCATGTTCGATTATTTATAGGGAATCCTTTAGATTAAAGTTTTGGTAAATTTAATTCCTTGCGGGTTTAGCTCCATAATTCCATAAGCTGTATATGCACAATTGGGGCAAAATATGCATCTATCAGAAGTGTCTATTACACGTTAATGTATTTGTTTTAAAGGCTTGTTATTTGGGTACTGTAGTTTCATTATTACTTCTTCTATATTTTCTGCGAATAACTAAGTAATAAACGAATATTATATTTAGATTATTGGATTAGAACTTTTTTTTTTTTTTTTTTTTTTTTTTTTTAAAAAAAACTTTTTGGACCAATTTGTTTTGATCCCTTGCAGGATTGTCACTTGGGCTCATCAAGCTGCATGTATACGTGTACAAATATGTACCATAGTTTTGCTAACCTTTTGAGGGGGGCTTTATCTGTTGGGGATTGTTGTTTCTGTTAGAGACGATCTATTTGATAGATAAGATTTTTAGATCTTATCACTTATTAATGTAGCAAATACTTGCTATCTAAGAACATGGAAAACAGCTTCCTAGATGTTAGCTGAATAATCACGATAAAGTTTATAGTTATCCCCATACTTTTATAAGGGGGATTTCAGATACGGTAGTACTCATTAATTATCTTTGACTGAGGGAAACACCTTCCTAGATGTTAAGTAAATCGTCACTGGTCAAAAGGGGGATTACAGATACGGTTGTACTCATTAATTATCTTTGATTAAGGGAAACACCTCCCTAGATGTTAAGTAAATCGTCAATGGTCAAAAATATTCAAAAATATTCATAGTTGTCCTCCTACTTATTTGAGGGGGGATTTCGGATAGTAAACACTAATTGATACTCGGAGGGTTAGGGGAAATCAGTCGTCTAATTCCAAATCAAAGTGGACCAGGTTATCACTAATACATGTGGTCAAATCTGGTTTACAATGAACATACCAAGAGAAAGAGGGAAGGGAGTGAATAATCGTTTAGGAGATAGAGAGAGAGGAGTATGTACAGTTCTTTATAGTAGATATTTCTTCCTTCCCACATAGGGTTGTGTTATTTTGCACAAACATGCAACAAATTGGTTTTAATCAAGACCTATGTTCAGAAGTTCAACAGATGGGAAAGGTCCTCTTTATTGTTAAGACCTTTTGGGTGCAGGCAGTCCATTAAGAATATCCATTTAGATTCATTGGTTAATAGTTGTTTTTCGTAGTTGCCACCTCTCCAATTCCTGGCTACTATTTGGATTCCTATGTATCTCAATGTGTTGATATTTCCTTGATGTTGGGTCGCAAAATGATGGTATAATGGAGTATCCATGTTTCTTTTTTCAATCATCAACAGGTGTTCCCGGATCCTGTCTCTAAGGGTCC
Organism: Bombina bombina; assembly: GCF_027579735.1. NCBI lineage: Eukaryota > Metazoa > Chordata > Amphibia > Anura > Bombinatoridae > Bombina > Bombina bombina. The sequence goes on along the minus strand of NC_069501.1, from coordinate 1,149,695,341 downwards.
TGGACGTCTGCCCTATGTATTGTAGTCCACATGGGCATTGCAGTAGGTAGATCACTCCTCTGTCCTTACATCTTATCAGATCTTGAATTTTAAATTCCTCCTTGGTGTTATAGGAGTTAAATTTAGTTGTTTTCATCCCACACTTGCAGGCTTTGCACGTGTGGCAAGGGAAGAATCCTTTCACCTTCTTACCAAACACATCTACTATTCCTCCAGGTGTTTTCTTTTGGAGGCTAGGTGCCAGTCTTGTCTTTAGATTTTTCGTTTTTCTATATATGAATCTTGGATTTTCTGGCAATTTATTTCCTAGGACCTCGTCATCTTTAAGCAGCGCCCAATGCTTCCGGAATATATCCTCTATAATGTGTTTATTCTCACTGTACTCCGTTATCATTGCTATATTGAAGTCATCTCTATAGGATTTGTTCTTCACCTTATCTTTATATTTGGTGAGTTCTTTCCTTTCTATTTTCCTTACTTCGTTGATTTTCTCATCCAGCATTTTCTCGTCATATCCTCTCTCTATGAATTTCTCCTTTATTATTGAAGCTTGTTCTTCCCACTTGGAGGGGTCGGAGCAGTTCTTTCTCATCCGTAACATCTGTCCCTTTGGGATATTGTACTTCCATCTACCCAGGTGGCAGCTTTCTTTGTGGACATAATTGTTACTGTCCACTTCCTTAAAGTGGGTTGATGTTTCCAGTTTTCCACATTTCGCCTCTATTCTCAAATCAAGGAATGTTAAAGCTGTTTGGCTGCATTCATATGTGAACTTTAAATTCATGTCGTTCTTATTCATGATTTCGATGGTATACACCAGATCTTCCATGGTGCCCTTCCAGATAAGAATGATGTCATCTATATACCGCCTGTAGAGGACCAGGTCCGCGCACGCTGGACATGAGTCCCAGAATATTTGCTCCCATTTTCCCATATAGAGATTCGCATAGCTGGGCGCGAACCTGGTCCCCATGGCTGTTCCACAGGTTTGTAGGTAGAATTTTCCATTATTACTGAAGAAATTGTGTGTAAGAATATACCGTATACTCTCCAGTATGAACTCATTCTGTTTAGTCGGTATATCGGGCTCTTTATCCAGAAAGAACTTCACTGCTTCGATTCCCTCCTCATGCGGGATGCTCGTATACAGTGACGTCACGTCACACGATGCCAATATATAGCCATAAATTTAACTCCTATAACACCAAGGAGGAATTTAAAATTCAAGATCTGATAAGATGTAAGGACAGAGGAGTGATCTACCTACTGCAATGCCCATGTGGACTACAATACATAGGGCAGACGTCCAGGACCCTTAGAGACAGGATCCGGGAACACCTGTTGATGATTGAAAAAAGAAACATGGATACTCCACTATACCATCATTTTGCGACCCAACATCAAGGAAATATCAACACATTGAGATACATAGGAATCCAAATAGTAGCCAGGAATTGGAGAGGTGGCAACTACGAAAAACAACTATTAACCAATGAATCTAAATGGATATTCTTAATGGACTGCCTGCACCCAAAAGGTCTTAACAATAAAGAGGACCTTTCCCATCTGTTGAACTTCTGAACATAGGTCTTGATTAAAACCAATTTGTTGCACGTTTGTGCAAAATAACACAACCCTATGTGGGAAGGAAGAAATATCTACTATAAAGAATTGTACATACTCCTCTCTCTCTATCTCCTAAACGATTATTCACTCCCTTCCCTCTTTCTCTTGGTATGTTCATTGTAAACCAGATTTGACCACATGTATTAGTGATAACCTGGTCCACTTTGATTTGGAATTAGACGACTGATTTCCCCTAACCCTCCGAGTATCAATTAGTGTTTACTATCCGAAATCCCCCCTCAAATAAGTAGGAGGACAACTATGAATATTTTTGAATATTTTTGACCATTGACGATTTACTTAACATCTAGGGAGGTGTTTCCCTTAATCAAAGATAATTAATGAGTACAACCGTATCTGTAATCCCCCTTTTGACCAGTGACGATTTACTTAACATCTAGGAAGGTGTTTCCCTCAGTCAAAGATAATTAATGAGTACTACCGTATCTGAAATCCCCCTTATAAAAGTATGGGGATAACTATAAACTTTATCGTGATTATTCAGCTAACATCTAGGAAGCTGTTTTCCATGTTCTTAGATAGCAAGTATTTGCTACATTAATAAGTGATAAGATCTAAAAATCTTATCTATCAAATAGATCGTCTCTAACAGAAACAACAATCCCCAACAGATAAAGCCCCCCTCAAAAGGTTAGCAAAACTATGGTACATATTTGTACACGTATACATGCAGCTTGATGAGCCCAAGTGACAATCCTGCAAGGGATCAAAACAAATTGGTCCAAAAAGTTTAAAAAAAAAAAAAATAAATAAATAAAAAAAAAGTTCTAATCCAATAATCTAAATATAATATTCGTTTATTACTTAGTTATTCGCAGAAAATATAGAAGAAGTAATAATGAAACTACAGTACCCAAATAACAAGCCTTTAAAACAAATACATTAACGTGTAATAGACACTTCTGATAGATGCATATTTTGCCCCAATTGTGCATATACAGCTTATGGAATTATGGAGCTAAACCCGCAAGGAATTAAACTTACCAAAACTTTAATCTAAAGGATTCCCTATAAATAATCGAACATGATATAACTGCATCTGACAACCGATACAGACATTCGAATTCAGTGGAACCCATCCCTTTAAGACAAGTTTAATTAAACACAGGGTTAGAATTTGATGGTACAGGCACTTAGATTTGTTAGATTTATACATTGTAACTCCCTCTCCCGGAACGCACTTTACCTCTTAAAAAACACAGTGGCGAGTAGCCATAGAAATACTCTTAGAGATCCAATTGTGACATAAACATTAACTATTCCATCTGGAGGAATAAGATAGATACAACTATCAGACTCATTTCGGGTATAAAACTCTTAATGTGTATGTCTGATCCGCTACATGACACTTTCTCGGTTACCTAGGAAACAAACAAAGCTTCAAAATCGCACCCTCCGAAATACACCAATAGGGACATACCATTTCCCACTACCTTATAATCATTGGGGAAAATCACCCAATAGGATTAACGTACACGCACACACCCATTTCACACGGACGAAATCGCACAGAGGTTGGTCCTCTTATTATAAAACACATAGTTGTGTGAATTATGCCACTAAGATTCTGAATATTGGGTATAATTGTAGGATGTATAAACAGATCTGTAATTAATGTGATCTTTGTAAATACAGACCGGAAGTTATTGTACAGGATAGACCGGAAGTAACTTCCGTAACTTGGACACGAAAATTTGTACACACAAATTATAGGCACATAATTAAATGCCGTAGAATTGCTAACCGATATTTTATGGCCATGATCAGCAGTAAACAGGAAACTTAGTTAACATAATTTTAACGAGTAACTAAACAGGAAACAGAATACTGCGCAATCACTTCCGGTTCATATTTGACAAAAGGGTATAAAAGAGTACCCAGGACAATAGAATCCAGTCTTGAAAAAGGTCTAGCACAGACCGAAACGCGTCGACTGGTGAGTCTTGCTCCTTCTTATTACTTTGGGACTTTACGCTCTGCACTATTGTGTGTTTGTTTTCCATTTTTAGGTTTTTCGGGTCGGTCGGGCCCTTGATGAAAAATTTACTTTTACAGCACCATCACCTGGTATTATTTCAGGCTGCCACTATTTCACAGGAGATAACAGAAATTTATCAGGAACACAGCAATATATTTTTTATTACAGTGGCCACTGTTTCTTCACTCCTTTTTTCACGTTAGGATTGGTTGGACTGAACATTATTTTCCAAAGGACTGTTTTTGTTTGCCATTGTTTTTGCTATTGATCTATTTTATTTTTTATTGATTTGTATTGATTGTACATTTTTATGTGATTCACTGAATGTCACACCACTCACACGTGCCACTAACTTTGATTATTAGGTAACACTAATGTGTATGTAGGACACACATGAAAATTTCTTTTCACATTACTGCCACCTAGGTTTAGCATTTCTATTACCACCTTTAGCAAGGTTGAGCATTCTTCTCCTCCAATCTTTTGTTGCATCACCACTGCACATCACATTTTCAAATTAGTCTCTGGGTGATCGTTACTGATATACCGAGGAACACACAAGGTTCTCTGACAGCCCCTAACGAGGCGAGCCCCACCTGTAGCAAGGTGATAGAAGAATAAAGATCCCATAATAGGGGGATCGGTCAGATAAGGCGCAACCTTTGGTTATAATTCAATTTATTTTATTGTATTTATTTTACGTTTTTTAATTGTAACATGGATCCATGCTTGTAATATTAAAGTGTTATTTTTATATATAGTTGTTAATCTGTTTTTACTAGCTCTAGACCCTGCCTTATAGGCGCTTTGGATCTTTTTATCCTATCTCTATTATATCTATTGACTACTAGGAGTCAATACCCAAAGCTAGGGTCACTTTGGGGTAGGCGCTGAGTGTATCACCCACGGTAAATCTTTCTAGTCACAGGCTTACAAGCCTGAATCATGGTCTCAATGACCGACTCAGAAAAACCACGCTTAGATAAAATTAAGCATTCAATCTACAAGCAGTCAGCTTCAGAGAAACTAGATTTGGATGATGGAAGGGCCCTTGAAGTAGAAGGCCCTTCCTCAATGGAAGTCTCCAAGGTGGGAGAGATGACATCTCCACTAGGTCTGCATACCAGATCCTGCTAGGCCACTCCGGTGTGATGAGGATCACCAACGCCCTTTCCTGTTTGATTCGAGCAATGACCCGAGGAAGGAGAGCTAACGGGGGAAATAGGTATGCGAGACTGAAATTCCAAGGTACCTTCAGAGCGTCTATCAGTACAGCCTGAGGATCCCTTGACCTCAACCCATACCTCGGGAGCTTGGCATTCTGCCGAGATGCCATGAGATCCAGTTCTGGATGTCCCCTTTTGAGAATCAAGCTGGAAAACACTTCCCGATGGAGTTCCCACTCCCCCAGGTGAAAGGTCTGCCTGCTCAGAAAATCTACTTCCCAATTGTCCACTCCTGGAATGTGGATCGCATACAGACAGCAGTTGTGAGTCTCCGCCCACTGAATAATCTTGGCTACCTCTGTCATGGCCAAGGAACTCCGAGTTCCCCCCTGATGGTTGATGTAAGCCACTGAAGTTATGTTGGGTCAAAGCTAACTGAGGCCAGGCCAGGAGACCATTGAAGATTGCTCTCAGTTCCAGAATGTTTATGGGTAGAACCAACTCTTTCCGAGTCCATATCCTCTGAGCCTTTAGAGAGTCCCAGACTGCTCCCTAACCCAACAGGCTGGGGTCTGTTGTCACAATCTCCCAGTTGGGTCTGCAGAAGCAAGTTCCCTGGGAGAGATGATTCTGAGACAACCACTAAAGATGAGAATCTCTTGTCTCCTAATCCAGATGTAGTCATGGAGACAGATCCACATAATCCCCGTTCCACTGCCTGAGCATGCATAACTGCAGAGGTCTGAGATGGAAATGGGCAAATGGAATGATGTCCATGGCCGCTACCAACAGACCGATTACAATGAGCCACTGATGGCCGAGGAGAGGACTGAAGCGCTAGACAAGAATCGATAATCTTTGATTTCCTGACTTCTGTCAGAAAAATCTTCATTGATCGGGTATCTATTATGGTTCCCAAGAAAACTACCCTTGTAGTTGGAATTAAGGAACTCTTCACCAAATTCACTATCCATCCGTGAGATCACAGAAAGGTTAACAGCATCTCCGTGTGGGAGTTTGCTTGTTGAAAAGATGGCGCCTGAACCAGAATGTCGTCCAGATAAGGTGCCACTGCAATGCCCTGCAACCGGAGCACCGTCAACAGGGATCCCAGAACCTTTGAAAAAATTCTGGGAGCTGTGGCAAGGCCAAATGGAAGAGCCACAAACAAGGAAGTGTTTGTCTAGGAATGCGAACCTCAGAAACCTGTGATGATCCCTGTGGATGGGAACATGTAGGTACGCGTCCTTTAAATCCACCGTTGTCATAAATTGACCCTCTTGAACCAAGGGAAGAATGGAACGAATAGTTTCCATCTTGAAGGAAGGTACTCTGAGGAACTGTTTAGACTTTTGAGATCTAAAATTGGTCTGAAAGTTCCATCTTTTTTGGGAACCATGAACAGATTGTAGAAAAATCCCAGACCTTGTTCCTGTCTTGGAACAGGAACTATCACTCCCATGTCAGAAAGGTCCCGAACACATTGTAAGAACGCCTCTCTTTTTATTTGGTCTACAGATAATCTTGAAAGCTGAAACCTGCCCCTGGGAGGAAAGGTCTTGAACTCTAGTTTGTATCCCTGAGACACAATGTCCACTGCCCAGGGATCCTGAACATTCCGAACCCAAGCCTGAGCGAAGAAGGAAAGTCTGCCCCCACAAGATCCGATCCCGGATTGGGGGCATTAGCGGGGGCATTAGCGGGCTTCTTAGATTGCTTTCCCTTGTTCCAAGACTGGTTAGGCTTTCAGGGAGGCTTGGACTGTTCCTGCTTGTTAGAGGAAGATGAAGGCTTACCCTTGAAGTTTCGAAAGTTATGAAATTACTCTGACGTCCTTTCTGTTTATTCCTCTTATCCTGAGGGAGGAAATGACCCTTTCCTCCTGTAATGTCAGATATAATCTCTGCCAATCCCGGACCAAACAAGGTCTTACCCTTGTAAGGGATCTCCAAAAGCTTAGACTTAGATGACACATCCGCAGACCAGGATTTAAACCATAAGGCTCTGCTGGCCAGTACGGAAAAATCAGACATTTTTGCTCCCAGTTTGATAACCTGTAGGGAAGCATCCATAATAAAAGAATTGGCCAACTTAAGGGCCTTGATCCTATCCTGGATCTCTTCAAGAAGAGTGTCTGTCTAAATAGAATCAGACAACGCATCAAACCAGTATGCCGCCGCACTAGTAACGGTAGCAATACACACCGCAGGCTGCCATTGTAAGCCCTGGTGTACATACATCTTTTTGAGCAACCCCTCTAGCTTCTTATCCATAGGATCTTTGAAAGAACATCTATCCTCTATGGGAATAGTGGTTCTCTTAGCTAAGGAGGAAATTGCCCCTTCCACCTTAGGCACTGTCTGCCAAGATTTCTTGACAGAGTCAGCAATAGGAAACATCTTCTTAAAAATAGGGGATGGAGAAAATAATCTCTGTAGCCCGATCTGGTACGGGAAAAACCTCCACCATGGAAGGTACATCAAAATATTTGTTTAGTTTACTAGACTTCTTTGGGTTGACTACAACAGTAGGGTCAGAGTCGTCCAAGGTAGCCAAAACCTCCTTAAGTAACAAACGGAGGTGTTCCATCTTAAACCTGAAGGATACAACTTCAGCATCAGAAGAAGGAATTACACTGTCTGAATCTGAGACTTCACCCTCAGATGCTACCGAAGTATCCTCTTCCTCAGATTTCTGGAAGGAGCCTTCAGAATAGCCACTACTGTGTCAGCAACCTTACTCACTGATTCTTTACATTTCCTCTTGCGCTTTCCCTGCAGCATGGGAAAAGTCGACAACGCATCAGATACCGCAGAAGACATAAGGGAAACAATGTCTTGCAAAGTAACTCCAGGCGGAGCTTGCGAGGAAGCGCAGGGCACTGAATGTGTGGATGATAACATTTGGGACACATTAGTAGAAAGCTGCAGCATAACTTGAACATTGTCAGAAGACTCCTGGACAGTATCCACCTTAGACAATGTTGGCTCAGGAAACAGTCTATCCCTGTAATTTAAGGTTCTCTCAATACATGAGGAACAGCAAGGGATTGGTTGTTCCACATTAGCATCAAAACATAAAGAACATCTAACATCTTGCAGGGCCTCTTGGTCCATATTTTTCACAAATGAGCAGATTCAAATTAAACAAACTTATTTTTTAATTTGAAATTGCCACACAAAAAAACGTTACTGTCTCTTTAAATGTTAAACGTAACCATCTTTATTTTTGCTTACAAAGAGAAAATATTTAAAATGTCACAATATATTCCGGACAACCTCTACACCTCAGCTGAGCTTTGCTGAGGTGCCTACCTTCCTTGCTGCCACTGGAGCGTATATTCTTTGATAGTAGATGACCGAACTCAGTCTAAACAAATTTTATTAACGGATCTGAGGCTGTTCACCCGCATCACTGTAGCACAGTATATAAGTACTTATTTAACTTTCTATCCAAACCGCTGGTCTCTGTAACATCAGAAACATCAACAAAGATTGCCGCTCAGCTAGCTCTGCCCATTGTGGGCGTATCAAAAATAAACCTCCCGGTCGGCAAATGTCTTCAAAGATAACGCCACCGGGAGTAAGTGAAACACACCTAACACCATGAGCCACAATTTCCTCGTCCCCAGTGCCTGCCATTATAACTCAATAAAATAATACCCAAACTCAAAAGGATAATGTCTATTGTGTCCATATTAAAATTAAAGTGTCAAGTTTTCCTGTTCCCAGAAAAATAAATTCAGCACTTACCTTTAGAAATCTGCCCGGCAGCAAGGCAGCTCACTATTTGAGAGGTCTTCTCCCTCACATGGACCTGTGGAAAAAGAGATAAAGACTGAATAATCTTACTCAGGCTTTCAATATTAGGGCAACATTAACTACATGGGAGTCGCAGTGAGGATTATATCCCACAAGTTCCCATTGCTTAAAAGCCCCCACTGCTCTACTGAAGAGACTGACATGGACTACGGCTACACCCTAGTAAAAAAGCAGCACAAACTTGTACTGCTGAAAAATAATAAAATCTATATTGAAGAATCTTTCCAGACACCTAAACTTTACCACTTCCTTGCTCTAACGTAGGCAAAGAGAATGACTGGGGTTGGAGGGAAGGGAGGTGATATTTAACAGCTTTGCTGTGGTGCTCTTTGCTGCCTCCTGCTGTGCAGGAGTGATAGTAATTAGATGATCCGTGGACTCACCATGTCATTAGAAAGAAAGCGCTTTGATTCCCACTGGGAGAAAGGCGCTATATAAATACTAGTTATTATTATTATTATTATTATATTATTATTATTATTATAAATCATGAAAGAACATGTATGGGTTTCCTGCCCCTTTAAGTCTATTATCCAGGGCCAGACTTGAAATAAAAGCAACCCTAAAAAAAATTGAAGACCAGCCCTATTTTCCGTTGAGTCTGTAGAATTTACACGCTCCATTTTTCTCAATAGAATTACTGAAATACTTGTTCCCCAATATCTTTTTTATTTTGAATTAAATTATATTAGTTTGCAATAAAAAATACCAGATTCATATTTATATATGCCCCATACAACCCATATTCATCAATGATTTTCCATAGTGTTATCTGGAGAAGACACTAAAAACAGTGTGACACTGTTTCACTGTGTGAATTGACTTGACACTATGGGGCTGATTTATTCATGTATGCTGTCTGCATTTATAATTGCACAAGCATTTCCTGTGAAATGCTTGTGCAATGCCGCCACCTGCACAACATCGGCCAATCGTCGGAATAATTGCCGATCAGGATGATTGCTGTCCGCCACCTCAGAGGTGGTGGACAAGTTAAGGAGTAGTGGTTTTATGACCTCTGCTTTTTAACTTAAGTTTCCAGCGAGCCTGAAGGTTTGTGCGGAAACAGCAGCATACGCTGCTTCTTAAATCGGCCCCAATAAGTCATTCAAAGGAAGGCTACATGGTCTAGGAAAACATAGAAGGAACTACTTTGTGATCTTAATACATTTAACTCAGAGGAGAAAATAAGAGATGATACAGTTGCTTGACCTCACCAGCAGCATCCACCCCTGTAGCTGGCCCTCCCCAGCTGCTGCAGCCCACCAGGAAATCTCCTGGTGTCCTGGTAAGCCAATCCGACCTTGCTAGTATCTATATTGTTTAATAAATGGAACAGGGATAACATGCTCAAAAAGTGTTTTGTTAGTACAAAAGGAGTTATGTTCTACACTCTATGCAACAGCTTATGAAATTAAGATGATTGGTTATGTAGAGGTGTTTTTTTATGGACTAGATTCAATAAAAGTCTGTGAAGCTAATATGAGAATGCTCGCAGCAACTTTTCATCTTACAAATTGCTAAATTCATGAACTTTTGTACCCACTACTTGCCCGAGCAGTATGTGCCATCTCACGTTCATTAACTACCTGATGACTTCCTGTCAAAGAATAGAATGACTTCCACTGTCAAAAACACTGGAATTACAAAAATGTTTTTAAAATATTACAAAAACAAAACACCTTCTATAAAAGTCAGCTCTAATATTTGCGTACAAAGAAACATGATAAAAGTTCAAGAAAAATAAAATAAAACAAAATATGAGATAACCTTGTCAACTATGCCATATTGAGGTGAGATACTTCACAAAATCCTGTCTTTCTAAATCCCCTATGCTGAGTTGTGGTTTAGGTTACAAATTTAGGTGTGGTTTGCATCTACGAGATTGCAGAGGCATATTCTCTTCTATCCACCAATATTGGTTTAAGATGAGATATTTAGCATTTACAGACTAAACAGAAGAAGAAACTGGTTTTTGGAATACTTATAGAGAACAAGCTAAAGATAGGTTCAGTGTCTTCTACATCTAATAAGATACTAGGATGTATTATATGAGGCATTGATGCAAGACCTCACCTTGAATATGGGCCACAAAACTAATAAGAGGAATAAAGAATTTGACTATGGAGAGGTTAGCCAAACTGGGTTTGTTTTTTCTAGAAAAAAGGTGCTTGTGAGGTGACATGATTACTTTATATACATATTTTCAAGGCCCATATACAGAGATAGCAGAAGTGCTGTTTGTTCCAAAAAATTGTTTGTGACAAGAGGTAAAAATTTAAGGCTGGAGGAAAGGAGATTTAATCTTCAGCAACATACATTTTTTTTCACTGTAAGAGCAATTAAATTGTGGAACTCATTACCTAAGGAAGCAGTGAATGCCAATACCTTAGATACATTTAAAAATCATTTAGATACATTTCTATTGTTAAATGGGTCACTTTTTAAATCAGATTAATTTAAGACCACCTGGAGCTTTTATTGTAGATACATTAAGATTTGTATAGGTTGAACTTGATGGACTTCTTTTTTCAACCTCATCTACAATGCTTCTATTCTATTAAAATCATTCTCACCCTTGCAGTCCTCACCTCCTGTTTCTCCCCCTCCTTTCCTTCTAGAATGTAAGTTCCCCTGGGAATAGGGTCTCAATTCCTCCTTTATTTGTTTGTCAAATGTTGTCTTGTTTCTTAAAGGGACAGTACACTGTAAAATTGTTTTTCCATAAATGTATTTTAAATGACTTGTTATACCAACTGCAGAGTATAAAATATTTGAGAATTTGCATTTTCAGGTTTATTTGTGTATCTGAAGTAGCTGGTTTTGTGCTTTGAAACCACAGCCTATTACAATGGGTTGAGCTTCAGGCAATATCAGATCTTATTATATCACTTTTATGTACACAGACTTGCTTCCTTATCTTATATTTGTCTGGAACACCAAAGCTCAGTACATAGAGAGAACAATGGAAATTTATCATTTTATTACTTAACTATCATGCCCCCCACTGAGGGTGTAATCTCTTCTGCTGGCTGTGTTTACTTAGGCTTGTCAATAGCGTATACGCGAGTATCAAAACTTCCAGTATAGGTTGGGAAACCACAAGCTAAATCAGCTATTTCAAATGCTGAAATATGAGTAAAGGAGCTACTTGCAGCCAACTTAATACACTCTAGCAGGTAAAAAGGATCATTGGGAATAATTTAAAGGGGAGAAATTTTTTGGGTGAACTGTCCCTTTAAGCATTATTTCATTGTTTTACTTATATCAATTGCACCCATGGACAGCGCTGTGGAATATGTCGGCACTTTATAAATATAGTATAATAATAACATGTAATTTTATGGTAGAAAATAACCAAAAATGTCCATCATGTCTACCCATATTATATGTTGTTTCCTTAGGATAGCCTTATACATGTCCCAGGAATATTTTTTTACAGTCCCTTTGTTTAAATGACCACCTCTATTGGAAGTTTATTCCATGAATCCCCCACCCTTTCTGTAAAAAACAAATACTTCCTCACATTTCTCCTGACTCTGCTACCCTCTAATTTAATATTGTGAACCCTTGTTTTGGTGTTTCATTTGTGAGGAAAATGCTTTCAGCTTCCGCTTTATTATATCCTTTCATATATTTAAAGGTTTCTATCATGTCACCTCTTTCCCTTCTCTCCTCTAAACTATACGTGTTTAGATCATAGAGTCTTCCTTTGTACATTTAATATTTTAGACCATGTACCATTTTAGCAGCCCTCCTTTAGAGAGTTTCTAGCTTATATAAATCTTTCTGGAGATGTGGTCTTCAGAATTGTAACGGTTTAAGGGTTTAATACAGATATGTATTGGACCATTTAGCACAACTATATATTAATGGCAGAACAATGAGGCTCTTAATCAACCTGATAACTGTCCATGAATGAATAAATAAAATAAATAAATAAATAGGCCCCATAGCCTACACTAGTGGGAGGTAGCCTGCACACATTTGTCACTTGTGATTGGCTAACTAGATGTGTTCATCTAGCTGCCACTAATACAATGCTGTTTGTTCATCAAAGGATAACAATAGAATAAAGCAAATGTATTAATAGAAGTAAATTGGAAAGTTTTTTTAAATTGCATGATCAATCTAAATCATAAAGGAAAAAATTGGAGTTTCCTGTCCCTTTAAAGTTCAGGTCTGGAGCTTCAGGGAGCAGCTGAATCAAATGACAACCACTATTAGTTGGATGACTGGCAGTTTCCACCTGGAACCAGCAGTTCTCTGTGGCTCCCAAGCTGTACTATTCAGCACAACAGCAGCACATAAGCCAAGATGACATGGTTGTTGTTAATTTTTTATTGTATAACATTGTCGCCTTCCAAAATCCTGTGTTGGTTTTTATTTATTTTACCAGCTCGCAGAAAACATGGCAGGTGATAACTATTTTTATATAGTATTATTTCACAATGTTTGACAATAATTCTATTACGTTACACCTGTGTGTTACTGTCAAGTGGCTAAGATGCTATTATATATGTATATAAATAGATGTGGTCTAGATTCACTAAACCTGTATTCATCTCTAATCCCTCTTTAAAAAAAAAAAAGTATTTTTATGCCATTATTTGGCAATGGTAAATCTTTTTCTGTATAGTGAACTTAGTGGTTTCATAATTTACAGCATGAGAATTATTAAAATGCTGTGATAGAAGATTGCTGCAACTTTCAGTTGCTGCAACTTTCTTCTTATAGAAAATAATTTTCCTGCACTGTTCTTTTTTTTTTTTCTTTCTTTTTTTTCTTGCATTCTTTTTACAGATTTGTATTCCTTATCATCTCCTTTTGTGTGACATACGTTGTGGTATAAGCTCAGAAGTGGGTTAAACAATATTTTTTGATGTTTAAACTTGGTGCACACTATCATTAATGTCAGTGGGAGCCAAAAATAGCAAACTGCTGCTGGTATTAAGGAATTACTAAGCAAATGTTTATTAAACTGCCAAAATATGATAACTGAAAAAGGAAATATTAATGGTTATTTGCTGTTGATAATTCAATATTGGAAACTATGTAAACGTGGCCATAGGCTTGCAGGGTTGCTAGTGTTAGAATTACATACACATGTATTAAATGTCAAAGAACTTTCGCCTAGATTACGAGTTTTGCGGTAACAGGGGTGTGGTGCTAACGAGCAGTTTTCTCTCACCGCTCACTTTCATACAGCGCTGGTATTACGAGTTTTCAGAAACCCGGCGTTAAAAGACAAAAAGTGAGCGTAGAGCAAAATTTTGCTCCAAATCTCACTTCAATACCAGCGCTGCTTAAGTCAGCGGTGAGCACGATTTCCCCATAGGAATCAACGGGGAGAGCCGGCTGAAAAAAAGTCTAACACCTGCAAAAAAGCAGCGTAAAACTGAGTACCGCTTTACACCTAACACCCTAACATGAACCCTGAGTCTAAACACCCCTAATCTTACACTTATTAACCCCTAATCTGCCGCCCCCGACATTGCCAACACCTACATTATAATTATTAACCCCTAATCTGCCGCTCTGGACACCGCCGCCATCTATATTATACTTATTAACCTCTAATCTGTTGCCCCCAACATCGCCGCCACCTACATTATATTTATTAACCCCTAATCTGCTGCCCCCTATGTTGCCGCAACCTACCTACATTTATTAACCCCTAATCTGCCGCACCAACGTCGCCACCACTATAATAAACATATTAACCCCTAAACTGCTGCACTCCCGCCTCGCAAACACTAGTTAAATATTATTAACCCCTAATCTGTCGTCCCTAACATCGCCGCCAACTACCTACATTTATTAACCCCTAATCTGCCGCCCCCAACGTCGCCACCACTATATTAAAGTTATTAACCCCTAAACCTAAGTCTAACCCTAACACCCCCTAACTTCAATATAATTAAAATAAATCTAAATATTTCTATCATTAACTAAATTATTCCTATTTAAAACTAAATACTTACCTATAAAATAAACCCTAAACTAGCTACAATATAACTAATAGTTACATTGTATCTAGCTTAGGGTTTATTTTTATTTTACAGGCAAGTTTGTATTTATTTTAACTAGGTAGAATAGTTATTAAATAGTTATTAACTATTTAATAACTACCTAGCTAAAATAAAGACAAATTTACCTGTAAAATAAAACCTAACCTAAGTTACACTAACACCTAACACTACAATATAATTAAATAAAGGAACTAAATTAAATAATATTAAATAAATAAAATTAAATTATCTAAAGTACAACCCCCCTCCCACTAAATTACAGAAAATAACTAAAAAAAACAACTAATTACACCTAATCTAATAATCCTATTAAAATAAAAAAGCCCCCCCCAAAATAAAAAAAACCCTAGCCTAAACTAAACTACCAATAGCCCTTAAAAGGGCCTTTTGTGGGGCATTGCCCCAAAGTAATCAGCTGTTCCAATCAGCCAATAGAATGTGAGCTCAATCCTATTGGCTGATTGGATCAGCCAATAGCATTGAACTTCAATCCAATTGGCTGATTGCATCAGCCAATAGGATTTTTTCTACCTTAATTCCGATTGGCTGATAGATTTCTATCAGCCAATAAGAATCTAAGGGACGCCATCTTGGATGACGTCACTTAAAGGTACCTTCATTCGTCGTTAGTCCGTCGGAAGAAGAGGATGCTCCGCGTCGGATGTCTTGAAGATGGAGCCGCTCCGCGCCAGATGAATGACGATAGAAGATGCCATCTAGATGAAGACTTCTGCCCGTCTGGAGGACCACTTCTGCCTGGCTTGGATGAAGACTTCTGCCTGTCTGGAGGACCACTTCTGCCCGGCTTGAATGAAGACTTCTGCCCGTCTGGAGGACCACTTTGGCCGGCTTGGATGAAGACGTCTCCCGGTAAGTCGATCTTCAGGGGGTTAGTGTTAGGTTTTTTTAAGGGTGTATTGGGTGGGGGTGGGGGGGTTAGGTTAGGGTTTGGGCTGCAAAAGAGCAATCCCCATCCAAATGCCCTTTTCAGGGCAATGGGGAGATTAGGCTTTTTTAGTTAGGTTTTTATTTGGGGGGTTGGTTGTGTGGGTGGTGGGTTTTACTGTTGGGGGGTTGTTTGTATTTTTTTTTACAGGTAAAATAGCTGATTACTTTGGGCAATGCCCCGCAAAACAAAGCAGAAAGAAAGGGCGCCTTCTAGTGTAGCCAATAATTAAAAAGTGGAATATAGAGAATACAAACATACTCACAATGTAGGAAGGCAGAGGTAGTGCCTAGGAAAACAGTCTGGGAACTTCACAGTGTCCCAGCAAACTGTGCACCGGACTGTGGCTGCTCCTCCCAAAAACAGAATGAAAATCTGTGATCTGAAAATTGTAAGAAAGAAGATTGCGACCCCTAGTGCAAATCAATTGAGGACATATAATGGATATCGACTTCTGCTGACAAAGGAATACTCACAAATTATATTGCACACTGTAGTGCAAATGGAGCATACTAGGTATATTATGGTGACCTAGTGCACATATGAACCCAGGTTGTACTGCTGCAGTTGAAGATAGACTCCGGATACAGATGATGGACGTCAGAACAATAGAAGAAGACTGCCGTATCTTCTCATTCAAATTTTGGTGCAATTTCTGCCTTCCTGTAGCATCTGCCTCTGTACTTTGTACGGCAGTCTTCTTCTATTGTTCTGACGTCCATCATCTGTATCCGGAGTCTATCTTCAACTGCAGCAGTACAACCTGGGTTCATATGTGCACTAGGTCACCATAATATACCTAGTATGCTCCATTTGCACTACAGTGTGCAATATAATTTGTGAGTATTCCTTTGTCAGCACAAGTCGATATCCATTATATGTCCTCAATTGATTTGCAGTAGGGGTCGCCCTCTTCTTTCTTACAATGCCCCGCAAAAGGCCCTTTTAAGGGCTTTTGGTAGTTTAGTTTAGACTAGGTATTTTTTATTTTGGGGGGGCTTTTTCTATTTTAATAGGGCTATTAGATTAGGTGTAATTAGTTTAAATATCTGTAATTTGTTTATTATTTTCTGTAATTTACACTGTGTGCACAATTATTAGGCAAATGAGTATTTTGACCACATCATCCTCTTTATGCATGTTGTCTTACTCCAAGCTGTATAGGCTCGAAAGCCTGCTACCAATTAAGCATATTAGGTGATGTGCATCTCTGTAATGAAAAGGGGTGTGGTCTAATGACATCAACACCCTATATCAGGTGTGCATAATTATTAGGCAACTTCCTTTCCTTTGGCAAAATGGGTCAAAAGAAGGACTTGACAGGCTCAGAAAAGTAAAAAATAGTGAGATATCTTGCAGAGGGATGCAGCACTCTTAAAATTGCAAAGCTTCTGAAGCGTGATCATCGAACAATCAAGCGTTTCATTCAAAATAGTCAACAGGGTCGCAAGAAGCGTGTGGAAAAACCAAGGCTCAAAATAACTGCCCATGAACTGAGAAAAGTCAAGCGTGCAGCTGCCAAGATGCCACTTGCCACCAGTTTGGCCATATTTCAGAGCTGCAACATCACTGGAGTGCCCAAAAGCACAAGGTGTGCAATACTCAGAGACATGGCCAAGGTAAGAAAGGCTGAAAGACGACCACCACTGAACAAGACACACAAGCTGAAACGTCAAGACTGGGCCAAGAAATATCTCAAGACTGATTTTTCTAAGGTTTTATGGACTGATGAAATGAGAGTGAGTCTTGATGGGCCAGATGGATGGGCCCGTGGCTGGAATGGTAAAGGGCAGAGAGCTCCAGTCCGACTCAGACGCCAGCAAGGTGGAGGTGGAGTACTGGTTTGGGCTGGTATCATCAAAGATGAGCTTGTGGGGCCTTTTCGGGTTGAGGATAGAGTCAAGCTCAACTCCCAGTTCTACTGCCAGTTTCTGGAAGACACCTTCTTCAAGCAGTGGTACAGGAAGAAGTCTGCATCCTTCAAGAAAAACATGATTTTCATGCAGGACAATGCTCCATCACACGCGTACAAGTACTCCACAGCGTGGCTGGCAAGAAAGGGTATAAAAGAAGAAAATCTAATGACATGGCCTCCTTGTTCACCTGATCTGAACCCCATTGAGAACCTGTGGTCCATCATCAAATGTGATATTTACAAGGAGGGAAAACAGTACACCTCTCTGAACAGTGTCTGGGAGGCTGTGGTTGCTGCTGCACGCAATGTTGATGGTGAACAGATCAAAACACTGACAGAATCCATGGATGGCAGGCTTTTGAGTGTCCTTGCAAAGAAAGGTGGCTATATTGTCACTGATTTGTTTTTGTTTTGTTTTTGAATGTCAGAAATGTATATTTGTGAATGTTGAGATGTTATATTGGTTTCACTGGTAAAAATAAATAATTGAAATGGGTATATATTTGTTTTTTGTTAAGTTGCCTAATAATTATGCACAGTAATAGTCACCTGCACACACAGATATCCCCCTAAAATAGCTATAACTAAAAACAAACTAAAAACTACTTCCAAAACTATTCAGCTTTGATATTAATGAGTTTTTTGGGTTCATTGAGAACATGGTTGTTGTTCAATAATAAAATTAATCCTCAAAAATACAACTTGCCTAATAATTCTGCACTCCCTGTAGTGTTTTTTTTTTGTACTTTAGATAATTTAATTTTATTTATTTAATATTATTTAATTTAGTTCATTTATTTAATTATATTGTAGTGTTAGGTGTTAGTGTAACTTAGGTTAGGTTTTATTTTACAGGTAAATTTGTCTTTATTTTAGCTAGGTAGTTATTAAATAGTTAATAACTATTTAATAACTATTCTACCTAGTTAAAATAAATACAAACTTGTCTGTAAAATAAAAATAAACCCTAAGCTAGATACAATGTAACTATTAGTTATATAGTAGCTAGCTTAGGGTTTATTTTATAGGTAAGTATTTAGTTTTAAATAGGAATAATTTAGTTAATGATAGGAATATTTAGTTAGATTTATTTTAATTATATTTAAGTTAGGGGGTGTTAGGATTAGACTTAGATTTAGGGGTTAATAACTTTAATATAGTGGCGGAGTCATTGGGGTTAATAAATGTAAGTAGGTTGCGGCGACATAGGGGGCGCCAGATTAGGGGTTAATAAATATAATGTAGGTGGCAGCGATGTTGGAGGCAACAGATTAGGGGTTAATAAGTATAATGTAGTTGGCGGCGGTGTCCGGAGTGGCATATTAGGGGTTAATAATTATAGTGTAGGTGTTGGCAATGTCAGGGGCGGCAGATTAGGGGTTAATAAGTGTAAGATTAGGGGTGTTTAGACTCGGGGTTCATGTTAGGGTGTTAGGTGTAAACATAAATTTTATTTCCCCAATGGAATAAACTTGTCTGCTAAACCTTCTTGTAGAAAAGACAATATCCTCGGAATCCTAACCTTACTCCATGAGTAACTCTTGGATTCGCACCAATATAAGTATTTGCGCCATATCTTATGGTAAATCTTTCTGGTAACAGGCTTCCTAGCCTGTATTAAGGTATCAATAACTGACTCAGAAAAACCACGTTTTGATAAAATCAAGCGTTCAATTTCCAAGCAGTCAGCTTCAGAGAAATTAGATTTTGATGTTTGAAGGGACCCTGGATCAGAAGGTCCTGTTTCAGAGGTAGCGACCAAGGTGGACAGGATGACATGTCCACTAGATCTGCATACCAAGTCCTGCGTGGCCATGCAGGCGCTATTAGAATCACTGATGCTCTCTCCTGTTTGATTCTGGCAATCAATCGAGGAAGCATCGGGAAGGGTGGAAACACATAAGCCATCCCGAAGGTCCAAGGTGCTGTCAAACCATCTATCAGAACTGCTCCCGGATCCCTGGATCTGGACCCGTAACGAGGAAGCTTGGCGTTCTGTCGAGACGCCATGAGATCTATCTCTGGTTTGCCCCAACGTCGAAGTATTTGGGCAAAGACCTCCGGATGAAGTTCCCACTCCCCCGGATGAAAAGTCTGACGACTTAAGAAATCCGCCTCCCAGTTCTCCACTCCCGGGATGTGGATTGCTGACAGGTGGCAAGAGTGAGACTCTGCCCAGCGAATTATCTTTGATACTTCCATCATTGCTAGGGAGCTTCTTGTCCCTCCCTGATGGTTGATGTAAGCTACAGTCGTGATGTTGTCCGACTGAAACCTGATGAACCCCCGAGTTGTTAACTGGGGCCAAGCCAGAAGGGCATTGAGAACTGCTCTCAATTCCAGAATGTTTATTGGTAGGAGACTCTCCTCCTGATTCCATTGTCCCTGAGCCTTCAGAGAATTCCAGACAGCGCCCCAACCTAGTAGGCTGGCGTCTGTTGTTACAATTGTCCAGTCCGGCCTGCTGAATGGCATCCCCCTGGACAGATGTGGCCGAGAAAGCCACCATAGAAGAGAATTTCTGGTCTCTTGATCCAGATTCAGAGTAGGGGACAAGTCTGAGTAATCCCCATTCCACTGACTTAGCATGCACAATTGCAGCGGTCTGAGATGTAGGCGTGCAAAGGGTACTATGTCCATTGCTGCTACCATTAAGCCGATCACCTCCATGCATTGAGCTACTGACGGGTGTTGAATGGAATGAAGGACACGGCATGCATTTTGAAGCTTTGTTAACCTGTCTTCTGTCAGGTAAATCTTCATTTCTACAGAATCTATAAGAGTCCCCAAGAAGGGAACTCTTGTGAGTGGAAAGAGAGAACTCTTCTTTTCGTTCACCTTCCATCCATGCGACCTTAGAAATGCCAGTACTAACTCTGTATGAGACTTGGCAGTTTGAAAGCTTGAAGCTTGTATCAGAATGTCGTCTAGGTACGGAGCTACCGCAATTCCTCGCGGTCTTAGTACCGCCAGAAGAGCACCCAGAACCTTTGTGAAGATTCTCGGAGCCGTAGCCAATCCGAATGGAAGAGCTACAAACTGGTAATGCCTGTCTAGAAAGGCAAACCTTAGATACCGGTAAAGATCTTTGTGAATCGGTATGTGAAGGTAAGCATCCTTTAAATCCACTGTGGTCATGTACTGACCCTTTTGGATCATGGGTAAAATTGTCCGAATAGTTTCCATTTTGAACGATGGAACTCTTAGGAATTTGTTTAGGATCTTTAAATCCAAGATTGGCCTGAAAGTTCCCTCTTTTTTGGGAACCACAAACAGATTTGAGTAAAACCCTTGTCCTTGTTCCGACCGCGGAACCGGATGGATCACTCCCATTAATAAAAGATCTTGTACGCAGCGTAGAAACGCCTCTTTCTTTATTTGGTTTGTTGACAACCTTGACAGATGAAATCTCCCTCTTGGGGGAGAGAATTTGAAGTCTAGAAGGTATCCCTGAGATATGATCTCTAACGCCCAGGGATCCTGGACATCTCTTGCCCAAGCCTGGGCGAAGAGAGAAAGTCTGCCCCCACTAGATCCGTTCCTGGATCGGGGGCCCTCGATTCATGCTGTCTTAGGGGCAGCAGCAGGTTCCCTGGCCTGCTTGCCCTTGTTCCAGGACTGGTTAGGTCTCCAGCCTTGTCTGTAGCGAGCAACAGCTCCTTCCTGTTTTGGTGCAGAGGAAGTTGATGCTGCTCCTGCTTTGAAATTACGAAAGGAACGAAAATTAGACTGTCTAGCCTTAGGTTTGGCTCTGTCTTGAGGCAGGGCATGGCCTTTACCTCCTGTAATGTCAGCGATAATTTCTTTCAACCCGGGCCCGAATAAGGTCTGCCCTTTGAAAGGTATATTAAGCAATTTAGATTTAGAAGTAACGTCAGCTGACCAGGATTTTAGCCACAGTGCTCTGCGTGCCTGAATGGCGAATCCGGAATTCTTAGCCGTAAGTTTAGTTAAATGTACTACGGCATCTGAAATAAATGAGTTAGCTAACTTAAGGGCTTTAAGCTTGTGTGTAATCTCATCTAATGGAGCTGATTCAAGTGTCTCTTCCAGAGACTCAAACCAAAATGCTGCTGCAGCCGTGACAGGCGCAATGCATGCAAGAGGTTGCAATATAAAACCTTGTTGAACAAACATTTTCTTAAGGTAACCCTCTAACTTTTTATCCATTGGATCTGAAAAGGCACAGCTATCCTCCACCAGGATAGTGGTACGCTTAGCTAAAGTAGAAACTGCTCCCTCCACCTTAGGGATCGTTTGCCATAAGTCCCGTGTGGTGGCGTCTATTGGAAACATCTTTCTAAATATCAGAGGGGGTGAGAACGGCACACCGGGTCTATCCCACTCCTTAGTAACAATTTCAGTAAGTCTCTTAGGTATAGGAAAAACGTCAGTACTCGCCGGTACCGCAAAATATTTATCCAACCTACACATTTTCTCTGGTATTGCAACTGTGTTACAATCATTCAGAGCCGCTAACACCTCCCCTAGTAATACACAGAGGTTTTCCAGCTTAAATTTTAAATTTGAAATATCTGAATCCAGTTTGTTTGGATCAGAACCGTCACCCGCAGAATGAAGCTCTCCGTCCTCATGTTCTGCAAATTGTGACGCAGTGTCTGACATGGCCCTAATATTATCAGCGCACTCTGTTCTCACCCCAGAGTGATCACGCTTACCTCTTAGTTCTGGTAATTTAGCCAAAACTTCAGTCATAACAGTAGCCATATCCTGTAATGTGATTTGTAATGGCCGCCCAGATGTACTCGGCGCTACAATATCACGCACCTCCCGAGCGGGAGATGCAGGTACTGACACGTGAGGCGAGTTAGTCGGCATAACTCTCCCCTCGTTGTTTGGTGAAATATGTTCAATTTGTACAGATTGACTTTTATTTAAAGTAGCATCAATACAGTTAGTACATAAATTTCTATTGGGCTCCACTTTGGCTTTAGCACATATAGCACAGATATCTTCCTCTGAATCAGACATGTTTAACACACTAGCAAATAAACTAGCAACTTGGAAATACTTTTCAAGTAATTTACTATAATATGAAAACGTACTGTGCCTATAAGAAGCACAGAAAAAGTTATGACAGTTGAAAATTAATAAACTGAAAAGTTATAGCATCAAATCTTTGTAAAAAACACAATTTTAGCAAAGGATTGCTCCCATTAGCAAAGGATAACTAACACTGATAGCAGAAAAAAAATACAGAAATAAACGTTTTTTTATCACAGTCAACTACAATCTCACAGCTCTGCTGTGAGTGATTACCTCCCTCAAAACAAGTTTTGAAGACCCCTGAGTTCTGTAGAGATGAACCGGATCATGCAGGGAAGACAATAAACTTCTGACTGAATTTTTTGATGCGTAGCAAAAGCGCCAAAAAAGGCCCCTCCCCCTCACACATAAAAGTGAGAGAGATCAGTAAACTGTCATAAATTAAATAAAACGACTGCCAAGTGGAAAAAAATAGTGCCCAAAACATTTTTTCACCCAGTACCTCAGAAAATTAAACGATTTTACATGCCAGCAAAAAACGTTTAACATTAATAAATTGAGTGTTATTAAAAAGCCTGTTGCTAGACCCTGCAAATTAGGCTAAAGTTTTATGCATACAGTATAATTCCAGTGAAGTGCCATTCCCCAGAATACTGAAGTGTAAAATATACATACATGACAGCCTGATACCAGTTGCTGCTACTGCATTTAAGGCTGAGTTTACATTATATCGGTATGGCAGAATTTTCTCATCAATTCCATTGTCAGAAAATAATAAGCTGCTACATACCTCTTTGCAGATTAAACTGCCCGCTGTCCCCTGATCTGAAGTTTACCTCTCCTCAGATGGCCGAGAAACAGCAATATGATCTTAACTACTCCGGCTAAAATCATAGAAAAACTCAGGTAGATTCTTCTTCAAATTCTACCAGAGAAGGAATAACACACTCCGGTGCTATTATAAAATAACAAACTTTTGATTGAAGGTATGAAACTAAGTATAATCACCACAGTCCTCTCACACATCCTATCTATTCGTTGGGTGCAAGAGAATGACTGGTAATGGCAGTTAGGGGAGGAGCTATATAGCAGCTCTGCTGGGTGAATCCTCTTGCACTTCCTGTCGGGGAGGAGTTAATATCCCATAAGTAATGGATGATCCGTGGACTGGATACACTTAACAAGAGAAATAAAAATAAACCCTTAGGCCTAGATTTAGAGTTGAGCAGTAGCCGTCAAAACCAGCGTTAGAGGCTCCTAACGCTGTTTTTTACCGCCCTCTGGTATTTGGAACCAGTCATTAAAGGGTCTAACGCTCACTTTCCAGCCGCAACTTTTCCATACCGCAGATCCCCTTACATCAATTGCGTATCCTATCTTTTCAATGGGATCTTCCTAATGCCGGTATTTAGAGTCGTGGCTGAAGTGAATCTAACGACAAGACTCCAGCCGCAGAAAAAAACCAGGAGTTAAGAGCTTTCTGGGCTAACGCCGGTTTATAAAGCTCTTAACTACTGTGCTCTAAAGTACACTAACACCCATAAACTACCTATGTACCCCTAAACCGAGGTCCCCCCACATCGCCGCCACTCTATTAAAATTTTTTAACCCCTAATCTGCCACCTACATTATCCCTATGAACCCCTAATCTGCTGCCCCTAACACCGCTGACCCCTATACTATATTATATTTATTAACCCCTTATTTGCCGCCTCCGCTATCGCTGACCCCTGCATATTATTATTAACCCCTAATCTGCCGACCGCACACCGCTGCCACCTACATTATCCCTATGTACCCCTAATCTGCCGCTCCGTAAACCGCCGCTACTTACATTATCCCTATGTACCCCTAATCTGCTGTCCCTAACACCGCCGACCCCTATATTATATTTATTAACCCCTAATCTGCCCCCCTCAACGTCGCCTCCACCTGCCTACACTTATTAACCCCTAATCTGCCGAGCGGACCGCACCGCTACTATAATAAAGTTATTAACCCCTAATCTGCCTCACTCCCGCCTCAATAACCCTATAATAAATAGTATTAACCCCTAATCTGCCCTCCCTAACATCGCCGACACCTAACTTCAAGTATTAACCCCTAATCTGCCGATCGGTGCTCACCGCTACTCTAATAAATTTTTTAACCCCTAAAGCTAATTCTAACCCTAACACCCCCCTAAGTTAAATATAATTGTATTCTAACGAAAAAAATTAACTCTTATTAAATAAATTATTCCTATTTAAATCTAAATACTTACCTGTAAAATAAACCCTAATATAGCTACAATATAAATAATAATTATATTGTAGCTATTTTAGGATTAATATTTATTTTACAGGCAACTTTGTATTTATTTTAACCAGGTACAATAGCTATTAAATAGTTAAGAACTATTTAATAGTTACCTAGTTAAAATAATTACAAAATTACCTGTAAAATAAATCCTAACCTAAGTTACAATTAAACCTAACACTACACTATCAATAAATTAATTAAATAAATTAACTACAATTATCTACAATTAAACCTAACACTACACTATCAATAAATAAATTAAATAAACTACCTACAATTATCTACAATTAAACCTAACACTACACTATCAATAAATTAATTAAATACAATACCTACAAATAAATACAATTAAATAAACTAACTAAAGTACAAAAAATAAAAAAGAACTAAGTTACAAAAAATAAAAAAATATTTACAAACATTAGAAAAATATTACAACAATTTTAAACTAATTACACCTACTCTAAGCCCCCAAATAAAATAACAAAGCCCCCCAAAATAAAAAAAATGCCCTACCCTATTCTAAATTAAACAAGTTCAAAGCTCTTTTACCTTACCAGCCCCGAACAGGGCCCTTTGCGGGGCATGCCCCAAAGAATTCAGCTCTTTTGCCTGTAAAAAACCCCACATACAATACCCCCCCCAACATTACAACCCACCACCCACATACCCCTAATCTAACCCAAAACCCCCTTAAATAAACCTAACACTAAGCCCCTGAAGATCTTCCTACCTTATCTTCACCATGCCAGGTTCACCGATCCGTCCTTGGAAGTCTTGATCCAAGCCTCAGAAGTGTTGATCCAAGCCCAAGCGGGGGGCTGAAGAGTGACGTCCATCCTCGGGCTGAAGTCTGGATCCAAGCGGCGGCTGAAGAAATCCATCATCGGGCTGAAGTCTGGATCCAAGCGGCGCCTGAAGAAGTCCATCATCGGGATGAAGTCTTCTATGAAGCAGCATCTTCAATCTTCTTTCTTCCGGAGCCATCATCTTCCAGCCGACGCGGAGCCATCCTTCTTCACCGACTGACTAACGACGAATGACGGTTCCTTTAAATGACGTCATCCAAGATGGCGTCCCTCGAATTCCGATTGGCTGATAGGATTCTATCAGCCAATCGGAATTAAGGTAGGAAAAATCTGATTGGCTGATGGAATCAGCCAATCAGATTCAAGTTCAATCCGATTGACTGATCCAATCAGCCAATCAGATTGAGCTTGCATTATATTGGCTGTTCCGATCAGCCAATAGAATGCGAGCTCAATCTGATTGGCTGATTGGATCAGCCAATCGGATTGAACTTGAATCTGATTGGCTGATTCCATCAGCCAATCAGATTTTTCCTACCTTAATTCCGATTGGCTGATAGAATCCTATCAGCCAATCGGAATTCAAGGGACGCCATCTTGGATGACATCCCTTAAAGGAACCTTCATTCGTCGTTAGTCCGTCGGTGAAGAAGGATGGCTCCGCGTCGGCTGGAAGATGATGGCTCCGGAAGAAAGAAGATTGAAGATGCTGCTTCATAGAAGACTTCATCCCGATTATGGACTTCTTCAGCCGCCGCTTGGATCTAGACTTCAGCCCGATGATGGATTTCTTCAGCCGCCGCTTGGATCCAGACTTCAGCCCGAGGATGGACGTCACTCTTCAGCCCCTCGCTTGGGCTTGGATCAACACTTCGGACCCTCTTCTGGACCGATCGGTGAACCTGGCATGGTAAAGACAAGGTAGGGAGATCTTCAGGGGATTAGTGTTAGGTTTATTTAAGGGGGTTTTGGGTTAGATTAGGGGTATGTGGGTGGTGGGTTGTAATGTTGGGGGGGTATTGTATGTTTTTTTTTTTACAGGCAAAAGAGCTGAATTCTTTGGGGCATGCCCCCCAAAGGGCCCTTTTCAGGGCTGGTAAGGTAAAAGAGCTTTGAACTTTTGTAATTTAGAATAGGGTAGGGAATTTTTTTATTTTGGGGGGCTTTGTTATTTTATTAGGGGGCTTAGAGTAGGTGTAATTAGTTTAAAATTGTTGTAACATTTTTCTAATGTTTGTAAATATTTTTTTATTTTTTGTAACTTAGTTCTTTTTTATTTTTTGTACTTTAGTTAGTTTATTTCATTGTAATTAATTGTAGGTAGTTTATTTAATTAATTTATTGATAGTGTAGTGTTAGGTTTAATTGTAACTTAGGTTAGGATTTATTTTACAGGTAATTTTGTAATTATTTTAACTATTTTAGCTATTAAATAGTTATTAACTATTTAATAGCTATTGTACCTGGTTAAAATAATTACAAAGTTGCCTGTAAAATAAATATTAATCCTAAAATAGCTACAATATAATTATAATTTATATTGTAGCTATATTAGGGTTTATTTTACAGGTAAGTATTTAGCTTTAAATAGGAATAAGTTATTTAATAAGAGTTAATTTATTTCGTTAGATTTAAATTATATTTAATTTAGGGGGGTGTTAGTGTTAGGGTTAGACTTAGCTTTAGGGGTTAATCCATTTATTAGACTAGCGGCGAGATCCGATTGGCAGATTAGGGGTTAATAAGTGTAGGTAGCTGGCGGCGACGTTGTGGGGGGCAGATTAGGGGTTAATAAATATAATATAGGGGTCGGCGGTGTTAGGGGCAGCAGATTAGGGGTACATAACTATAATGTATGTTGCGGCGGTATACGGAGCGGCAGATTAGGGGTTAAAAAAAATATGCAGGTGTCAGCGATAGCGGGGACGGCAGATTAGGGGTTAATAAGTGTAAGGTTAGGGGTGTTTAGACTCGGGGTTCATGTTAGAGTGTTAGGTGCAGACGTAGGAAGTGTTTCCCCATAGTAAACAATGGGGCTGCGTTTGGAGCTGAACGCTGCTTTTTTGCAGGTGTTTTTTTTCAGCTCAAACTGCCTCATTGTTTCCTATGGGGGAATCGTGCATGAGCACGTTTTTGAAGCTGGCCGCGTCCGTAAGCACCGCTGGTATCGAGAGTTGCAGTGGCGTTAAATTATGCTCTACGCTCCCTTTTTGGAGCCTAACGCACTGAAAACCCAGCCATTCGGTGAACTCTAAATACCAGCGGTATTTAAAAGGTGCGGGGGAAAAAAAGCATGCGTAGCTAACGCACCCCTTTGGCCGCAGAACTCTAAATCTAGCCGTAAGTTAGATACAATGTAACTATTAGTTATATAGTTATATTGTAGCTAGCTTAGGGTTTATTTTATAGGTAAGTATTTAGTTTTAAATAGGAATAATTTAGTTAATGATAGGAATATTTAGTTTGATTTATTTTAATTATATTTAAGTTAGGGGGTGTTAGGATTAGACTTAGGTTTAGGGGTTAATAACTTTAATATAGTGGCAGCGACGTTGGGGACGGCAGATTAGGGGTTAATAAGTGTAGGTAGGTTGCGGCGACGTTGGTTACGGCAGATTAGGGGTTAATAAGTGTAGGTAGGTTGCGGCGACATTGGGGGTGGCAGATTAGGGGTTAATAAATATAATGTAGGTGGCGGCGATGTGCGGAGCGGAAGATTTTATTATAGTGTTTGCGATGCGGGAGGGCCTCAGTTTAGGGGTTAATAGGTAGTTTATGGGTGTTAGTGTACTTGTTAGAACTTTAGTTATGAGTTTTATGTTACCGCGTTGTACATAAAACACATAACTACTGACTTTCAAATGCGTTAGAAATCTTAACAGGAGAGGGTGTACCGCTCACTTTTTGGCCTCCCAGGACAGACTCGTAATACCAGCGCTATAAAAGTCCCATAGAAAAAAGACTTTATGAAGTTTACGTAAGTCGTTTTGCGGTAAGGCAAAAAAAGTGTGCGGTGACCCTAAACCTGCAAGACTCGTAATACCAGCGGTAGGAAAAAAACAGCGTTAGTTATTTTATTTTTAATATTTCTTTTATTGAGGTTTTTAGGATTTGTAACAAAGCAGATGCAATTTGCCATGACTCAGACAATACAAAAATAAGTACATTTTCTTAACATAAAAATGATGTGTGTTCTTAACTATATACAAGTAATAGTTAGGCAAATATAAATAAAACCTCTCTTTTTTTCAAGTGTTTAAACCTCCTAATACAGGGAGTGCAGAATTATTAGGCAAGTTGTATTTTTGAGGATTAATTTTATTATTGAACAACAACCATGTTCTCAATGAACCCAAAAAACTCATTAATATCAAACCTGAATAGTTTTGGAAGTAGTTTTTAGTTTGTTTTTAGTTATAGCTATTTTAGGGGGATATCTGTGTGTGCAGGTGACTATTACTGTGCATAATTATTAGGCAACTTAACAAAAAACAAATATATACCCATTTCAATTATTTATTTTTACTAGTGAAACCAATATAACATCTCAACATTCACAAATATACATTTCTGACATTCAAAAACAAAACAAAAAAAAACAGTGACCAATATAGCCACCTTTCTTTGCAAGGACACTCAAAAGCCTGCCATCCATGGATTCTGTCAGTGTTTTGATCTGTTCACCATCAACATTGCGTGCAGCAGCAACCACAGCCTCCCAGACACTGTTCAGAGAGGTGTACTGTTTTCCCTCCTTGTAAATCTCACATTTGATGATGGACCACAGGTTTTCAATGGGGTTCAGATCAGGTCAACAAGGAGGCCATGTCATTAGATTTTCTTCTTTTATACCCTTTCTTGCCAGCCACGCTGTGGAGTACTTGGACGCGTGTGATGGAGCATTGTCCTGCATGAAAATCATGTTTTTCTTGAAGGATGCAGACTTCTTCCTGTACCACTGCTTGAAGAAGGTGTCTTCCAGAAACTGGCAGTAGGACTGGGAGTTGAGCTTGACTCCATCCTCAACCCGAAAAGGCCCCACAAGCTCATCTTTGATGATACCAGCCCAAACCAGTACTCCACCTCCACCTTGCTGGTGTCTGAGTCGGACTGGAGCTCTCTGCCCTTTACCAATCCAGCCACGGGCCCATCCATCTGGCCCATCAAGACTCACTCTCATTTCATCAGTCCATAAAACCTTAGAAAAATCAGTCTTGAGATATTTCTTGGCCCAGTCTTGACGTTTCAGCTTGTGTGTCTTGTTCAGTGGTGGTCGTCTTTCAGCCTTTCTTACCTTGGCCATGTCTCTGAGTATTGCACACCTTGTGCTTTTGGGCACTCCAGTGATGTTGCAGCTCTGAAATATGGCCAAACTGGTGGCAAGTGGCATCTTGGCAGCTGCACGCTTGACTTTTCTCAGTTCATGGGCAGTTATTTTGCACCTTGGTTTTTCCACACGCTTCTTGCGACCCTGTTGACTATTTTGAATGAAACGATTGATTGTTCGATGAACACGCTTCAGAAGCTTTGCAATTTTAAGAGTGCTGCATCCCTCTGCAAGATATCTCACTATTTTTGACTTTTCTGAGCCTGTCAAGTCCTTCTTTTGACCCATTTTGCCAAAGGAAAGGAAGTTGCCTAATAATTATGCACACCTGATATAGGGTGTTGATGTCATTAGACCACACCCCTTCTCATTACAGAGATGCACATCACCTAATATGCTTAATTGGTAGTAGGCTTTCAAGCCTATACAGCTTGGAGTAAGACAACATGCATAAAGAGGATGATGTGGTCAAAATACTCATTTGCCTAATAATTCTGCACACAGTGTATATTTATAGGCCACTCTTGGACCTACAGGTATGTGTCACAATAAAACTTTCAATAGAGGCGAGTTAGCACGGACTATAGCCACTTTTGGGCTTAGTAACATGAATTTTTTTTTTTTGCAAACTTACCCCGAGATTACGAGTTTTGCGGTAACAGGGGTCAGGGGCTAACGAGGCTTTTATTTCTAACGCTACCTTAAGCCAACGCTGGTATTACAGATTTTTATAAACTTGCCGTTAGCCGCAAAAAGGTGAACGTAGAGCAGAATTTAGCTCCACATCTCACCTCAATACCAGCGTTGGTAGCGGTAAGCTGGCTAAACGTGCTCGATTTCCCCATAGGAAACAATGGGGCTGAGCTGGCTGGAAAATGCGAGGTCAATTCTATTGGCTGATCCAATCAGCCAATCGGATTTAACTTCAATCCGATTGGCTGATTGCATCAACCAATCAGATTTTTCCTACCTTAATTCCGATTGGCTGATAGAATCCTATCAGCCAATCGGAATTCGAGGGACGCCATCTTGGATGACGTAATTTAAAGGAATATTCATTCGGCGTTAGTCGACGGCCTAGAAGGATGTTCCGCGCCGGAGGTCTTCAAGATGGAGCCTTTGCTCGTCGGATGGATGAAGATAGAAGATGCCGCTTGGATGAAGCCTTCTCCAGGTCCGGATGTCCTCTTCTGCCCGGATAGGATGAAGACTTCTGCCGGTCTGGATGTCCTCTTCTGGCCCATCGGATGAAGACTTCTGGACGGATCGCATGACCACTGGTGCCCGGCTGGGTGAAGACGGCTCAAGGTAGGGTGATCTTCAATGGGGTAGTGTTAGGTTTTTTTAAGGAAGTATTGGGTGGGTTTTAGAGTAGGGGTGTGTGGGTTGTAATGTTGGGGGGGTATTCTACTCTTTTTTTACAGGTAAAAGAGCTGATTACTTTGGGGCAATGCCCTGCAAAAGGCCCTTTAAGGGCTATTTGTAATTTAGTATAGGGTAGGGCATTTTATTATTATTTTTTTTATTTTTATTTTATTAGGGGGATTAGATTAGGTGTAATTAGTTTAAACTTCTGGTAATTTTTTTATTTTCTGTAATTTAGTGTTTATTTTTTTCGTAATTTAGTTTATTGAATTTAATTGTAATTAATTGTAGGTAGTTTATGTAATTAATTTAATGATAGTGTAGTGTTAGGTGTAATTGTAACTTAGGTTAGGATTTATTTTACAGGTAATTTTGTACTTATTTTAGCTAGGTAGTTATTAAATAGTTAATAACTATTTAATAACGATTGTACCTAGTTAAAATAAATACAAAGTTGCCTGTGAAATAAATATAAATCCTAAGATAGCTACAATGTGACTATTATTTATATTGTAGCTATCTTAGGGTTTATTTTTATTTTATCGGTAAGTTTAGTTTTAAATAGGAATAGTTTATTTAATTTTGTTAAATTTATTTATTTTAAATTAAATTATATTAAGTTAGGGGGGTTAGGGTTAGGTTTAGACTTAGGTTTAGGGGTTAATACCTTTAATATAGTAGCGGCAACATTGGGGGTGGCAGATTAGGGGTTAATAAAAAATAACTAGTGTTTGCGAGGCGGGAGTGCGGCGGTTTAGGGGTTAATACATTTATTAAAGTGGCGGCGATGTCCGGTCGGCAGATTAGGGGTTAATAAGTGTAGTTAGGTTGCGGCGACGTTGGGGGCAGCAGATTAGGGGTTAATAACTATAATGTAGGCGTCGGCGATGTTAGGGGCAGCAGATTAGGGGTTCATAAGTACAATGTAGGTGGCGGGAATGTCCGGTCGGCAGATTAGGGGTTAAAAAAAATTATTATAGTGTTTGCGATGTGGGGGGGGGGCTCGGTTTAGGGGTTAATAGGTAGTTTATGGGTGTTAGTGTACTTTTTAGCACTTTAGTTAAGAGTTTTATGTTTCGGCGTTAGCAAGTCTTGACAGGAGAGGGTCTACCGCTCACTTCTTCCAAGACTCGTAATACCAGCGTTAGGCAAATCCCATAGAAAAGATAGGATACGCAATTGACGTAAGGGGATTTGCGGTAGCCACAAGTCACGGAAGAAAAGTGAGCAGTAGACCCTTTCCTGCCTGACTCGTAATACCAGCGTTAGATAAAAAGCAGCGTTGGGACCTCTCAACGCTGCTTTTTAAGGCTAATGCCAAACTCGTAATCTCGCCATTGGAAAATAGAACAGTGATATCTATAAGACAATACTCAAGAGGAATCTTAATATATATATATATATATATATATATATATATATATATGGCCTCTTTTGGGCCTTCAAATAATATCATACTGAGTAGTATTGTAGTGAGGGAACCGCATGTGTTAGTAATCAATAGTAGTAATCAGGGAAACAGATAGTGTAAATAATTATAGGATCAGGTTCTCAAATAGTGGCTGATAGACTTTCAAAAATTTGAAAAATGTTTAAGGGTTCAGTATTGAAGCTAGTAGCCAATGTTAACAGGTGTATTGTTGAGGGAAACATCAATGCTAAAACATCAATGCTAAAAAGGCAGCCTAAGTGTTGTAGATACCAAACTAGATCTTGGAGAATTAGTTACTGCTAGTGTAGACCTTGAAGTAAATGTAGAGATTGGATTTTGTAGAAGACTGAGATATGCTATCTCGGCCACAGACAGCCCATCATCAGTATAGAGTACATTAAAACAGCCCCCCTACATTGGAGAGGCTATTAACCTTTCAGCAGTATGTAGAGGATTCAATCCATAGAAAAAAATTCTAGTGACTGTATATATACTCGAGGAGAGTGACTGACCTACATCAGGCCTCTCCACAGCAATACTCTATGTTTGTGTAGGGAGTTTGGTATCTAATATAATTAAAATATAAATTAATATTTTAAGCTGGGCAAATCTTTTATATTTTAAAAGTTTGATTTAAAGGGACATGGAACCATAATCAAGATAGAACATACAATTTTAAAAAACTTTCCAATTAACTTCTATTATATAATTTGCTTAATTCTCTTGATATATATTGTTGAAGAAGCAGCAATGCACTACTCGGAACTTGCTGATGCACTGGGTGAGCAAATAAAAAACAAAATGTATGCTTATCTGGTAAATTTCTTTCTTTCCGGATATGGTGAGTCCACAGCTTGAGTATTTACCGTTGGGAATATCACTCCTGGCCAGCAGGAGGAGGCAAAGAGCACCACAGTTAAACTGCTAAGTATCACTCCCTTACCCACAACCCACAGTCATTCGACCGAAGGGAAATGGAGAAAAAGGAGTAACACAAGGTGTAGAAGTGCCTGAGGTTATAGTCAAAAGAACAAGTGTCTTAAAATAAAGGGTGGGGCCGTGGACTCACCATATTCAGAAATAAATACATTTATCAAGTAAACATAAATTTTGTTTTTCTTTCCTAAGATATGGTGAGTCCATGGCTTGAGTAATTACTGTTGAGAACCCAATACCTAGAGGACACGGATAAACAGGGAGGGACAAGACAGGCAGTCCTAAACAGAAGGCACCACCACTTGAAGAACCTTTCAACCAAGGCAAAAATATCAAATTTGGAAAAGTATGTAGAGAAGACCATGTTGAAGCCTTGCAAATTTGTTCCATAGAAGATTCATTTTTGAAATCCCAAGAAGAGGAAACAGCTCTTGTGGAATGAGCCGTAATTCTCTCAGGAGGCTGCTGTTGAGCAGTCTCATAAGCCAAACAAATTAGTAGTAGCAGTAGCTTTCTGACCTTTACATTTCCCAGAGAAACAGACAAAGAGGGCAGAGGACATGTGAAAATCCTTACTCGCCTGTAAGTAGACTTTAATACCACATACAACATCCAAACTGTGTAACAAACATTCTTTGGAAGAAGAAGGATTAGACCACAGAGAAGGAACAACAATTTCCTGGTTGATATTTCTATTAGAAACAACCTTAGGAAGAAAACCTAACTTAGTACGAAAGAACCGAGACTCTTTGAGCAGAAGAGATAGCAACAAGAAACAAAACCTTCCAAGATTACAACTTAATGTCTATGGAATGCAATGGCTCAAATGGAGCCAGCTGTAAAACCTTAAGAACAAGATTAAGGCTCCAAGGAGGAGCAACAGACTTAAAGACAGACCTGATTTTGACCAAGGCTTGACAAAAAGATTGCACATATGGCACATCTGCCAAACGTTTATTAAAACTGATAAAGCAGAAAACTGACCCATCAGGGTACTGACTGATAATCCCTTCTCCAGACCTTCCTGAAGAAAATATAAAATTCTAGGAGTTCTAATTCTACTCCAAGAGTAGCCCTTGGATTCACACCAATAAAGATATTTACGCCATATCTTATGGTAAATCTTTCTAGTAACAGGCTTGCGAGCCTGAATCATGGTTTCAATGACTGACTCAGAAAAAACCCACGCTTAGACAGAATTAAGTGTTCAATCTCCAAGCAGTCAGCTTCAGAGAAATGAGATTTTGATGGAAGAAGGGACCTTGAATCAGGAGGTCCTTCCTCAGAAAAAGTCTCCAAGGTGGGAGAGATGACATCTCCACTATGTCTGCAAACCAGATCCTGTGAGGCCACGCAGGGGCTATTAGAATCACTGATGCCCTCTCCTGTTTGAAACAAGCAATGACTCATGGAAGGAGAGCAAACAGAGAAAACAGGTATGCAAACCTGAAAACCCAAGGTACCGCCAGAGCATCAGAATGGCCTGCGGATCTCTTGACCCTAAACCGTACCTTGGAAGCTTGGCGTTCTGACGGGACGCCATCAGATCTAACTCCGGCACCCCCATTTGAGGACTAAGCTGGAAAACACCTCTGGATGGAGTTCCCAGTCCCCAGGATGAAAAGTCTGTATGCTCAGAAAATCCGCTTCCCAGTTGTTTACTCCTGGAATGTGGATGGCATATAGACAGCAATTGTGGGTCTCTGCCTAGTGAAGAATCTGAGTAACCTCCTTCATGGCTAAGGATTTCCGAGTTCCTCCCTGGTGAGCCACAGTGGTTATGTTGTCTGACTGGAACCTGATAAACTGGGCTGAGGACAACTGAGGCCAAGCAAATAGAGCATTGTAAATCACCCTCAACTCCAAGATGTTGATGGGAAGAGCAGACTCCTCCCGAGTCCAAAGGCCCTGAGCTTTTAACGGGTTTCAGACTGCCCCCCAGCCCAGCAGGCTGGCGTCCGTGGTCACGATCACCCAGGAAGGTCTACGAAAGCATGTGCTCTGAGACGGATGTTCCTGAGAAATCCACCATGGGAGAGAGTCCCTTGACGACTGATCTAACTCTATTCTCTGAGATAGATCTGCATGGTCACCATTCTATTGTCTAAGCATGCACAACTGGAGAGCTCTGAAATGGAATTGAGCAAACGGAATGATGTCCATGGAAGCTACCATCAGACCGATTACCTCAATACATTGAGTCAGTTAATTATAAGCAGTAGACTGAAGAGAGAGGCAAGAGGAAATGATTTTGTTTTTCCTGACCTCTGTCAGAAAAATCTTCATTATTAGAGAATCTATTATGGTCCCTAAGAACACTACTCTTGTAGAAAGGGAAAGGGAGCTTTTTTCCAGATTCACATTCTATCCGTGGGAACGAAGAAAAGACAATATTATCTCTGTGTGAGATTTTGCTTGTTGAAAAGATGGTGTCTGAACAAATATGTCGTCCAGGTAGGGTGTGACAGCAATGCCACGAGAACAGATAAGTGCCAAAAGAGCCCCCAAAACCTTTGAAAAAAATCTGGGAGTCATTGCTAGACCAAATGGAAGGGCCATGAACTGGAAATGTTTGGCCAGAAAGGCAAATCTCAGGAATCTGTGATGGTCTCTGTGAATAGGAACATGAAGATATGCATCCTTTAGGACTATGGTTGTCATGAACTGACCCTCTTGTACTAAAGGAAGAATGAAGTGTATAGTCTCCATTCTTGGAGGATGGAACTTTGAGAAACTTGTTTAGACACTTCAAGTCTAGAATGGGATGGAAAGTTCCCTCTTTTTTTGGGAACCACAAATAGGTTGGAGTAGAACCCAAGACCCTGTTCCTGTATTGGAAATGGAACTATCACTCCCAGGGAGGAAAGATATTGTATACATTTCAAGAACGCCTCTCTCTTTATCTGGTCTGCAGATAATCTTGAGAGATGGAATCTGCATCTGGGAGGAAAAGTCTTGCATTCCAAATTGTAACCCTGGGATACTATATCCACAGTCCAGGGATCTAGGACATCTCATATCCAGGCTTGAAAAAACTGAGAAAGTCTGCCCCTCATCTGATCAGAACCCGGATCAGGGGCAAACCCTTCATGCTGATTTGGAATCAGCTGCGGGTTTCTTTGATTGTTTTCCCTTGTTCCATAACTGATTGGGTTTCTAAGAAGACTTGGATTGTTCCTGCTTGGAAGAAGAAGGGGAAGGATTTCCTCTGAAGTTACGAAAGGAACAAAAATTACTTTGATGTCCTTTAGGCGATTCTTCTTATCTTGAGGTAGAAAAGACCCTTTTCCACCCGTAATATCACAGATAATTTCTGACAAACCGGGTCCAAGGTTTTGCCCTTGTAAGGAATCGCCAGAAGCTTGACTTTAGAGGAAACGTCCGCAGACCAGGATTTCAACCATAACACCCTGCGGGCTAGGACAGCAAAACTAGAAGTTTTAGCTCCTAGTCTAACAACCTGTAAAATGGCATCTGCAATAAAGGAATCGGCTAACTTAAGAGGTTTAATCCTATCTTGAATTTCATCCAAGGAAGTCTCAGACAAGGTGTCGAACCAATAAGATGCCACACTAGTCACGGTGGCAATACACCCCGCAGGTTGCCATTGGAGGCCTTGATGAACATAAATCTTTTTCAAATAAGCCTCCAGCTTCTTGTCCATTGGATCCTTAAAAGAGCAGCTTTCCTTTATAGTGGTTTTCTTAGCCAGAGTGGAAATAGCCCCTTCAACTTTGGGTACAGTATACCAAAGGTCTTTAATAAAGTCCTCAACAGGAAACATTTTCTTAGAAAAAGGAGACGGGGAAAAAGATACCCCTGGTTTCTCCATTCCTGTGAGATAATCTCCCTTGCACGGTCCGGCACAGGAAAAACTTCTGAAGTGGAAGGTTCATCAAAGAAACCATTACGTTTAATAGATTTCTTAGGAGTGACAACGACAGGGGTATCGGAGTCATCTAAAGTAGCTAAAACCTCCTTTAACAATACACGAAGTTGTTCAAGCTTAAATCTGAAGGATACCACCTCAGTCTCAGAAGAAGGAATTATACTGTCCGAATCTCCGATTTCACCCTCAGAAAGTCCTGATGTATTTTCCTCATCAGACTTATTAGAAAGGGTAACTTGGGAAGCAGAACTGAGGATAGGCACCTTACTTTCTGAATTTTTAGATTTCCTTTTGCGTTTTCCCTGTAATCTGGGAATGGCATCTAATGCCGCAGATACAGTTGAAGATACCTGGGCAGCAATTTCTGCTTTTAAATAAACTGCACTAAGAGTTATAGAGGAACTGCAGGACACTGCATGTGATGCCACTGAGGCTTGGGACGTAGCAGGAGAAAGCTGAGGTTTTTTTAACAGCATCATCCTGAGAGACATTAGGATAAGAAATTTTACCATTATTTTGCAAGGTTTACTTGACACATGAAGAACAAAATTGCATAGGAGCTGCAATTTGTGCATCTATACATAAAAAGCATGAATTCATGAGAGCAGGCTCTTGCTCCATATCAGACATGTTGAGAAACAGTATTTATTTTTTAATATTCAATTAAAATAAGCCAAGGAAAAATTACACTTTTAATTTTATCCCAAATTAGGATCGATCCCCAGAAAAGTTAAGAAAAAGCATTTAATAAACATCAAATAAACTGCCGAGGGTCCGCCGAAGCAAGCACCCTAGGAGAGATGATCCTGAGAAAGCCACCACAGAAGAGAATCTATTGACGCCTGATCTAGATCTACACGCAGAGACAGGTCCGTATAGTCCCCGTTCCATTGTCTGAGCATGCATAACTGCAGAGATCTGAGATGGAACCGAGCAAATAGAATGATGTCCATGGAAGCCACCATCAGACCAATTACCTCCATACATTGAGCCACTGATGGCCGTGGAGAAGACTGAAGGGCAAGACAAGAGTAGAAAATCTTTCTTTTTCTGACCTCTGTCAGAAAAATCTTCATTAATAGGGAGTCTATTATGGTCCCCAAAAATACGACCCTTGTAGCTGGAACCAGAGAACTTTTTTCCCGATTCACCTTCCATCCGTGGTATTGAAGAAAAGACAACAAGATCTCCGTAGGAGATTCTTCTTGCTGAAAAGATGGTGCCTGAACCAGAATGTCGTCCAGATAAGGTGCCACTGTAATGCCCTGAGATCGAAGTACAGCTAAAAGAGCCCCCAGAACCTTTGAAAAAATTCTGGGAGCTGTGGCAAGGCCGAATGGAAGGGCCAAAAACAGGAAATAATTGTCCAAAAAGGCAAATCTCAGAAACTTGTGGTGGTCCCTGTGAATGGGAACATGAAGGTATGCATCCTTTAGGTCTATGGTTGTCATGAACTGACCCTCTTGTACCAAGGGAAGAATGGAGCGTATAGTCTCCATCTTGAAGGATGGCACTCTGAGAAACTTGTTTTAAACATTTTAGATCTAGGATTGGTCAAAAAGATCCCTCCTTTTTGGGAACTACAAACATATTTGAGTAAAATCCCAGACCTCTTTCCTGAAAGGGAACTGGAACTATTACCACCAGGGCTGAAAGGTCCTTGACACAATGTAAGAACTCCTCTCTTTTTATCTGGTCTACAGATAATCTGGAGAGGAGAAACCTGCCTCTTGGAGGAAAAGATTTGAAGTCTATTTTGTATCCCTGGGAGGCAATGTCCACTGCCTAGGGATCCAGTACATCTCTTATCCAAGCCTGGGAAAAAAGAGAGAGTCTGCCCCCTACAAGATCTGCTCCCGGATCGGGGGCCAACCCTTCATGCTGACTTGAAATCAGCTGAAGGCTTTTTAGATTGCTTCCCTTATTCCAGGACTGGTTGGGCTTCCAGGAAGGCTTGGCTTGATCTTGCTTGGAGGAAGGGGAGGCAGACTTGCCTTTAAAGTTATGAAAGGAACGAAAATTACTCTGACGTCCCTTCTGCTTATTCTTTTTATCTTGAGGAAAAAAGAACCCTTCCCTCCAGTAATATCTGAGATCATTTCTGCCAAACCAGGTCCAAACAAGGCCTTATGCTTGTAAGGAATAGACATGAGCTTAGATCTAGATGAAACATCTGCAGACCAGGACTTCAACCACAAGGCCCTGTGGGCTAGGACCGCAAAACCAGAAATTATGGCTCCCAGTTTAATAACCTGTAAGGAAGTATCTGTAATGAAGGAATTGGCTAACTTGAGAGCCTTAATCCTGTCCTGGATCTCATCAAGAGGGGTATCCGTCTGAAGAGATTCAGACAACGCATCAAACCAGTAAGCTGCAGCGCTGGTAACAGTGGCGATACACACCGCAGGTTGCCATTGTAGACCCTGGTGGACATACATCTTTTTTAGTAAAGCCTCAAATTTTGTTTCCATTGGATCTTTAAAAGAACAACTATCCTCTTTGGGAATAGTAGTCCTCTTGGCCAAAGTGGAGATCGCTCCTTCTACCTTAGGAACCGTCTGCCATGACTCCTTAATAGAATCCACTATTGGAAACATCTTAAAAATAGGAGATGGAGAAAATACCAGGTCTTTCCCATTCTCGAGCATGGAAAAACCTCCACCGCGGAGAGAACATCAAAGTATTTGTTCAATTTACTAGACTTTTTAGGATTGACTACGATAGTTGTGTCAGAGTAATCCAAAGTAGCCAAAACCTCCTTAAGTAATAAGCGAAGGTGTTCTAGCTTAAATCTGAAGGATACCACTTCAGCATCAGAAGAAGGCATTACACTGTCTGAGTCTGAGATTTCCCCCTCAGATGCTACCGACATGTTTTCTTCCTCAGGCTTATGGGAAGGGACACTCTGGATAGCCAGAACTTGATCAGAAACCTTACGAACTGTTTCCTTAAATTTCCTTTTACGACTTCCCTACAACATGGGGAAAGCTGACAAGGCCTCAGATACCACAAGGGATACCTGGGAAGCAATGTCTTGTAGAGAAAATCCTACAGGATTTCAAGAGGAAACACAGGGCACTGTATGTGGAGACTGAAGAAGTTGGGACGCTTGAGAAGAATGTTGCTGCATATCTGCAACAGGAGACACCTGAACAGCATTTGCCTGGGATAATGATAGCTCATGGTCAAATATTTTATCTCTATAACTTAAAGTTCTCTCAATGCATGAGGAACAAAAAGGAACTGGGGGTTCCACCTGAGCATCAAAACTGACAAGCAACAACTTTGCCTGGGATAATGGTTTGAAAAGCCTCTTTATTCATCTTATGTAATAAATAAGGATAAAGTGTAAAAATTCTTTATTTGAAAATAAAAATAAATAGAAATGTGTGTTAGCGCAACAAACCAAATAGACCTCAGGCTACCTATACACCTCAGTAGCTTTACTGAGGTGCCTACCTGTCCTGCAGCTCATTTTCAAATACAGAGCAGTTACAGAGCCCTAACTGCCGAAAAAAACGGCTAATAACAGTAATCTCCATGACCAAAAGTTAAAGTATAAAAACTACTATAACACTCTGAGCCACCATAAATCACCTCACAGTCTCAATGCCCAAACTGCCTAAAAGAAACCTAAAAAAAACATAAAGGTTTAATAAAGTCCCATATTAAATAAGACAGCTTTTAGCTGTAACAAGTGCCAGCAATCTCCTTGCAAAAAAAAATTAAAATGGCACTTACCTCCGGCAGCAGGACAGCTCACCTGGTTTGAGAGGGTGCAGCACTTCACATGGACCTGTGAAGAGAGAAAAACTGAGTAAACCTACTCAGGATTTCTAGTTAGGGCAGCAAATTCTTGAGAAAACGCAGCGAGGATTGTACCTCACAAGTTCTCAAGTGCTCAAAAGCCACCACTGCCCTACTGAAGTGAAGAGACTGATGGGGACTAGGCTAGACCCCAGAGAAAAACAGAGTAAGCTTACTCTGCTAAAAAAATAATAAAATCTTTATTGAAGAAATCTTCTCATCAGACACCTAAACTTCACCTCGTCCTTGCACTACAGGCAAAGAGAATGACTGAGGGATTGTGGGTAGGGGATTGATATTTAACCGCTTTGCTGTGGTGCTCTTTGCCTCCTCCTGCTGGCCAGGAGTTATATTCCCAACAGTAATTGATGATGATCCGTGG
Organism: Bombina bombina; assembly: GCF_027579735.1. Lineage (NCBI taxonomy): Eukaryota > Metazoa > Chordata > Amphibia > Anura > Bombinatoridae > Bombina > Bombina bombina. The sequence goes on along the minus strand of NC_069501.1, from coordinate 1,149,653,581 downwards.
ACTCACTGTGTCATTAGAAAGAAAAACAAACAAACTAATAGTTATAGCTAACACCGGGCCGTGATAGCCCTGCTGGTGGGCCCTGACCTGTCATGCCCCCACTGCACACTCTTACCCCACTGCACACAAGGGGCAGACTGAGACCAATCAAGGCCCCAGGAAAACTGTCTCACACTGACCCAAATTTATTCAAATTTATGCAAATGAACATGGTAGCCTCCCTGCCCTAACCCCAACAGGCCCATCAACCTCCAGAGCCAGGACCCCCAACATTAAGGGCCAAAGAAAGGGCCCCCAACCTTCAGGGCCAGACCTCACACTCCATGTCCCTCACAGCGACAGACCCTCGGCAGGACCCCCACACTCCAGGGCCCCCACTAAACCCACATTGAACTGCTTAGTTACTGATAGGGCAAATCCCTGCTGCTTACTATATATATATATATATATATATATATATATATATATATAAATAAAACTACCGGGCCCTGGACATGTCCAGCTAAAATTTACCGGGCCTTGAGGTCACTTTGGTTGAGAACCACTGCTCTAGACACTTCCTATAGCCTGTAATGAGTGTCTGGATTCTGGAAGAAGGTATTTTGTAGACATGTGTGGTTCGTTTCGGATTTATTCGGAAATTTGGAAAATTCGGTAAATTCGGAGATTTGGATCTATTCGGATTTCCGATTAAAATACTTCCGAATCTACCGAATGAATCCGAAATAGCTGCCGTATCTCCGAATAAATCCGAATTAGCTCGGTAAAATTCGGCATTCCCCATAGGAAACAATGGGGCAGTTTCGGCTGACCTAACACCGCAGCCCCATTGTTTCCTATGGGGAAACACTAAGTCTGCACATAACACCCTAACATGAACCCCGAGTCTCTAAACACCCCTAATCTGACACTTATTAACCCCTAATCTGCCGCCCCCGCTATCGCTGACACCTGCATTATTTTATTAACCCCTAATCTGCCGACCGAATATCGCCGCCACCTTTATTATAGCTATGAACCCCTAATCTGCTGTCCCTAACATCGCCGACCCCTACATTATAGTTATTAACCCCTAATCTGCCCCCCCAACGTTGCCGCAATCTAACTACAAGTATTAACACCTAATCTGCCGACCCAATATCGCAGCCACCTACATTATAGCTATTAACCCCTAATCTGCTGTCCCTAACCCCGCCGACCCCTACATTATAGTTATTAACCCCTAATCTGCCCCCCCCCAACGTCGCCGCAATCTAACTACAAGTATTAACCCCTAATCTGCCGACCGCAAATCGCCGCCACTATAATAAATGTATTAACCCCTAAACCGCCGCACTCCCGCCTCGCAAACACTATAATACATTTTATTAACCCCTAATCTGCCCTCCCTAACATCGCCGCCACCTACCTACAATTATTAACCCCTAATCTCCCGCCCCCAACGTCGCCGCTACTATAATAAGGTTATTAACCCCTAAACTGTAACTTTAAGTGACATCATCCAAAATGGCGTCCCTTGAATTCCGATTGGCTGATAGGATTCTATCAGCCAATCGGAATTAAGGTAGGAAAATCTGATTGGCTGATTCAATCAGCTAATCAGATTCAAGTTCAATCCGATTGGCTGATCCAATCAGCCAATCAGATTGAGCTCGCATTTTATTGGCTGTTCCGATCAGCCAATAGAATGCAAGTTCAATCAGCCAATCGGATTGAACATGAATCTGATTGGCTGATTGAATCAGCCGATCAGATTTTCCTACCTTAATTCCGATTGGCTGATAGAATCCTATCAGCCAATCGGAATTCAAGGGACGCCATCTTGGATGACGTCACTTAAAGGTACAGTCATTTAGTCATCGGATCAAGAAAGAAGAGGATGCTCCGCGTCGGATGTATTCAGGATGCTGCCGCTCTGCTCCAGATGGATGAACATAGAAGATGCCGCCTGGATCAAGACTTCTGATGGATGGAAGACCTCTTCTTGCCCCGCTTGGATGAAGACTTCTGCCGGTCTGGATGTCCTCTTCTGCCCCATCGGATGAAGACTTCGGCCCGGCTGGGTGAACACGACTCAAGGTAGGGAGATCTTCAGGGGGGTAGAGTTAGGTTTATTTAAGGGAGGCTTGGGTTAGAGTAGGGGTATGTGGGTGGTGGGTTGTAATGTGGGGGGGGGAATTGTGTTTTTTTTTTACAGGCAAAAGAGCTGTTTTCTTTGGGGCATGCCCCCGCAAAAGGCCCTTTTAAGGGCTGGTAAGGTAATAGAGCTGTTAACTTTTGTAATTTAGTATAGGGTAGGGCATTTTTTTTATTTTGGGGGGCTTTGTTATTTTATTAGGGGGCTTAGATTAGGTGTAATTATTTTAAAATTCTTGTAATATTTTTTTATTTTTTGTACTTTAGTTTAGTTTATTTCATTGTATTTAATTGTAGGTACTTGTAGTTAATTTATTTAATTTATTTAATGATAGTGTAGTGTTAGGTTTAATTGTAACTTAGGTTAGGATTTATTTTACAGGTAATTTTGTAATTATTTTAACTAGGTAGCTATTAAATAGTAAATATCTATTTAATAGCTATTTTACCTAGTTAAAATAAATACAAAGTTGCCTGTAAAATAAATATAAATCCTAAAATAGCTACAATGTAACTATTAGTTATATTGTAGCTATATTAGGCTTTATTTTACAGGTAAGTATTTAGTTTTAAATAGGATTCATTTATTTAACTATAGTAAATTTATTTCGTTTTATTTAAATTATATTTAAGTTAGGGGGTGTTAGTGTTAGGGTTAGACTTAGGTTTAGGGGTTAATAACCTTATTAGTAGCGGCGACATTGGGGGCGGGAGATTAGGGGTTAATAATTGTAGGTAGGTGGCGGCGATGTTAGGGAGGGCAGATTAGGGGTTAATAAAATATATTATAGTGTTTGCGAGGCGGGAGTGCGGCGGTTTAGGGGTTAATACATTTATTATAGTGGTGGCGATTTGCGGTCGGCAGATTAGGGGTTAATATTTGTAGTTAGATTGCGGCGACTTGGGGGGGGCAGATTAGGGGTTAATAACTATAATGTAGGGGTCGGCGATGTTAGGGACAGCAGATTAGGGGTTAATAGCTATAATTTTAGGTTGCGGCGATATCAGGTCGGCAGATTAGGGGTTAATACTTGTAGTTAGATTGCGGCGACGTTGGGAGGGGCAGATTAGGGGTTAATAACTATAATGTAGGGGTCGGCGGTGTTAGGGACAGCAGATTAGGGGTTAATAGTTATAATGTAGGTTGCAGCGATATCCGATCGGCAGATTAGGGGTTAAATAATGTTATTATAGGGTTTGCGATGTGGGGGGGCCTCGGTTTAGTGGTTCTTAGGTAGTTTATGGGTGTTAGTGACTTAGTGTACTAATTGGGTGTCAGTGTACTAAAACATACCGAATTTTGGAACCGAATAGAACAGAATTCAGCCGAATCCGAATAAATCCGAAACGAATTTATTCGGATCCGAATAAATCCGAAACGAATTTATTCGAATCCGAATAAATCTGAAACGAATTCATTCAGATTTTGCCGAATCCGATTCGATCCGAACCAAAATTTGAAAAGTCTGAATCGATCCGAACCGAAAACGAACCAAATTTTTTAGCCGTGCACATGTCTAGTATTTTGGACCATTCCTCCTTGCAAAACATCTCCAGTTCAATTAGGTTTGATGGTTGGCGAGCATGGATAGCCCGCTTCAAATGACCCCACAGATTTTCAATGATATTCAGGTCTGGGGACTGGGATGGCCATTCCAGAACATTGTACTTGTTCCTCTGCATAAATGCCAGAGTAAATTTTGAGCAGTGTTTTGGGTTGTTGTCTTGTTGAAACATCCAGAACCGGCGTAACTTCAACTTTGTGACTGATTCCTCAACATTATTCTCAAGTATCTGTTGATATTGAGTGGAATCCATGCGACCCTCAACTTTAACAAGATTCCCAGTACTGGCACTGGCCACACAGCCCCACAGCATGATGGAACATCCATCAAATTTTACTGTGGCTAGCAAGTGTTAGTCTTGGAGCCCTGTGTTCTTTTGCCGCCATGCATAACACCCCTTGTTATGACCGAATAACTAAATCTTTGTTTCATCAGTCCACAGCGCCTTCTTCCAAAATTAAGCTGGCTTGTCCAAATGTGTGTTTGCATGCCTCAAGCGACTTTGTTTGTGGTGTGTGTGCAGAAAAGGATACTTCCGCATCGCTCTCCCATACAGCTTCTACTTGTGCAAAGTGCGCTGAATTGTTGAACGATGCACAGTGACACCATCTGCAGCATGTTGATGTTGTAGGTCTTTGGAGGTGGTCTGTGGGCTGTTTTTTGACCGTTCTCACCATCCTTTGCCTTTGCCTCTCCGATATTTTACTTCTAACCTTAACAAGAACTGTGCCTGTGTTCTTCCATTTCCTCACTATGTTTCTCACAGTGGACACTGACAGCTTAAATCTCTGCGATTTTTGTTGCCTTCCCCTAAACCATAATGCTGAACAATCTTTGTTTTCAGGTCTTTTTAAGAGTTGTTTTGAGGCCCCCATGTTGCAAGTCTTCAGAGGAGAGTCAAAGAGAAAAACAACTTGCAATTGGCCACCTTAAATACCTTTTCTCATGATTGGATGCACCTGTCTATAAAGTTGAAGGCTTAATGGGCTCACCAAACCATTGGCCTCTAGTTATCAAGCCGTCAACCGCAAATACGCTGGAATTCTACAGCGTATTTGTGGCGAGGCTGATTTGCCTAAGTTATCAAGCCCTGCTGCCTGGCAAAAGTAGAATTTTGTGATGTAAGCTTCGATCCGCCGGACTCAGTCCGACACAGATCGATTCTTACGTCACTCCAAATGTTCCGAACACAAGTTCGGCACAATCTGACTACTTTTGCTAGTTATCAAAAAATTAGCAGGTACGCTCTGCACTTTTCCGGCCCAGCGTACCTGGTTTTCAATCCGCCGCCCTAGAGGCAGCGGATCCCATAGGAATCAATGGGAGTCTGACCATAGCGAAATTTCATGTTCGCTGCTGCCCGACATCCCATTGATTCCTATGGGAGATGTCTACACCTAACACCCTAACATGTACCCCGAGTCTAAACACCCCTAATCTGTCCCCCCCTACACCGCCGCAACTAAATACATTTATTACCCCCTAAACCACCGCTCCCGGACCCCGCTGCAACCTACATTATACATATTAACCCCTAATCTGCCGCCCCCTACACTGCCGCAACTAAATAAAGTCATTCCCCCTAAACCGCCGCTCCCGGACCCCGCCGCAACTATAATTAATATGTTAACCCCTAAACATCCGTTCCCGGACCCCGCCACCACCTACATAATACTTATTAACCTCTATCCTGCCCCCCTACACCGCCGCCACTATAATAAATTTATTAACCCCTATCCTGCCCCCCCTACACCGCCGCCACTATAATAAATTTATTAACCCCTATCCTGCCCCCCCTACACTGCCGCCACTATAATAAATGTATTAACCCCTATCCTGCCCCCCCTACACCGTTGCCACCTATAATGAATTTATTAACCCCTATCCTGCCCCCCTACACCGCCACCACTATAATAAAATTATCAACCCCTAAACCTAAGTCTAACCCTAACCCTAACACCCCCCTAACTTAAATATTAATTAAATACATCTAAATATTATGACTCTTATTAACTAAATTATTCCTATTTAAAACTAAATACTTACCTGTAAAATAAACCCTAATATAGCTACAATATAAATAATAATTATATTGTAGCTATCTTAGGATTTATTTTTATTTTACAGGCAAATTTTAATTTATTTTAACTAGGTACAATAGCTATTAAATAGTTATTAACTATTTAATAGCTACCTAGTTAAAATAAAGATAAATTTACCTGTAAAATAAAAACTAACCTAAGTTACAATTACACCTATCACTATCATTAAATAAATTATTCCTATTTAAAACTAAATACTTACCTGTAAAATAAACTCTAAGATAGCTACAATGTAATTAATAATTACATTGTAGCTATTTTAGGATTTATATTTATTTTACAGGTAACTTTGTATTTATTTTAGCTAGTTAGAATAGTTATTAAATAGTTATTAACTATTTAATAACTACCTAGCTAAAAGAAATACAAAATTACCTGTAAAATAAATCCTAACCTAAGTTACAATTAAACCTAACACTACACTATCATTAAATTAATTAAATAAATTACCTACAAATACCTACAATTAAATAAACTAACTAAAGTACAAAAAATTAAAAAAAAACTAAGTTACAAAAAATAAAAAAAATAAGTTACAAATATTTCAAAAATATTACAACAATTTTAAGCTACTTACACCTAATCTAAGCCCCTAATAAAATAACAAAGCCCCCCAAAATAAAAAAAAATGCCCTACCCTATTCTATATTAAAACGTTAACAGCTCTATTACCTTACCAGCCCTTAAAAGGGCCTTTTGGGGGCCATGCCCCAAAGAAATCAGCTCTTTTGCCTGTAAAATAAAAATACAACCCCCCCAACATTAAAACCCACCACCAACATACCCCTACTCTAACCCAAACCCCCCTTAAATAAACCTAACACTACCCCCATGAAGATCATCCTACCTTTAGCCGTCTTCAGCCAGCCGACCACCGATGGAACAGAAGAGGACATCCGCAGCGGCCGAAGTCATCATCCAAAGGGTACTGAAGAAGTCTTCCATCCGATTGAAGTCATCATCCAAGGGACGCTGAAGAAGTCTTCCATCCGATTGAAGTCATCATCCAGGCGGCACCTTCAATCTTCATCCATCCGGAGCGGAGTGGAGCCATCTTCAGACGAGCCGACACGGAGCCATCTTCTTCCACCAACGACTTCCCGATGAATGACGGTTCCTTTAAGTGACGTCATCCAAGATGGCGTCTCTCGAATTCCGATTGGCTGATAGGATTCTATCAGCCAATCGGAATTAAGGTAGGAAAAATCTGATTGGCTGATTTAATCAGTCAATCAGATTGAACTTGCATTCTATTGGCTGTTCCAATCAGCCAATTGAATGCGAGCTCAATCTGATTGGCTGATTGGATCAGCCAATCGGATTGAACTTCAATCTGATTGGCTGATTAAATCAGCCAATTAGATTTTTCCTACCTTAATTCCGATTGGCTGATAGGATTCTATTCGAGGGACGCCATCTTGGATGACGTCACTTAAAGGAACCGTCATTCATCGGGAAGTCGTCGGTGGAAGAAGATGGCTCCGCGTCGGCTCGTCTGAAGATGGCTCCGCTCCGGATGGATGAAGATTGAAGACGCCACCTGGATGATGACATCAATCGGATGGAAGACTTCTTCAGCGCCCCTTGGATGATGACTTCAATCGGATGGAAGACTTATTCAGCGCCACTTGGATGATGACTTTAATCGGATGGAAGACTTCTTCAGCGCCCCTTGGATGATGACTTCAGCTGCTGCGGATGTCCTCTTCTGTTCCATCGGTGGTCGGCTGGCTGAAGACAGCTAAAGGTAGGATGATCTTCAGGGGGGTAGTGTTAGGTTTATTTAAGGGGGGTTTGGGTTAGAGTATGGGTATGTGGGTGGTGGGTTTTAATGTTGGGGGGGGTTGTATTTTTATTTTACAGGCTAAAGAGCTGATTTCTTTGGGGCATGCCCCGCAAAAGGCCCTTTTAAGGGCTGGTAAGGTAATAGAGCTGTTAACTTTTTAATGTAGAATAGGGTAGGGAATTTTTTTTTATTTTGGGGGGCTTTGTTATTTTATTAGGGGGCTTAGATTAGGTGTAAGTAGCTTAAAATTGTTGTAATATTTTTGAAATGTTTGTAACTTATTTTTTTAATTTTTTTGTAACTTCGTTTCTTTAATTTTTTTGTACTTTAGTTAGTTTATTTAATTGTATTTAATTGTAGGTATTTGTAGGTAATTTATTTAATTAATTTAATGATAGTGTAGTGTTAGGTTTAATTGTAACTTAGGTTAGGATTTATTTTACAGGTAATTTTGTATTTCTTTTAGCTAGGTAGTTATTAAATAGTTACTAACTATTTAATAATTATTCTAACTAGCTAAAATAAATACAAGGTTACCTGTAAAATAAATATAAATCATAAAATAGCTACAATGTAATTATTAATTACATTGTAGCTATCTTAGGGTTTATTTTACAGGTAAGTATTTAGTTTTAAATAGGAATAATTTATTTAATGATAGTGTAGTGATAGGTGTAATTGTAACTTAGGTTAGTTTTTATTTTACAGGTAAATTTCTCTTTATTTTAACTAGGTAGCTATTAAATAGTTAATAACTATTTAATAGCTATTGTACCTAGTTAAAATAAATTGAAATTTGCCTGTAAAATAAAAATAAATCCTAAAATAGCTACAATATAATTATTATTTATATTGTAGCTATATTAGGGTTTATTTTAAAGGTAAATATTTAGTTTTAAATAGGATTAATTTAGTTAATAAGAGTTATAATATTTAGATGTATTTAATTAATATTTAAGTTAGGGGGGTGTTAGGGTTAGACTTAGGTTTAGGGGTTAATCATTTTATTATAGTGGCAGCGGTGTAGGGGGGCAGGATAGGGGTTAATAAATGTATTATGGGTGGTGACATTGTAGGGGGAGCAGATTAGGGGTTAATAAGTTTAATATAGGTGGCGATGGTGTAGGGGGGCAGTTTAGGGGTTAATAAGTTTAATATAGGTTGCGGCGGGATCCGGGAGTGGCAGATTAGGGGTTAAACAATTTATTTAGTTGCGGCGGGGTCTGGGATCGGCAGGATAGGGGTTAATAAATTTATTATAGGTGGCTGCGATATAGAGGGGGTAGGATAGGGGTTACTAGGTATAATGTAGGTGGCGGTGGGCTCCAGGAGTGGCGGTTTAGGGGTTAATACATTTATTATAGTTGTGGCGGGGTCTAGGAGCAGCGGTTTAGGGGTTAATAACTTTATTTAGTTGTGGGGGGGTTCCGGGGGCGCCGGTATAGGGGGTAGAACAGTGTAGTTTAGTGTGGGTGCTTAGTGACAGCTTATCAATAAAGCTGGGAAAAAGCTGAAGAGCATCGGATGAGTGATAACTATCACAGTCCACTGCTCATCGCCCCGTACTTGGTGCGCGGTTTTTGGACAGCTTTATTGATAACTTTGGCGAGCGTATTCAGGTCCACGGTGGCGATGTGAGGCGAGCTTAGGCGGGCGTATTGGGGCCGGCGATGGCAGGTAAGTAGACATGTTGATAACTAGAGGCCATTGTGCATTCCAATTAATCAGTGCTAGGTAGTTACAGGTATTCAATCAACAAAATGACAAGGGTGCAATGACAGTGTATGCACCTGTCTAATTTCGTTTTGATGCATATTGCACATTTTCTATTAATCCAATAAACCTCATTTCACTACTGAAATGTTCCTGTGTCCTTCAGTTATTTGATAGATCAAAATGAAATTGCTGATCCAAACAACCAATTATTTATAAATTAAAATGATGGAAATTGTCAGGGGTGCCTAAATTTTTGCATACAACTGTATATGTGTGTAATACTTAAAACAGTTTACTTCAGGTCTCAAGCCGTGCTAAATATTCTAGCGCAGTTTTGGTTTGCACGCAAGTGCAAACTATAACTTACAATTAGTAATACCAGCGCAAGTTAGCACAGTATCCATTATCCATTGAGTATAGGTTGCACTCGAGTATAGTCCCCTTTTCTTGTTAGTGCACTTTACCATGGAAAGTTGTGCGCTAATGGTGGCGTGGTCAATCGGTATTGGTTATCGAGCCCACACTATCATTAGCACACCACTTGTAATCTGGCCCAAAGTTGTTGTAGGTAGATCAAGACACTTAAGGGCATATTTATCAAGGTCTGGCGGACCTGATCCGACACTGCGGATCAGGTCCGCCAGACCTCGCTGAATACGGCGAGCAATGCGCTTGCCGTATTCAGCATTGCACCAGCAGCTCACAAGAGACTGCAGACTCGCAGCCAATGGGCTGCCAACAGGAGGGTGTCAATCAACCGATCGTACTCGATCGGGTTGTATTGTGGCGATGTGTGTCCGCCTGCTCAGAGCAGGTGGACAGGTTATGGAGCAGCGGTCTTTGCGACCGCTGCTTCATAACTGCTGTTTCTGGTGAGCCTGCAGGCTCGCCAGAAACACGGGGCATCATCAAGCTTCATACAGAGCTTGATAAATATGCCCCAAAGGCTCTATTTCTGTATAAACGAAGTGATAGCAAAAATGCTAAAAACTATCTCGAATTTTGGGCAAGTTTTTCTCTGAAATTACTGGTAGTGAAGGGGTTAAAAGCATTTAAAATACTAATATATTCTTTTCATATATTAAAAAAGGACTTAAATCTCTCTGCAAGTTATGTTAACTAGAATGAACCAGGGAATATACCAACTATAGATTACATTTAAAAATATGTAATGTGTGTCGCATTTTACATTAAAACACATCAAAACACACTACTATTAAAACCATTAAGCAGTTAATGCAATTATGCATAATGAATAGAATTATGTTAACACACACGTCATGAAAAATAAGAAGCACAATTAAAATGTAATACATTTGGGCTTTTCAAAATAGAATCCATATACTTAAAGTGAATGTCAATTTTCAGCAATGAGTGCCCGGTTTTGAAAAATACTTTTAAAAACAGGGGCACTTTCATTGATGAAAGTTTACATACCACTTACCTTTTACTTCTGCAAAGCCGGATCGATGATCCGCCGCCTTCTTCTTCCTGCTGTACAACCACAGCAATGACGAAACTGGCTTCCCCCAATCACAGCCGGGCATCACGAGATGGACACTCTGGGGTGCAAGCCATGATTGGAGGAAGCCGGTTTTGTCATTTCTGACATCAGTACAGAGGAACTGAGGCTGGGATCGGCGATCCGGCTTTGCAGAAGTAAAAGGTAAGTATTTCTACAAATCCGGTGCAATGTAAATTTTCATCAATGAAAGTGCCCCTGTTTTTAAAACCCCCAACATTAGCCCTCAAAAACTGCATGGTACAGTTATTTTAATAAAAATGAAAAATTCTTATTTTTCTTTATAAAAACAGAATTTATGCTTACCTGATAAATTACTTTCTCCAACGGTGTGTCCGGTCCACGGCGTCATCCTTACTTGTGGGATATTCTCTTCCCCAACAGGAAATGGCAAAGAGTCCCAGCAAAGCTGGTCACATGATCCCTCCTAGGCTCCGCCCACCCCAGTCATTCGACCGACGGACAGGAGGAAATATATATAGGAGAAACCATATGATACCGTGGTGACTGTAGTTAGAGAAAATAATTCATCAGACCTGATTAAAAAACCAGGGCGGGCCGTGGACCGGACACACCGTTGGAGAAAGTAATTTATCAGGTAAGCATAAATTCTGTTTTCTCCAACATTGGTGTGTCCGGTCCACGGCGTCATCCTTACTTGTGGGAACCAATACCAAAGCTTTAGGACACGGATGAAGGGAGGGAGCAAATCAGGTCACCTAAATGGAAGGCACCACGGCTTGCAAAACCTTTCTCCCAAAAATAGCCTCCGAAGAAGCAAAAGTATCAAATTTGTAAAATTTGGCAAAAGTGTGCAGTGAAGACCAAGTCGCTGCCTTACATATCTGGTCAACAGAAGCCTCGTTCTTGAAGGCCCATGTGGAAGCCACAGCCCTAGTGGAGTGAGCTGTGATTCTTTCAGGAGGCTGCCGTCCAGCAGTCTCATAAGCCAATCGGATAATGCTTTTAAGCCAAAAGGAAAGAGAGGTAGAAGTCGCTTTTTGACCTCTCCTTTTACCAGAATAAACAACAAACAAGGAAGATGTTTGTCTGAAATCTTTAGTAGCCTCTAAATAGAATTTTAGAGCACGGACTACGTCCAAATTGTGTAACAAACGTTCCTTCTTTGAAACTGGATTCGGACACAAAGAAGGTACAACTATCTCCTGGTTAATATTTTTGTTGGAAACAACTTTCGGAAGAAAACCAGGCTTAGTACGCAAAACCACCTTATCTGCATGGAACACCAGATAGGGCGGAGAACACTGCAGAGCAGATAACTCTGAAACTCTTCTAGCAGAAGAAATTGCAACCAAAAACAAAACTTTCCAAGATAGTAACTTAATATCTACGGAATGTAAGGGTTCAAACGGAACCCCTTGAAGAACTGAAAAAACTAGATTTAGACTCCAGGGAGGAGTCAAAGGTCTGTAAACAGGCTTGATCCTAACCAGAGCCTGAACAAATGCTTGAACATCTGGCACGGCTGCCAGTCTTTTGTGAAGTAAAACAGATAAAGCAGAGATCTGTCCCTTCAGAGAACTTGCAGATAATCCTTTCTCCAAACCTTCTTGTAGAAAGGATAGAATCTTAGGAATTTTTATCTTGTTCCATGGGAATCCTTTAGATTCACACCAACAGATATATTTTTTCCATATTTTATGGTAAATTTTTCTAGTTACAGGCTTTCTAGCCTGAATCAGAGTATCTATTACAGAATCTGAAAACCCACGCTTTGATAAAATCAAGCGTTCAATCTCCAAGCCGTCAGTTGGAGGGAAACCAGATTCGGATGTTCGAATGGACCCTGAACAAGAAGGTCCTGTCTCAAAGGTAGCTTCCATGGTGGAGCCAATGACATATTCACCAGGTCTGCATACCAAGTCCTGCGTGGCCACGCAGGAGCTATCAAGATCACCGAGGCCCTCTCCTGATTGATCCTGGCTACCAGCCTGGGGATGAGAGGAAACGGTGGGAATTGGGATCCCTGGATCTGGACCCGTAGCAAGGAACCTTGAAGTTCTGACGAGAAGCCATTAGATCCATGTCTGGAATGCCCCATAATTGAGTTATTTGGGCAAAGATTTCCGGATGGAGTTCCCACTCCCCCGGATGGAATGTCTGACGACTCAGAAAATCCGCTTCCCAATTTTCCACTCCTGGGATGTGGATCGCAGACAAGTGGCAGGAGTGATCCTCCGCCCATTGAATTATCTTGGTCACTTCTTTCATCGCCAGGGAACTCCTTGTTCCCCCCTGATGATTGATATATGCAACGGTCGTCATGTTGTCTGACTGAAACCTTATGAATTTGGCCTTTGCTAGTTGAGGCCAAGCTCTGAGAGCATTGAATATCGCTCTCAGTTCCAGAATGTTTATCGGGAGAAGAGACTCTTCCCGAGACCATAGACCCTGAGCTTTCAGGGATTCCCAGACCGCGCCCCAGCCCACTAGGCTGGCGTCGGTCGTGACAATGACCCACTCTGGTCTGCGGAAGCTCATTTCCTGTGACAGATTGTCCAGGGTCAGCCACCAACGGAGTGAATCTCTGGTCTTTTGATCTACTTGAATCGTCGGAGACAAGTCTGTATAATCCCCATTCCACTGTCTGAGCATGCACAGTTGTAATGGTCTTAGATGAATTCGTGCAAAAGGAACTATGTCCATTGTTGCAACCATCAATCCTATTACTTCCATGCACTGCGCTATGGAAGGACGAGGAACAGAATGAAGTACTTGACAAGAGCTTAGAAGTTTTGATTTTCTGACCTCTGTCAGAAAAATCCTCATTTCTAAGGAATCTATTATTGTTCCCAAGAAGGGAACTCTTGTTGACGGGGACAGAGAACTTTTTTCTTTGTTCACCTTCCATCCGTGAGATCTGAGAAAGGCTAGGACGATGTCCGTATGAGCCTTTGCTTTTGACAGGGACGACGCTTGAATCAGGATGTCGTCCAAGTAAGGTACTACTGCAATGCCTCTTGGTCTTAGAACCGCTAGAAGGGACCCTAGTACCTTTGTGAAAATCCTTGGAGCAGTGGCTAATCCGAATGGAAGTGCCACAAACTGGTAATGCTTGTCCAGAAAAGCGAACCTTAGGAACTGATGATGTTCCTTGTGGATAGGAATATGTAGGTTCGCATCCTTTAAATCCACGGTAGTCATAAATTGATTTTCCTGGATAGTAGGTAGGATCGTTCGAATAGTTTCCATTTTGAACGATGGTACCCTGAGAAATTTGTTTAGGATCTTTAGATCCAAAATTGGTCTGAATGTTCCCTCTTTTTTGGGAACTATGAACAGATTGGAATAAAATCCCATTCCTTGTTCTCTTATTGGAACTGGATGTATCACTCCCATCTTTAACAGGTCTTCTACACAATGTAAGAATGTCTGTCTCTTTATTTGGTTTGAAGATAATTGAGACCTGTGGAACCTTCCCCTTGGGGGTAGTTCCTTGAATTCCAGGAGATAACCTTGAGAAACTATTTCTAGCGCCCAAGGATCCTGAACATCTCTTGCCCAAGCCTGAGCAAAGAGAGAAAGTCTGCCCCCCACTAGATCCGGTCCCGGATCGGGGGCTATCCCTTCATGCTGTTTTGGTAGCAGTGATAGGCTTCTTGGCCTGCTTACCCTTGTTCCAGCCTTGCATTGGTTTCCAGGCTGGTTTGGGTTGTGAAGTATTACCCTCTTGCTTAGAGGATACAGAATTAGAGGCTGGTCCGTTTCTGCGAAAGGGACGGAAATTAGGCTTATTTTTAGCCTTAAAATACCTATCCTGTGGGAGGGCGTGGCCCTTTCCCCCAGTGATCTCTGAAATAATCTCTTTCAAATCAGGTCCAAATAATGTTTTACCTTTGAAAGGAATGTTAAGCAATTTTGTCTTGGAAGACACATCCGCTGACCAAGACTTTAGCCAAAGCGCTCTGCGCGCCACGATAGCAAACCCTGAATTTTTCGCCGCTAATCTAGCTAATTGCAAAGCGGCATCTAAAACAAAAGAGTTAGCCAATTTAAGTGCTTGAACTCTGTCCATAACCTCCTCATACGAAGATTCTTTACTGAGCGACTTTTCTAGTTCTTCGAACCAGAAACACGCTGCCGTAGTGACAGGAACAATGCATGAAATTGGTTGTAGAAGGTAACCTTGCTGTACAAAAATCTTTTTAAGCAAACCCTCTAATTTCTTATCCATAGGATCTTTGAAAGCACAACTATCTTCGATAGGAATAGTAGTGCATTTGTTTAGAGTAGAAACCGCCCCCTCGACCTTGGGGACTGTCTGCCATAAGTCCTTTCTGGGGTCGACTATAGGAAATAATTTCTTAAATATAGGGGGGGGGAACAAAAGGTATGCCGGGCCTTTCCCACTCTTTATTTACTATGTCCGCCACCCGCTTGGGTATAGGAAAAGCGTCGGGGGGCACCGGAACCTCTAGGAACTTGTCCATCTTACATAATTTCTCTGGAATGACCAAATTGTCACAATCATCCAGAGTAGATAACACCTCCTTAAGCAGTGCGCGGAGATGTTCTAATTTAAATTTAAATGTCACAACATCAGGTTCAGCTTGATGAGAAATTTTTCCTGAATCTGAGATTTCTCCATCAGACAAAACCTCCCTCATGGCCCCTTGAGATTGGTGTGAGGGTATGTCAGAACAGTTATCATCAGCGTCCTCTTGCTCTTCAGTGTTTAAAACAGAGCAATCGCGCTTTCTCTGATAAGTAGGCATTTTGGATAAAAGATTTGCTATGGAGTTATCCATTACAGCCGTTAATTGTTGCATGGTAATAAGTATTGGTGCACTAGATGTACTAGGGGCCTCCTGTGTGGGCATAACTGGTGTAGACACAGTAGGGGATGATGTAGTATCATGTTTACTCCCCTCATTTGAGGAATCATCTTGGGCAATATCATTATCTGTGGTATTACTGTCCTTACTTTGTTTGGACACTATGGCACAATTATCACATAAATTTAAATGGGGAGACACATTGGCTTTCATACATATAGAACATAGCTTATCTGATGGTACAGACATGTTAAACAGGCTTAAACTTGTCAACAAAGCACAAAATTTTTTTTTAAAATAAAACCGTTACTGTCACTTTAAATTTCAAACTGAAAACACTTTATTACTGAATATGAGAAAAAGTATGAAGGAATTGTTCAAAATTCACCAAAATTTCACCACAGTGTCTTAAAGCATTAAAAGTATTGCACACCAAATTTAACCCCTATACAGTCCCAGCTATATGCTTTGCTGAGACCCAACCAAGCCCAGAGGGGAATACGATACCAAATGACGCCTTCTAGAAGCTTTTTTAGTGATTCTTAGATCCTCACACATGCATCTGCATGTCTTGCTCTCCAAAAACAACTGCGCAGTAATGGCGCGAAAATGAGGCTGAGTCTATAACTAGAAAGGCCCCCAGACTAAAAAAGGTGTCCAACACAGTGCCTGCCGTTTTTTAAACGTTCCCCAAGATTATAATGCCAATTATAAGCTACAATCTGCATAATATGCCCCAATAAAGCAATCGTTTTAGCCCATAAAAATGTCTACCAGTTTTTAAGCCCTTTTTTAAGCCCTTTATTCTTTTATATTTGACTAAGAAAATGGCTTACCGGTCCCCATGAGGGGAAATGACAGCCTTCCAGCATTACATGGTCTTGTTAGAAATATGGCTAGTCATACCTTAAGCAGAAAGGTCTGCTAACTGTTTCCCCCAACTGAAGTTACTTCATCTCAACAGTCCTGTGTGGAAACAGCAATCGATTTTAGTTACTGTCTGCTAAAATCATCTTCCTCTTACAAACAGAAATCTTCATCCTTTTCTGTTTCAGAGTAAATAGTACATACCAGCACTATTTTAAAATAACAAACACTTGATAGAAGAATAAAAACTACATTTAAACACCAAAAAAACTCTTAACCATCTCCGTGGAGATGTTGCCTGTGCAACGGCAAAGAGAATGACTGGGGTGGGCGGAGCCTAGGAGGGATCATGTGACCAGCTTTGCTGGGACTCTTTGCCATTTCCTGTTGGGGAAGAGAATATCCCACAAGTAAGGATGACGCCGTGGACCGGACACACCAATGTTGGAGAAATACACACCACTGTATTTTTGGGGGCATTTGGGGCACATTTATAAAATTAACCAGAGATATGATCTCTGGTTAATTTTATAAGCGCTAAATGCTAACGTGAGCTTGCGGTATCAATAATCAGCCATTTGGAATGGCTGATTATTTATCGCTCACCCACAAACAGGCAAATGTGCGATAAATCAGTGCTCCACTTGTAATCTAGCCCATACTATTTGAATTTCTTGTCTTCAAACCGTGTTTGCAGCATGAAATTCCAGCATAATTGTTAACTAATTATAGGAGTATTTAGGGAATAACAAATATTCTTGTTTTGACAAAGTAACAAACAAATCAGGAATGTATTTAATTTACCAGTGTTATGGTTATTAAATAAATAAGAAATTTAACAAACACAGATGAGGCACAGATATTTTAACTCTTTAACTGCTGATGATGTTTGTTTGTTGTACTCAGGGGTCTCTACTTATAACAAATCATTAAAAATGCCTATACACCCACAAGACCCCTTATTTTAAATCCCAGAATCATCTCTTTAAAATAAAACCACTATATAAGTTTTATAGTTATTACTGTAACTAACTGTGCATTTATTTGAGAAGAAGCTTATAGGAGCCCCTGTTTGCAGATCGAAGTTATATATCTATACCCAAAGGCCCTTATTTATTTAAAGATAACCGCTTCTTTCTTTTGACTATAAAGTTTAGAAAAACACAAACACTATTGTTTGCAACCTTTTTTTATTAAAATTATAATCAAAATATAGATTTTTATATTTTAAATTTTACTAACAAAATAACTGCTTTTTAAAAAATGATAAATGTACATTTTTAATATAGACTGTTTATAATTCAGAGATGTAACCACTAAAAACCTATATATTTCCCAGTAAACTTCTTGTATAGAAAAAAAGATTTAAGATAATTGTGAACGTATTCCAGAACATTTTTGGCAAGCCAAAGGCATGATACTTAAAAGATGGAATATTTACGCACAAATACAAATCAACAAAAGAGGGAGTAGACACAAAAAAGATATAAAAATCCAAGTTTATACTGGTCACAATACAAATAAGTAAAAATAGGGCATGCACTGGTCAAAAGATCTGGGTTATAGATGATGATATATTTGGGAGCAGAGTACACATTATTGGTGGTATTAAGCCATATGCATCTTCTCCTAGTCACTAAAATTATTTCTGCTGCAATTTGAATTTGAAAATCTCTTTCTTGAAGTGTATTGAGCTCTTGAATTGTAGCTATTTAAAAAACATAATTTATGCTTACCTGATAAATTTATTTCTCTTGTGGTGTATCCAGTCCACGGATCATCCATTACTTGTGGGATATTCTCCTTCCCAACAGGAAGTTGCAAGAGGATCACCCACAGCAGAGCTGCTATATAGCTCCTCCCCTAACTGCCATATCCAGTCATTCGACCGAAACTAGCCGAGAAAGGAGAAACCATAGGGTGCAGTGGTGACTGTAGTTTAAAATTTAGACCTGCCTTAAAAGGAAAGGGCGGGCCGTGGACTGGATACACCACAAGAGAAATAAATTTATCAGGTAAGCATAAATTATGTTTTCTCTTGTTAGGTGTATCCAGTCCACGGTACATCCATTACTTGTGGGATACCAATACCAAAGCTAAAGTACACGGATGAAGGGAGGGACAAGGCAGGTACTTAAACGGAAGGGACCACTGCGTTAGGAACCTTTCTCCCAAAAATAGCCTCCGAAGAAGCAAAAGTATCAAATTTGTAAAATTTTGAAAAGGTATGAAGCGAAGACCAAGTCGCCGCTTTGCAAATCTGTTCAACAGAAGCCTCATTTTTAAAGGCCCAGGTGGAAGCCACAGCTCTAGTAGAATAAGCTGTAATCCTTTCAGGGGGCTGCTGTCCAGCAGTCTCATAGGCTAAGCGTATTACGCTCCGAAGCCAAAAAGAAAGAGAGGTTGCCGAAGCCTTTTGACCTCTCCTCTGTCCAGAGTAAACAACAAACAGGGAAGATGTTTGACGAAAATCTTTAGTCGCTTGTAAGTAAAACTTTAAAGCACGGACTACGTCCAAATTATGTAAAAGACGTTCCTTCTTTGAAGAAGGATTAGGACACAATGATGGAACAACAATCTCTTGATTGATATTCTTGTTGGAAACTACCTTAGGTAAAAACCCAGGTTTTGTACGCAGAACTACTTTATCTGTATGGAAAATCAGATAAGGAGAATCACATTGTAAAGCTGATAACTCAGAGACTCTACGAGCCGAGGAAATAGCCATCAAAAACAGAACTTTCCAAGATAAAAGTTTGATATCAATGGAAGGAAGGGGTTCAAACGGAACTCCTTGAAGAACCTTAAGAACCAAGTTTAAGCTCCATGGAGGAGCAACAGGTTTAAACACAGGCTTAATTCTAACCAAAGCCTGACAAAATGCCTGGACGTCTGGAACCTCTGCCAGACGCTTGTGCAAAAGGATAGACAGAGCAGAAATCTGTCCCTTTAAAGAACTAGCTGATAATCCTTTATCCAAACCCTCTTGGAGAAAGGACAATATCCTAGGAATCCTAACCTTACTCCATGAGTAATTCTTGGATTCACACCAGTGAAGATATTTGCGCCATATCTTATGGTAGATTTTCCTGGTTACAGGCTTTCGTGCCTGTATTAAGGTATCAATGACTGACTCAGAGAAGCCACGCCTTGATAAAATCAAGTGTTCAATCTCCAGGCAGTCAGTCTCAGAGAAATTAGATTTGGATGATTGAAAGGACCTTGTAGTAGAAGGTCTTGTCTCAGAGGCAGAGGCCAAGGTGGAAAGGATGACATGTCCACCAGGTCTGCATACCAGGTCCTGCGTGGCCACGCAGGCGTGATCAAGATCACTGATGCTCTCTCCTGTTTGATTTTGGCAATCAGTCGAGGGAGCAGAGGAAACGGTGGAAACACATAAGCCAGGTTGAAGAACCACGGTGCTGCTAAAGTATCTATCAGCGTCGCTTCTGGGTCCCTGGACCTGGATCCATAACAAGGAAGCTTGGTGTTCTGGCAAGACGCCATGAGATCCAATTCTGGTGTGCCCCAACGATGAACCAATTGAGCAAACACCTCCGGATGGAGTTCCCACTCCCCCGGATGAAAAGTCTGACGACTTAGAAAATCCGCCTCCCAGTTCTCTACACCTGGGATATAGATCGCTGATAGATGGCAAGAGTGAGTCTCTGCCCAGCGAATTATCTTGGAGACTTCTAACATCGCTAGGGAGCTCCTGGTCCCCCCTTGATGGTTGATGTAAGCCACAGTTGTGATGTTGTTCGACTGAAATCTGATGAACCTCAGGGTTGCTAACTGAGGCCAAGCTAGAAGAGCATTGAATATTGCTCTTAACTCCAGAATATTTATTGGGAGGAGTTTCTCCTCCTAAGTCCACGATCCCTGAGCCTTCAGGGAATTCCAGACTGCACCCCAACCTAGAAGGCTGGCATCTGTTGTTACAATTGTCCAATCTGTCCTGCGAAAGGTCATACCTTTGGACAGATGGACCCGAGATAGCCACCAGAGAAGAGAATCTCTGGTCTCTTGATCCAGATTTAGCAGAGGGGACAAATCTGTGTAATCCCCATTCCACTGACTGAGCATGCATAATTGCAGCGGTCTGAGATGTAGGCGCGCAAATGGCACTATGTCCATCGCCGCTACCATTAAGCCGATCACTTCCATGCACTGAGCCACCGAAGGGCGCGGAATGTAGTGAAGAACACGGCAGGAATTTAGAAGCTTTGATAACCTGGACTCCGTCAGGTAAATTTTCATTTCTACAGAATCTATCAGAGTTCCTAGGAAGGAAACCCTTGTGAGGGGTGATAGAGAACTCTTTCCCTCGTTCACTTTCCACCCATGCGACCTCAGAAATGCCAACACTATGTCCGTATGAGATTTGGCAATTTGGAAGTTTGACGCCTGTATCAGGATCTCGTCTAGATAAGGGGCCACTGCTATGCCCCGTGTTCTTAGGACCGCCAGAAGAGACCCCAGAACCTTTGTAAAAATTCTTGGGGCTGTAGCTAACCCAAAGGGAAGAGCCACAAACTGGTAATGCCTGTCTAGAAAGGCAAACCTTAGGAACCGATGATGATCTTTGTGAATCGGTATGTGAAGGTAAGCATCCTTCAAATCCACTGTGGTCATGTACTGACCCTCCTGGATCATAGGTAGGATTGTCCGAATAGTTTCCATTTTGAATGATGGAACTCTGAGGAATTTGTTTAGGATCTTTAGATCCAAAATTGGTCTGAAGGTTCCCTCACAGATTTGAATAAAATCCCTGTCCTTGTTCCATCTGTGGAACTGGATGGATCACTCCCATTATTAGGAGGTCTTGCACACAGCGTAAGAATGCCTCTTTCTTTATCTTGTTTACAGATAATCTCGAAAGGTGAAAATCAAGATATCCCTGAGATATGATCTCCAACGCCCAGGGATCCTGAACATCTCTTGCCCACGCCTGGGCAAAGAGAGAAAGTCTGCCCCCTACTAGATCCGTTGCCGGATAGGGGGCCGTTCCTTCATGCTGTCTTAGAGGCAGCAGCAGGCTTTCTGGCCTGCTTGCCTTTGCTCCAGGCCTGGTTAGATAATCTCTATGGGCGTCTTTGATGTACTTGGCGCCATTTTAGCGTGAGTCCCTTGAGCGGGAGTCAAAGGGTCCGACACGTGGGGAGAGTTAGTCGGCATAACTTCCCCCTCGTCAGAATCCTCTGGTGATAATTCTTTTAAAGATAACAGCTGATCTTTATTGTTTAAAGTGAAATCAATACATTTAGTACACATTCTCCTATGGGGTTCCACCATGGCTTTTAAACATAATGAACAAGGAGTTTCCTCTATGTCAGACATGTTTATACAGACTAGCAATGAGACTAGCAAGCTTGGAAAACACTTTAAATCAAGTTAACAAGCAATTTAAAAAAACGTTACTGCTGGGGGCGGAGCCAGCAGTGAAGCAGTGCAGCCGCACATCTCAGGAGCTCCAACGACACTACATATAAAGTTTAATTATAAAGACCGCTCCAGCCCAAATATTGGTCCCTAAACAAAGAAAGATGGTCTTGGGAAATCTGTGTATCTAATCCTTGAGTGGACTACACTAAATTGATGAGATCTAGTGATTCTAGAGCACATACCACTGATAAGCAGCCTCGCAGTCAGCCATCTTGGACCCACCGCTATTGTGTTTTTCGTAAGCTGACTGCCTTCTATTATAAGCAACTATGCCAACTGGAGATCAGATATTAGAGGAGATGCACCTCTTTCTAGATGGATGTAGGGGCATGTTTAATCGCCTATTTACCTTATTGCCTCACCAAACAGCTAGTAAGTTTGCGGCCCAGATTACCCACGTGCCCGCTGACATGGCTGCCCCTGGGGGTGGTGGCGCTTTGGGGCCCCGGCACTCCTTGCCTCCTGGGCATGCTGTGTTGGGAGCGCAATCAGGGACTATAGCGCCTTACCTGCCCTGGAAGGATCCCGTGAGCAAGATTTCCCACGCAGGATGCTTGACACCCTCAGACAACCCAGCTTTTGTCTACATACCGGCAACCAGGAGGAGAAGCTCTAGCCCAGCGCAACAGATGCCTTTTGCGGAGTCCGGTGGGTGCAATGGGGGATTAATACCGGCAACTAAAGAAACCATGTATGTAGTTACCCTGCCGCCCACAGAAGTCTATCTACCTGTCGCTGCAACAGCGGAGAGCTATACAAAGCTGCCATTAGGCCCGGAGTTGGCGACTCCCAGAGTTCTGCTGCGGAGCCCGGAGCTGTCAGTAGTGACAGGCCTCTTTCCACATGATGCGGGACACTACCAATCTTGGCGAAAAGGTGTGGGATGAGGCTGAACAGCTGGTGAGATTTTGTGTCGCTGCATCACTGAACTCTATGATTACCTCTCATATTTGAAAACTGTCTAATTATACTCCAGGGTCTCTGCAGCTGACTCATGATAAGTACTGGACATTAGTTTCTCCGTTGTGCCTAGCTGTTACATGCGCACAAAGTTTTACAGATGAGGATTGTTTGCTCCATTTGCAGAATTACATATTCTCTAGAGAAGTTATGATGATTAACATATCTAGCTCTGTTGCCACATATAGCTTAGCTGAATACATGGACTTATATCTAAAATGTCTGTAGCGAGTCTGTTGTTACTATGCTACTAATGTTTCAGGGTCCCTTAGCATACTACTTAGAGTTGATGTGGTATTGATTTATGTGCATCTTGTCCCCTGGACTATCTCAAAATAACGCCATCATAGCTGACTGTCTCATTTTACATTTGTATTATGCCTCTACAATCCTAGTTAAAAAATTGAGTTACTGCTTACCATTAATCCAACAGAAGAAGTTACAGATTCATATCAATAATATGCTCTATTCTTATAATGAAGTGATATGTTGTTCCCTATGAGTATGCTCATTGATTGGACGAGACATTAATTTTTCCCATACCCAAATATACATTTATTACAATTTATTTGGGGACATTACACTCTGAATGCTGAGTTCCAGTTATTTCCTAGCCGCATCTGAATATAGTATACAGCAAATGGATTTTAGTCATACAGATGTTTATTTTTTAAGTATAAAGATATGGGTACCTTGTCCTCATCGTGTGTTAAGGGGGGTCTCTCACCTTCTAATGTCATATCTGTAGGCTCATTATTGTTTGCACTCAGAGATATCAACGGAATCCCAACATTTCAATGTTAAGTTCTCTCAAATGTACAAGCTCTCATACTGTATATGCTCTCTTTGTGATTGGGTGTCTTCTGTGTGTGTGACTTCTTGCCGCCAGCGGCCGAGGCGGCGGGCTGTTATATTTACCAAACAGATGGCCTCATAGAATAGTTGTGGATATAACTGTCCCCATATCTATATTATCTTCCAAATTTAAATCTGAGCTATCCTATCGAAATTTAGCTGTAACCCTTATGTATAGGTAGGTCCCTCTACCCTACCATATCCTACTATATATACTCACCCTACAGCCCACCCCTAACCGTACTACTAGCTCTCTTCAGCAGTGCCACGAGTAACTGTGTCTCTATAAATTTAGGTTTTCCCTAGCCCTAGCTCGGAGATAGTGGGATCACCCACAAATTTAATAAATATTTAGAGGCCAAAACATAGAATGTTAGCACTACCGCATATATTTCTATCACCTCCCCCCCCCCCACACCCATTCTAATGTGTTTCCTCGTTTAGGAAAACTAAATACGCGGCTTCTCTTGCCTATGCCGCAACCCTTACCATTCCTTTACTAGCAATTCTTACACTCTAATGCAGTGCTGATCTTATCTTCCCCATTGGGATTAGTAAGATGGGTCAGCTACATTCAATCTTTAACTAGAATAGTAAGTCTTTTTATCATACTCCCTCTAATGATATTCAAAATGTATCAGGGCCCTTATGTGGCTCATTGTAACATGAGAGGGACTTGCGTCACCTAAAAAGAGGTTTCAGTTTTGCCTATTAATAAATATAATTACTGTTGCTTTTATTGTTTTGCAGGAATGCAGGCAAATGTATGATTATACGGAATATGTATGCACTTCGTTTTAAAGTTTCCATTGCATGTATATCTAATTTTTGTTCTGTGCAATAACCCTCAATAAAAATTATTTAAAAAAAAAACAAAAAAAAAAAAAACGTTACTGTGCCTTTAAGAGAAACAAATTTTGCCAAAATTTGAAATAACAGTGAAAAAAGGCAGTTAAACTAACAAAATTTTTACAGTGTATGTAACAAGTTAGCAGAGCATTGCACCCACTTGCAAATGGATGATTAACCCCTTAATACAAAAAAACAGATTAACAAAACGAAAAATATGTTTTTTAAACAGTCATAACTACTGCCACAGCTCCTACTTTTGAAGCCTTTTGAGCCCTTCAGAGATATCTTATAGCATGCAGGGGACTGCTGAGGGAAGCTGAATGTCACAGTTTGTAATTTTAACTGCACCAACTGTAACTTTTATACTATAACAGTGGAAAGCCTCAGGAAACTGTTTCTATGCAAAAATAAAGCCAGCCATGTGGAAAAAAACTAGGCCCCAATAAGTTTTATCACCAAAGCATATATAAAAATGATTAAACATGCCAGCAAACGTTTTATATTGCACATTAATCAGAGTATATACCTCTGATAGCAAGCCTGATACTAGTCGCTATTAAATCACTGTATTTAGGCTTTAACTTACATTAATCCGGTATCAGCAGCATTTTCTAGCAAATTCCATCCCTAGAAAAACTTAACTGCACATACCTTATTGCAGGATACCCTGCACGCCATTCTCCCTCTGAAGTTACCTCACTCCTCAGACATATGTGAGAATAGCAGTGGATCTTAGTTACTTCTGCTAAGATCATAGAAAAACGCAGGCAGATTCTTCTTCTAAATGCTGCCTGAGATAAAATAGTACACTCCGGTACCATTTAAAAACAATAAACTTTTGATTGAAGAAAAAACTAACTATATTTTACCACTTTCCTCTTACTACCTCCAGCTATGTTGAGAGCTTGCAAGAGAATAACTGGGTATGGCAGTTAGGGGAGGAGCTATATAGCAGCTCTGCTGTGGGTGATCCTCTTGCAACTTCCTGTTGGGAAGGAGAATATCCCACAAGTAATGGATGATCCGTGGACTGGATACACCTAACAAGCGAAATGTTATTTTAACATTATTTTGTTGATTTTACTTTTTATTACATATGTATTATACATACATAGCAATATATTAATAAGAAAAAGAAAAGATAAAAATATTAAAAAAAAAAAAACCTCCTTCATTCTCCTTTGTTAATACATTCCTTAATATACTGTTTATTAGCAAAATTATCTAATAGACCTTTTTGGGTCTGAATATTTAAGGATTGAATATAAATATCCCATTTCCCTAAAAAAAACTGATTCTTCTAATAGGGTACTCAAAAGCATCATATTGTTTTATAATTATTTGGTGCAAAGTATCCTTTTTTACATTTTTAATATTCGGTTTTGCTTTCCAAAATCTGTTTTTTCTGAGCTAAGAGAAAAATCATGATGACTATTTTCCAATATATTCCAATAAAATAGTATAATATTATAGTATAATATTAATTTCCTCTAATTGGAAAGAATTTAAACAAAATTGAAACATTTTTGGACAGACCCAAAGATAATGCATAAACCCTGGGTAATTCAGAGAGCATTTTAAACATTTATTTTGTCATTCCTTTTTCCATTTAGACACTCTGATGTATAATAATGATTTAATATTCTAGATTTTGATTCTCAAAGATCTGATGTTAGTTGTATTTTTTTACCATTTTGAAGGCAATATTTATCATCTCAGTAGTTATCCTAAATTGTAAAATATTAGACCAGCTTGTAGTTTATAGGTTTTGATAAATATCTATAAATAAGCTATTTTGTCTGCCCAACAAGAACCAGATATGGATTCTTATCCTGGTCAAGAGTTAGGGTTACCTCATATGGGAATAAATCTGGAATATCTGTAATTATTACCCAAATCTATGGAGAATTTAAGCTATGAGGAGAGGCTAGCCAAACTGGGTCTGTTTTCTTTAGAAAAAAGGTGCTTGAGACGTGACATGATTACTTTATATATTCTGCATATATACAAGGCCCATATACAGAGATGGCAGAAGCTCTGTTTATTACAAGAAAATAGTTTGTGACAAGAGGTCATAATTTAAGGTGGAGGAAAGGAGATTTTGAGGCCTATTTATCAAAGGTCTGTCGGATCAGTTCCGACAGACCTCGCTGAATGCAGAGAGCAATACGCTCTCCATATTCAGCACTGCACCAGCAGCTCTTTTGAGCTGCTGGTGCAATGCCGCCCCCTACAGATTTGCGGCCAATCGGCCACAAGCAGGGGGGGATGTGAATCAACCCATTCGTACTCGATCGGGTTGAATTGTGGCGATCTCTGTCCGCCTCATCAGAGCAGGCGGACAGGTTATGGAGCAGCGGTCTTTAGACCGCTGCTCCATAACTTGCATTTCTGGCGAGTCTGAAGACTCGCCAGAAACACGGGCCCTCAAGCTCCATTCGGAGCTTGATAAATGGGCCTCTTAATCTCCTGCCAACAGAATCGTTTTTTTCACTGTAAGAGCAATAAAATTGTGGAACTCATTACCAAAGGAGGTAGTGAATGCTAATACTATAGAGATACATTAAAAAATTGTTTGGATACATTTCTGTCTAGAAACAAAATTCATGGATATGGTTACTTGTATTAAATGGGTCACCTTTAAGTGGGACTATTTAAGCTTAACTGGAGCTTTTTGTAAGTATTTTATATTTGTATAGGTTGAACTCGATGGACTTCGGTCTTTTTTCAACCTCATCTATTATGTTACTATGTTAAATACCGATTGTTACCGCTTCTTTAAGCTTTTAGTATATCTCGAAATAAAATATTAAAAAAATTATTTCAGTTAATGCTGCTTTAGTAGCATGTGGAAGATATTTTAGTTAGATTAGAAATGCCTTACGGGCCACAAAAAAAAAAAAAGGTTAGATACACCATGTATTGATCTAATTATTTTGTAGTAAACCATATCTCAATAACGAGACTATATTATAAAGTTTAATATCTGGGAGTCCCATTCCTCCATTAATATATGGGAGTTGTAATTTAATTAGACTTATTTGTATAAAAATACAATTTTCCTGTATGTGAAGAAAATTGGAATGTGAAATATTTACAGTAAATGCATAGTATAATATATTCTTAAATATTATTATAGAATTATTATTTATACATACGTATATATTATAGCCCTCTGCAGTCAAATACATGGTAATATACCTCTGAACCCTATAAATATTTATATGACTAAATTTATCAGATAGTTTTTATATGAGTATAACAGTTTATTTTAATGTATTTATGTTGTGTTTGGCGCAATTTTTTTTCTTGTAATTCGTGCACAAATTAATGCACCCAAGATATTCTTATATCGCTTGTTTGCAAACGTTAGAGCACCACTTGTAATCTAGCCATGTATGACCAAAAGTATGTGCACACACCCCCCCTACTCATTGTTGAGTTCAGGTGTTTTAGCCATACATAAAATCCAGCATATTGTCATGAATTCTCTACAGAAAAAACATTGGCATTACAAAAGGTCGTACTGAAGAGATTGCAACATTAAACATGGCACTTTCATAGGCACTAATGGAAGAATCTGTGTGTGCTGGCTGCTAGGAGAACACTGCCTACATTAATGAATAGTGCCTACTATACAGTTTGGTGTAGGAAGGATAGTGGTTTACGACTGATTCTTAGGGTTTGGGCTAGGCCCCTTAGGGCTTCATGTACTAACAGGCAGGCGGACAGCTTCTCAACTTGCTACGCTGTCCACTTGCCTACACTACATACGGGAAGTGGATCTGTTGATCCGCTGGCTCCTATGTATCATTACACACTCATTGCAGTGTGTAATGCCCGCCCCTTCATTTGCGTGACCAATCGATTGACTGAAGGGGCTGTCAATTACGGAGAGCGAGCGAGCTCTCTGTGATTTTCCCTCGCCACCTCAGAGGTGGCGTAGGGTGTAAGAAGCAGCGGTTTAATAACCGCTGCTTCTTACATTGCAGAAAAACAGGCTCGCATATGCGAACCTGCCCCGCAAGGGCCTCAGAGCAGCTTTCGCTGCTTCGTACATGGAGCCCTTAGAGTCAGTGAAGGGTGATCTTAATGCTACAGGATACAAAGACATCAAGAAAATTGGGTACCTCCAAGTTTGTAGCAATTATTTGAAAAAGCCATTCCTGTTCTGGCATAACTGTGTCCCTCTGAACGCAAGATGGATAAAGACATGGTAAGACAAGTTTGTGTGCAGGAATTCAAAATGACCTGCATAAAACCCTGAACCCAACTCGACTGAACAACATTTGGATAATATGCTAATTGCGAGCCAGACTTTTTCATCCAGCCTTAGTGCCTTAAGTAGCAAATGCTCTTTTAGCTGAATGGTCAAAAATTCCCACAAACCTGCTCCAAAACCATGTGGAAAGCCTTCCCAGAAGAGTTGCGGCTGTTATAGATGCAAATGGGGGCCAACTCTATATTAGTAGGCATTGTTTTGAAATGGGATAGTCAAGAAGCTCATATAGGTGTGATGGTCAGGTGTCCACACACTTTTGGTCAAATGTTATCATGTAGATTTAAAAAATGGGTAACGCCTGTTGATTAACCAAGTTAGGATCCAAGCTGCCACTGATTTTTAAGTGTCACTGAATTTTTTCCATGAACTACAGCCCAAGATTGTTTCAGAAACCAGCAAATGCCTGTGTATTGCAATGTTTCATGCTGACTGATTTACTTTGGCATATAGCAACTTAAAGGGACCACTCAGGACAAATTAAATTTTAATGATTCAGATAGAACAGTCATTTTAAACAACTTTCCAATTTACTTTCATTAAAAAAATTTACACATTCTTTTATATTTACACTTTTTGAGTCACCAGCTCCTACTGAGCATGTGCAAGAATTCACAGACTATACATATATGCATTTGTGATTGGCTGATTGCTGTCACATGGTACAGTGGGAGTGGAAATATACATAACTTTGAAATTTGTTATAAAAAAATATACTACTCATTTGAAATTCAGAGTAAATACTATTGCACTATTGTATTGTCTTGTTATCTTGCATTTATTGATTATGCAAATCTACCGGTGTTTACTGGTCCTTTAAAGGAACTAAAATCAAAATTAACATTTCATGATTCAGATAGGGCATGTATTTTTTTAAAACTTTCTATTATTAAATAAAATTGTTCAAACCTTTTTCTACATGCACAGTTTCTGAAGCACCATTGCCTACTGAGCATGTGCAAGAGTTCACAGTGTGTACATATACAGTATGAGTTTGTGATTCGCTCATGGCAATCACATGACACAGAGGGCAAAGAAATGGAATGGTATTTGTTGATTCAACTGTATTTAGTGATCCTTTAAAAATTATGCTCATAAACCAGCCCAAAAATGTGTCTTGTATATTTAACTGATCATAGGCTACAAATATGGAGGTTTCCTGGTTTAAGTTTATTAATATATTTACAGCAGGAAAAGCATGAAAAGATTTTACTGCATACTTCCCTGAAAATATCTTTGAGTCTAAGGCCTCCTATTTATCATTGGTCTTACGGACCTGATCCGACAGTGTGGATCAGGTCCCGCAAGACCTCGCTAAATGCGGAGAGCAATACATTCTCTGCATTTAACATTGCATATAACATTGCACCAGCAGCTCACAAGACTCGCCAGAAACACGGCCTTCAAGCTCCATACGGAGCTTGATAAATATGTGCCTAAGAGTTCGATTTAGCAAGGGCCGAATGACCCTGAATGTAACTGTTTCCGCGCAATCCTTCAGGCTCACTGGAAACAGGAGGGCCGCGGACATCAATGCATCTGATCGCATACGATCGGTTGATTGACACCCCCTGCTAGCGGGCCCAATTGGTGAATCTGCAGGGGGGCGGCATTGCACAAGCAGTTCACCAGAACTACTTGTGCAATGATAAATGTCGACAGCGAATTTATCGATGTGCGGCAGACATGATCCGCTACAGCGGATCATGTCCATTCGCACTTTGTTAAATCGGCATTCACCAGAACTACTTGTGCAATGATAAATGTCGACAGCGAATTTATCGATGTGCGGCGGACATGATCCGCTACAGCGGATCATGTCCATTCGCACTTTGTTAAATCGGCCCCTAAGAATTTAATAATAAAATACCTCATATTTATGGCTACAAAAATTGACTTTGCAAAGAGTTTAAGAATTTAATGCAAAAGGTCAAAAATTATATGAGAAAGAAATACCTCCAGAATCTGTAAGCACTTTGAATAAATGTAAAAATAATCTCATTCTATATTCTGCTTTGTCAGCAGAGAAAAATGTAAGAATGTTCAGTGACCTCATAAAGTAACTTCTGTGCTACAAATTAGAACAGGTGGTAATCATTCACAAAAACAATTTGCAGTTAAAACTAATATAACAACATATTTTATTGAAAAGATTTACTAAACATCTAAAAATATTTCATCTTGACATTTAATTGTAGAACAAAGACGACCTAAAACACAAAAGGAAATAAAAAATGAAGAGAAACAAAACGTAAGATAATATTTATTTAAAATAAAAAAACACATTTGATGAACATTTTGATCTTTTTTTATTTTGCTGCTTGAAATATTTTTCAAAGCTATAAAACCTGGATTTCCCTTACCATATTAAAATGTGTGTAAAAGTACACATAAACAGATGCTCATTTTCAAATACCTACAAGGAATGAAAACCTAGGGCTAGATTATAAGTGGAGTGCTAATTTAGCATGCGCCCGTATATGAGCACACGTTAAAAACCAGCTATTACAAGCGGCTGGTTAATGCTACCGTGACCATGCAGTAGCAATTTGCGCTCCAACCACAATTTGTGCTCTGACAGTCAGACCTCTGGTTAATTTTAAAAAATGTCCCCCCAATTGCCCCCAAAATAAATAGTTTTGTTCCTTTTAAATGATAAAATATAGTAGCATTTTTATTTATTTTTAAAATATAACTGCACAAAGCAGTTTTAAGGGGTAAAGTGAGCGGGTGGGGGGTGTTAGAAAAAAACAGCACTTAAAAGTGCCTTTACATTTCGGTCTACGGGGACTGTGTTATTACTTTAAATATTTATGTATGCTTATATACATATATATTTATGTGTTAATATGTGTATATACACATATAACACATAAATATATAAATATATTTATATACATATATATTTAAACTTTGATGCCCATTGCTGCGTGACTTACCCCCTTTGCTGCGCTAGGTTCTCTGTTGTGACTATTGGCATGAGAACAAGGCTCCTATTGGAGCCTATGAAAGCGCACTCTCGTGAGTGCAAGCTTCCATGCAATTTGAGTGTGCTGGTATTATGAATGGAGTGCAAATATCGCGCTCATGCGAGTGCAATATTGCGCTCACACTCATAATCTGGCCCATATTCATCCAATAGGATAGGGAAACATCATCAAAGTTGATACAATGTTGTACCCTACAGACAGTAGACAGCTATAAATGTAGCTCCACTGTTAAAATTGTAGTGAGAGGGACAAGTAGACAGAACATAGAAATATATTATTATTTTTTTATTGCAAACAAAGATATAGACTCATAAACTACAATTGTTGCAGCAGAACATTATAAAAACATACACACATGTTGGGGGGGGCAAGTGCTTAGATCAAAAAGAAGTTCTGATGTAATACACTTGCTGGAAAATTAAATCACATGAGCATCAATTTGATCACATGATTTCAAGGACGGGATCGGATCATGGGGACACTAGTGAAATTTCATATATATTGACAGACTACATTTATAAACTATTTTGTTTGTACCTCAAATTATGATCTTTCTATAGTATCTCCCCTTAGACTTAAATAGATACATGGGTGTCAATCACAATCCTTTAGAAAAGTCAATCTACTGATTTTCTACAAGATTCCCATAAAAACCATGGGGATTTTTGTAGATAAATAATTTGGCCCTATTCATGTGAAAAGGGCAGGAGGTGAGAAACAGGAAGTGAGGACTGCAAAGGGTAATACAGAGTTAAATGTTAGTAGTTAGTCTACTACCTTTTATTCATATATTAACATGATGGGCTCCATTTATCAAACGGCGGATTGGCCAAGGTTC
This sequence comes from Bombina bombina, assembly GCF_027579735.1. Taxonomy (NCBI): domain Eukaryota; kingdom Metazoa; phylum Chordata; class Amphibia; order Anura; family Bombinatoridae; genus Bombina; species Bombina bombina. Next base: position 1,149,620,872 of record NC_069501.1, on the reverse strand, counting down.
GCTGTCATGAACCTTATCTGCCCAGCCTCATGGTGACCAGGCAGCATCTGCTGCCCGCATTTAACATTGCACAAGCCACCCTGCTCACTCTACAACCAATTGGCCATGAGAGGGGGCTGTCAATCATACTAATTAGATCTGATTGGGATGACTGAAATCCACCACACTTTAGGTGGTGAAGAGGTTAAGTAGCAGCAGTCTTAAAACTGTTTGTTACTTAACTAGCATTTCAGGGTCGCTCACTCAAGCTGAAATGCTGGGGCTCCGAGGCTACTCTTGCAGCTTGATAAAAGGAGCATAATGTCCGTATTTATAGGAAACTTGCACTTTTTCTACTTATTTGTACAATAAATATAGTATAATGTGCTTTATGTTATTATATTTTTAACCATTTGTCTATATATGTAGTTGTGACTTCTGCTTTTCAAGAAAAAATAGCTTTAAAACGTTTGTTTATAATATAGTTGTTTGTGTGTTTATTGAGTTGTTTTTTCAATTCTTCTGTTTAAATTATATTATATGTAGCATTACAATTTGTGTAAAATTAACTGTAAAGTTACCTGCTCTGAAAATTTTTGTTCAATTCAATTAATCACTAATTTTTCCATTAGTGTTTCATTCATTCTGTCACCCAAACTAAAAATGAGGCACACACAAAGGGATTGATGAATTGAGTAGAGGAGGGATTTGAATACTGCCTTGAATAATATGTGACTTTTCATGAAATCTGATAATAAAGTGTTGGTTATGATTAATGGAAGATTAGAATCTAGCCCAATGTATTAAATATTATAAATAAATCATGAAAACTAAAATCTCTTCTATAAATATTAAAAAGCATTTAATTACCAATCAAATAATCATTAATAAATTCAACTAACATTTTAAACTTCTACCACAATGAAAACCTATCAGTATGAATAAGCAAAGGTTCTAAATTAACACACCGTCAACCCTATTTCCTTAAAAAAGGATATTTTTCTATAATAAAATGATGATTTATATATATTTCCATTTAATTTGTTTGAGCAGAGAACATCTGGTGTAAGATAATAAACTGCAATTAAAACAGGAACATCTGTTAACATTTAATTTACTAATTTACATCTTTTTACATCAAGTTTATTTATACCTTTTAGACTTGCATATACAATTAATAATTTTAGATCCCTAGGGATTTGCTAATTAACAAATGCTTTTACTAATTATATAGTTATTTTGCAGTGATAATATTTTTTACATTCTCAACAGATCTTTTAAAATATATTCAATAAATTAAATGTGGTCAAGTTTTTGTACTATACAAATATTATCTTTATCAATATAATTTGCTTTGAATGTTACAAACAAAATTGTAAAGAAAAAAACAGCAGCTCTACCCAGATGTGGGAAAAAAATAAAATAAATAATTTGACTAAATCATACATGGTATGGTATACTGAGCTTATATATCTCACTGCCATATTGGTTGCTTAAAGGGACAACTAACCCACATGTTTACTTTTGTGATTCAGATACAGCATGCAATTTTAAGCAAGTTTCAAATTTACTCCTATTAGAAAATGTTCTTCATTCTCTTGGTATCTTTATTTGAAAAAGCAAGAACGTAAGTTTAGATGCCGGCCCATCTTTTGGTGAACAACCTGGGTTCTTCTTGATGATTGGTGGATAATTCATCCACCAATAAACAAGTGCTGTCAGGGTTCTGGACTTTCCTTTTCAAATAAAGATAGCAAATGAACAAAGAAAAATTGATAATAGGAGTAAATTATAATGTTGCTTAAAATTGCATGCTCTATCTGAAAGAATCACGAAAGAAAGAATTTTGGGTTCAGTATCCATTTAACTCAAAGGATCCCATAACCTCAGAGGGAAAGTGAAGCCTGAAAGATCATACATACTATTCAATTTACATGTGTCTTCATTTTTATACACATTTGAGTGCTACTATTTTAACAACTTTGGTTCACCAATTTAGTATGCACCCTGCTGCATTCTGGGGGTTTGTAGTTTGTCATGGTAGTTCTTGATGTATGTGAATGATGGAATCATGGTGCTTTAAAATACCACTTGTGTTGTCGATACAAAAGCATGATTTGTTTTTATAATTACATATTGTTTACACATTCTACATTTTAAAATTGATGGTATACTTTGAAAATTGTAATATTAACTAATAATAATACTAATACGATGCAGCTCTAAATTCATAGTTGTATGAAAATACAAATGGATATCACCAGTTTATATGTTTAATACATTTAAAAAAAAATTAAAATCTAAATAATTTAAAATATGAAATTTCATATTTTTGAAATATCATTACGTTATATTGTAATGTTTTAGAAAAAGCCATGCAAAAATTATAGTTTTCAACTTTATTCCAATCGCTGCAAATCAATTTTATATTAATATATTTGTCCAATGTCCACCTGAGATACGGTAAAATTGTCAGATCACATTCATCTTTAATATTTGGATTAGTTAATTGTATGGGGAAAGGTGTTTACATGTTTTTCACAGCCCAACATGGAAGCCAAAAATATTTAGTTAACAAGTAACTAAATCACCACTGAAAACTGGTTAATATTCCAATATGTTGGAAGAACTCTTTAATGGAAATATGTAGTACAATAAGCTGTTTAAATTGAAAGCCATTACAATTCATAATCTTTTTTAATTATTCTTTTGAAAGACATAAGAAACATTTACATTGATGTTCCCATAATACATAATTATAGAAAATATTGAAATAAGGGTCTCACTAACATAAAACAGTTTCATCAAAGTGCTGGAGGGTCATTAAACACCCACTACTCATAACCTAAAACTGGCTCTCCAAATCCATTGATGTATTCTAGTATGTCTTGCCAAACAAACAAGAGATAATACCATTGTATACCAAAAATAAAGAAACATATTGTCATGCATCTGCAGTCAAAACTCAATGTCAGAATACCTGGCATGGTTCAGGGATAAAGTTCAATCCATACTTAGCAAGACACCAAATGGGATGAGACACACCAGAAACAGCAACCAGTCTTAAGATGGCAACAGATAACATGTAGCTACACTGTCCTAGCAATAAATCAGTGACATTGGGATCAAAGTCAAAAAACAAAGATTAATCCAAGATAAACACACTCAATGGCAGTCAGTCTATACATAGGCATGTGCAAAATGTGTACAATCCTAATACAGGGGTCCATCTTATGTCTATCTTATGTATCTACTCAAAATCTGTATACAGGACAGTATGTACAGTATATTATTATAATTATTGCTTACTACTGAGTTTCTTTGGGGGGCCCAAAAAATGTTGCACCAGGGGCCTCTATTGAGTAGGGCAGGTACTGTATAGAAAGGGGGTGGCAACTGTAAAGAAAGCTTCATCACCATTTAAAGCAAAAAGTTCAACAAACCAAAAAATCTCAAAGAAACAACATCAACAACATAACATTGAAAAAGGGTACACCTTATTAAAAAGAGATAAAATATCCAAAAACATGAATTAAAAACAAACAAAGAAAATGCCATGCCAATTTTCATATCTTTGCATTTTGTATGGCTTTTTTTAATGAAATTCTAAGCACAATGTTATCTATACAGCGCACATGAACTAATGCCCTCTAGTTGGGAAATTTTTTTTAAAATGCATTCAGATAAGCCTTCAAGGGCTAAGAAATTTGCATATGATCTTCCTTTGTGTAATTTCCAACTAAGAATACAAGAGAACAAAGCAGAATTGATGATAAAAGTAAATTGCAATGTTGTTTAAAATTACATGCCCTATCTAAATCTAGAAAGTTTATTTTTAACTAGACCGTCCCTTTAAGAATGATCGGTTTAAATCCTAACTAATATACTCATTTGCTTGCTTCCTTAAAATGTTAAAATAGTAATAAAATTACACTGTTAAACAATTTTCATAAATAAAATATGATCTTCAGAATATTAATTTTTTGTTTGAATGTTATAAAAATGTTTCTTAAAATTTACACAACCATAGATAAAGGTTAACTGCACATGTCATGAAGTTAGGGCTTCTAACAAATTCAAAAAGACCTTCATCTAATGAACTGAAATGTTGTGTGTGAGAAACGAAAAAATGTCATCAATCTTTTTTTTTTTAACTACTTCTATTTCTCACTTATTCGCTTTCTTTCTTATTCATTCATTCATTCATTCACCTTCATTTATCAAACTGCGATTGCAGCTATGGATCCTACATCTGTAAGTTAAAGGGACATTAAACACTAAATAAATGGTAGATAGAATGATGTATTCAAAGTAAAGATTAGTCTGAGAATAACATGCCAATGTGTTTTTTAAAGTCTCATTAGTTGTTTAAATATTGGCAAAATAAGTATAAAGTTTTAGTGTCTATAAAACAATGGGAGCTGCTATGTTATAACTTAGGTTACCTTCTCGGTTATGGCCAATTAGGGACAGTTATAAATAGGTCACTAGAGTGGGCAGCCAATGGCTGTGTGGAATATAACAGTGTTCTGCACTTCCATTTCTAACAGGAGCTGAAAAGCTCACAATTTCAGAATTGAATTAGAGGAAAAGGGGATAAAATAAATAATGAAAGTATGTTGTAGAGTTGTTTTTATTTATACTATTTATCATTTTATATTACCATCCCAAAGTGTTTAATGTCTCTTTAAGAAGTTCTATCTAACTTCTCTACCACCTCATAGGAATTAAATCATCCTGAACTTAATCTTCTAGGATGATTGGCAAGTCCTGCTCTCATGCAACTGGTTCCTTAAGAGCAGGAGGTTGGACTGCATAAGTAATTTCTCGTGCAATGTTAAATGCCAGAAGGTGATGCTTTTCCCAATTGTGAACGTTGTCCATCCATAATTAAAAACAACAGCCTTTTATTTATCTTTTCATTGTTTTACTATTTTTACACTTTCTCCCATGTGTCCTTCTTACCCTTAGATAGATTTGTCTTAGTTATTTCTTTTTTTTTAAAGTAGATGTTTTAGTTTTCATTCATGTTTACAAAGTTGTGCTCGTCATTTAAAAAAAAAAACTTTTTAATTTAAAACATACAGAAAAGTGGAAATGAAACACCTTTAATATTATCTAAAACTGATGTGTAAGTGAATGAAAACAGAATTTATGCTTACCTGATAAATTACTTTTCTCCAACCGGTTGTGTCCGGTCCACGGCGTCATCCTTACTTGTGGGATATTTCTCTTCCCCCAACAGGAAATGGCAAAGAGTCCCAGCAAAGCTGTCACATGATCCCTCTAGGCTCCGCCCCACCCCAGTCATCTCGACCGACGGACAGGAGGAAATATATATAGGAGAAACCATATGATACCGTGGTCACTGTAGTTAGAGAAATAATTCATCCAGACCTGATTAAAAAACCAGGGCGGGCCGTGGAGCCGGACACACCGTGTGGAGAAAGTAATTTATCAGGTAGCATAAATTCTGTTTTCTCCAACATTGGTGTTGTCCCGGTCCACGGCGTCATCCTTATTGTGGGAACCAATACCAAAGCTTTAGGACACGGATGAAGGGAAGGGAGCAAATCAGGCCACCTACAACGGAAGGCACCACAGCTTGCAAAACCTTTCTCCCAAAAATAGCCTTCCGAAGAAGCAAAAGTATCAAATTTGTAAAATTTGGCAAAGTGTGCAGTGAAGACCAAGTCGCTGCCTTACATATGCTGGTCAACAGAAGCCTCGTTCTTGAAGGCCCATGTGGACAGCCACAGCCCCTAGCTGGAGTGAGCTGTGATTCTTTCAGGAGGCTGCCGTCCGGCAGTCTCATAAGCAAATCGGATAATGCTTTTAAGCCAAAAGGAAAGAGAGGTAGAAGTCGCTTTTTGACCTCTCCTTTTACCAGAATAAACAACAAACAAGGAAGATGTTTGTCTGAAATCTTTAGTAGCCTCTAAATAGAACTTTAGAGCACGGACAACGTCCAAATTGTGTAACAAACGTTCCTTCTTTGAAACTGGATTCGGACACAAAGAAGGTACAACTATCTCCTGGTTAATATTTTTGTTAGAAACAACTTTAGGAAGAAAACCAGGCTTAGTACGCAAAACCACCTTATCTGCATGGAACACCAGATAAGGAGGAGAACACTGCAGAGCAGATAACTCTGAAACTCTTCTAGCAGAAGAAATTGCAACCAAAAACAAAACTTTCCAAGATAGTAACTTAATATCTATGGAATGTAAGGGTTCAAACGGAACCCCTTGAAGAACTGAAAGAACTAGATTTAGACTCCAGGGAGGAGTCAAAGGTCTGTAAACAGGCTTGATCCTAACCAGAGCCTGAACAAATGCTTGAACATCTGGCACAGCTGCCAGTCTTTTGTGAAGTAAAACAGATAAAGCAGAGATCTGTCCCTTTAGAGAACTTGCAGATAATCCTTTCTCCAAACCTTCTTGTAGAAAGGAGAGAATCTTAGTAATTTTTATCTTATTCCATGGGAATCCTTTGGATTCACACCAACAGATATATTTTTTCCATATTTTATGGTAAATTTTTCTAGTTACAGGTGGTTTTCTGGCCTGAACCAGAGTATCTATCACCGAATCTGAAAACCCACGCTTTGATAGAATCAAGCGTTCAATCTCCAAGCCGTCAGTTGGAGGGAGACCAGATTTGGGTGTTCGAATGGACCTTGAACAAGAAGGTCCTGTCTCAAAGGTAGCTTCCATTGTGGAGCCGATGACATATTCACCAGGTCTGCATACCAAGTCCTGCGTGGCCACGCAGGAGCTATCAAGATCACCGAGGCCCTCTCCTGATTGATCCTGGCTACCAGCCTGGGAATGAGAGGAAACGGTGGGAATACGTAAGCTAGGTTGAAAGTCCAAGGTGCTACTAGTGCATCTACTAGAGTCGCCTTGGGATCCCTGGATCTGGACCCGTAGCAAGGAACCTTGAAGTTCTGACGAGATGCCATCAGATCCAAGTCTGGAATGCCCCATAATTGAGTTATTTGGGCAAAGATTTCCGGATGGAGTTCCCACTCCCCCGGATGAAATGTCTGACGACTCAGAAAATCCGCTTCCCAATTTTCCACTCCTGGGATGTGGATCGCAGACAAGTGGCAGGAGTGATCCTCCGCCCATTGAATTATTTTGGTCACTTCTTTCATCGCCAGGGAACTCTTTGTTCCCCCTTGATGATTGATATAAGCAACAGTCGTCATGTTGTCTGATTGGAATCTTATGAATTTGGCCTTTGCTAGTTGAGGCCAAGCTCTGAGAGCATTGAATATCGCTCTCAGTTCCAGAATGTTTATCGGGAGAAGAGACTCTTCCCGAGACCATAGACCCTGAGCTTTCAGGGATTCCCAGACCGCACCCCAGCCCACTAGGCTGGCGTCGGTCGTGACAATGACCCGCTCTGGCCTGCGGAAGCTCATTCCCTGGGACAGATGGTCCAGGGTCAGCCACCAACGGAGTGAATCTCTGGTCTTTTGATCTACTTGAATCATTGGAGACAAGTCTGTATAATCCCCATTCGACTGTTTGAGCATGCACAGTTGTAATGGTCTTAGATGAATTTGTGCAAAAGGAACTATGTCCATTGTTGCAACCATCAATCCTATTACTTCCATGCACTGCGCTATGGAAGGACGAGGAACAGAATGAAGCACTTGACAAGAGCTTAGAAGTTTTGATTTTCTGACCTCTGTCAGAAAAATCCTCATTTCTAAGGAATCTATTATTGTTCCCAAGAAGGGAACTCTTGTTGACGGGGACAGAGAACTCTTTTCTTTGTTCACCTTCCATCCGTGAGATGTGAGAAAGGCTAGAACGATGTCCATATGAGCCTTTGCTTTTGACAGGGACGACGCTTGTATTAGAATGTCGTCCAAGTAAGGTACTACTGCAATGCCCCTTGGTCTTAGAACCGCTAGAAGGGACCCTAGCACCTTTGTGAAAATCCTTGGAGCAGTGGCTAATCCGAATGGAAGAGCCACAAACTGGTAATGTTTGCCCAGAAAAGCGAACCTTAGGAACTGATGATGTTCTTTGTGGATAGGAATATGTAGGTACGCATCCTTTAGATCCACGGTAGTCATAAATTGACTTTCCTGGATGGTGGGTAGAATCGTTCGAATAGTTTCCATTTTGAATGATGGTACCCTGAGAAATTTGTTTAGGATCTTCAAATCCAAAATTGGTCTGAACGTTCCCTCTTTTTTGGGAACTACAAACAGATTGGAATAAAATCCCATTCCTTGTTCCTTTATTGGAACTGGGTGTATCACTCCCATCTTTAACAGGTCTTCTACACAATGTAAGAATGCCTGTCTCTTTATTTGGTTTGAGGATTAGTGCGACTTGTGGAACCTTCCCCCTTGGGGGGTAGTTCCTTGAATTCCAGGAGATAACCTTGAGAAACTATTTCTAGCGCCCAAGGATCCCTGAACATCTCTTGCCCAAGCTGAGCAAAGAGAGAGAGTCTGCCCCCACCAGAATCGCGTCCCCGAACTCGGGGGGCCTACTCCTTCATGCTGTTTTGTTAGCAGTTGGCAGGCTTCTTGGCCTGCTTACCCTGTGTTCCAGCCTTGCATTGGTTTCCAGGGCTGGTTCTGGGTTGTGAGGCATTACCCCTCTTGCTTAGAGGATGGCAGAATATAAGGGCTGGTCCATTTCCTGCAAAGGGAACCGAAAAATTAGGGCTTATTTTTTAGCCCTAAAAGACCTATCCTGTGGAAGCGCGTGGCCCTTTCCCCAGTGATGTCTGAAATAATCTCTTTCAAATCAGGTCCAAATAAAGTTTTACCTTTGAAAGAATGTTAAGCAATTTTGTCCTTAGATGACACATCCGCTGACCAAGACTTTAGCCAAAGCGCTCTGCGCGCCACGATAGCAAACCCTGAATTTTTCGCCGCTAATTTTGCTAATTGCAAAGCGGCATCTAAAATAAAAGAGTTAGCCAATTTAAGTGCGTGAACTCTGTCCATAACCTCCTCATATGGAGTTTCTCTACTGAGCGACTTTTCTAGTTCCTCGAACCAGAACCACGCTGCCGTAGTGACAGGAACAATGCATGAAATTGGTTGTAGAAGGTAGCCTTGCTGTACAAAAATCTTTTTAAGCAAACCTTCCAATTTTTTATCCATAGGATCTTTGAAAGCACAACTATCTTCCATAGGAATAGTAGTGCGTTTGTTTAGAGTAGAAACTGCCCCCTCGACCTTGGGGACTGTCTGCCATAAGTCCTTTCTGGGGTCGACCATAGGAAATAATTTCTTAAATATAGGGGGAGGAACAAAAGGTATGCCGGGCTTTTCCCACTCTTTATTTACTATATCCGCCACCCGCTTGGGGATAGAAAAAAGCGTTGGGGGGCACCGGAACCTCTAGGAACCTGTCCATCTTGCATAATTTCTCTGGAATGACCAAATTGGTCACAATCATCCAGAGTAGATAGCACCTCCTTAAGCAGTGCGCGAGATGTTCTAATTTAAATTTAAATGTCACAACATCAGGTTCAGCTTGTGATGAGAAATTTTCTCCTGAATCTGAAATTTCTCCCTCAGACAAAACCTCCCTCATGGCCCCTTCAGATTGGTGTGGTAGTGTGGTGGGGTATGACAGAACAGATTTCATTCAGCGTCCTCTTGCTCTTCAGAGTTTAAAACAGAGCAATCGCGCTTTCTCTGATAAGTAGGCATTTTGGATAAAAGATTTGCTATGAGTTATCCATTACAGCCGTTAATTGTTGCATGGTAATAAGTATTGGCCTACTAGATGTACTAGGGCCTCCTGCATGGCAAAACTGGTGTAGACTCAGTGTGGAGATGATGTAGTATCATGTTTACTCCCATCATTTGAGGAATCATCTTGGGCAATATCATTATCTGTGGCAGTACTGTCCTTACTTTGTTTGGACGCTATGGCACAATTATCACATAAATTTAAATGGGGAGACACATTGGCTTTCATACATATAGAACATAGCTTATCTGAAGGTACAGACATGTTAAACAGGCTTAAACTTGTCAACAAAGCACAAAAAACGTTTTAAAATAAAACCGTTACTGTCACTTTAAATTTCAAACAGAAAACACTTTATTACTGAATATGTGAAAAAGTATGAAGGAATTGTTCAAAAATTACCAAAAGTGTCTTAAAGCCTTAAAAGTATTGCACACCAAATTTCAGAGCTTTAACCCTTAAAATAACGGAACCGGAGCCGTTTTCAATTTAACCCCTATACAGTCCCAGATATAGTCTTTGCTAAGACCCGACCAAGCCCTGAGGGGAATACGATACCAAATGACGCCTTCTAAAAGCTTTTTCAGAGATTCTTAGATCCTCACGCATGCATCTGCATGCCCTGCTCTCAAAAAACAACTGCGCATTAATGGCGCGAAAATGAGGCTCAGTCTATGACTAGAAAGGCCCCCTGACTGAAAAAGGTGTCCAATACAGTGCCTGCCGTTTTATAAGCGTTCCCCAAGATTATAAATGCCAATTGTTAGCCTAAATGTGAATAATATGCACAAATAAAGCAATCGATTTAGCCCATAAAAATGTCTACCAGTTTTTTAGCCCATAATAAGCCCTTTATTCTGTTTGTTTGACTAGGAAAATGGCTTACCGGTCCCCATGAGGGGAAATGACAGCCTTCCAGCATTACACAGTCTTGTTAGAAATATGGCTAGTCATACCTTAAGCAGAAAAGTCTGCTAACTGTTTCCCCCAACTGAAGTTACTTCATCTCAACAGTCCTATGTGGAAACAGCAATCGATTTTAGTTACTGTCTGCTAAAATCATCTTCCTCTTACAAACAGAAATCTTCATCCTTTTCTGTTTCAGAGTAAATAGTACATACCAGCACTATTTTAAAATAACAAACACTTGATAGAAGAATAAAAACTACATTTAAACACCAAAAAAACTCTTAACCCATCTCCGTGGAGATGTTGCCTGTGCAACGGCAAAGAGAATGACAGGGGTGGCAGAGCCTAGGAGGATCATGTGACCAGCTTTTGCTGGACTCTTTGCCATATCCTGTTGGGGAAGAGAATATCCCACAAGTAAGGATGACGCCGTGGACCGGACACACCAATGTTGGAGAAACCATGCATTTTGCTTACACCAATTGAATTTTCCAATCAGACCTTAGTGCTACATAAAGGGGCCTATTATCAAGAGATCTTGCGGACCTGATCCGACAGTGCGGATCAGGTTTGCAAGACCCTCGCTGAATGCGGAGAGCAATACGTTCTCCGTATTCAGCATTGCACAACGCTGCCCCCCTGCAGACTCGCGGCCAATGGCCGCCAGCCAGGGAGGTGTCAATCACCCCGATCGTACTCGATCAGGTTGAATTCCGGCGATTCCTGTCCGCCCTCGTCAGAGCAGGTGGACAGGGTTATGGAGCTGCCCGGTCTTTAGGACCGCTGCTTCATAACGGCTGGTTTCCGGCGAGTCTTCAGACTCGCCAGAAACACAGGCCCACAAGCTCCATTCAGAGCTAGATAAATGGGTCCCATGGTCTCATTAAAGACCCTAAAGTAAAAAATAAGTTTTATGTTTCAGATAGAACTTGCAGGTTTTAGAGGCTTTCCAATTGTGCCCAGTTTTTTATACTGCACACTTTCTGAGGAACCAGCTACTACAGAGCAATGTCCAAAAACTCATAGGCCTCTATTTATCAAGGTCTGAATCAAGGTCGGACCCTCGCTGAATACGGCGAGCCATACGCTCGCCGTATTCAGCATTGCACCAGCAGCTCACAAGAGCTGCTGGTGCCACGCCGCCCCTGCAGATTCGCGGCCAATGGGCGGACAGGTTATGGAGCAGCGGTCTTTCTGACCGTTGCTTCATAACTGCTGTTTCTGGCGAGCCCTGCGGCTCGCCAGAAACACGGGGCCATCAAGCTCCATTCGGAACTGATAAAATATGCCCCATAGTGTATACATATATTAATCTGTGATTGGCTGATGGGTTGTCAAGGGATGGTAAATTGAAATAAAATTTAAAATTTGTCAGAAAAAAATATAATGTTTGATTCAAAATTCAGAGTAAGTGTCATTACATTATATTTTTTACTGAGTATGCAGTTCTACTGTACAGTATTTATTATTTAATCGTCCTGCAACCATTTTATAAAGTCATCTCACTTGTGTATTGTCTATGGGAATGAAAAATTCCTGCTGCTTTTATTAGGGATATGTTTAACATTTTTTAGATTCAAATGTATTATTCCATTACTAATGTTTCCTCTATCCTATTGATAATGATTTTTAAAGCCATTATACATTTCAAATCATTGTTGATCCATTTCACACATTTTATACATCATTTATACACAATGATACATATATTCTCACTTAAATCATTATCAATACAATTTAGAAAAATATACACTTTTATCAATACTTCCATAAAATCATAATATAAATTTATGTTCAATGATTTAAACAAAACAAGGAGCCGTTGCTCACCTGCATCTGCTTAGACGACAAAATTACAGCAGCCCAGCTTTGTGAGAAATCAATGCACAATGAGTAATTTTATTATGACAGCCTTACATGATATTAACATATTTGACATAAATGCTTTATTAAAGAGTGACAATCTGGCTTGCATGCAGAAGCATTCTTGCAATGTCTATTTTTGAACATAATTTATCCTCTTATTTAAGTCATTGAAGAAACAATTTTTATAATTGAAATACATTGTAATTAATGTTGTTCCGCATCCATATGGACATTGATTATCTTGCTTTTTATATTATATCATGTAGTTAATTCTATGCCTCCTTTATCTATTAGAACACCCACAATCATTTTGTCCATGTATAGGTTTTTGTTAACTATTAGTGTACTTGAAAAAAAAACCTCAGTGGCCCCAACATTATTTCTATATTAATGTGCACCATGCTTTATTTTTAGAATTAATGGTGACCATTATTTTTTCAAACTAAGTGAAACTAGGGTATTCTTTCCATATGCTTAGAGGAAATTTTCACCAATAATCCCATAAAATAAAAAAGGATGTGGAAACTTTCTGTCTGAAAAATAAACAGCAAAATGCATATTAAATTTATTCAGATGTAGAAAAGACCTGTGTGGTCCTTGAAAACCTTCATTTTGTCAGTGCACTAAAAGGTATCTACAATCTACTAAGAGGTACAGCTAAAACAGCACATTCCAACATGGATTCATGCAGACTCTTGGGGGGTAGTTATCATCGTGTCCAACTTTCCTGCCTTCGCCGGCCCAATACGCCCGCCTAAGCTTGCCTACCTCGCCAGCCCGCGGACCTGAAAAAATACGCCTAAGTTATCAAAAAAAGCTGTCAAAAAGCCGCGGGGCGATGAGCAGCGGACTGTGAGAGTTATCACTAATCCGATCTCGCTGCTCTTCGGCTGTTTGACAGCTTTCTTGCTAGCCTGTCACTAAGCACTCACACTAAACTACACTGTTCTACCCCCTATACCGGCGCCCCCCCCGGAGCCCCCCGCAACTAAATAAAGTTTTCTAACCCCTAAACCGCCGCTCCTAGACCCTGCCGCAACTCTTATAAATGTGAATTAACCCCTAAACCGCCGCTCCTAGACCCTGTCGCAAGTCCTTATAAATGTATTAACCCCTAAACCGCCGCTCCTAGACCCTGCCGCAAGTCTTATAAATGTATTAACCCCCTAAACCGCCGCTCCTAGACCCCGCCGCAAGTCTTTAATAAATGTATTAACCCTAAACCGCCACTTCCCGGACACCGCTGCCACCTACATTATACCCTAGTAACCCCTAACCTGCCCCCCCCTTATACCGTCACCCTCTATAATAAAGTTATTAACCCCTATCCTGCTGATCCCGCACCTCGCCGCAAAATATAAATAGTTTAACACCCTAAACCGCCGCTCCCCTGAACCCGCCGCAACCTATATTAAATTTATTAACCCCCTAACCTGCCCCCCCACACCGTCGCCACCTATAATAAATTTATTAACCCCATATCCTGCCCACCCCTACACCGCCCCCACTGTAATTAAAATTATTAACCCCTAAACCTAAGTCTAACACTACCCCTAACACCCCCTAACTTAAAATATTAATTAAATAAATCTAAATAATATTTCTATTATTAACTAAATGAATCCTATGTAAAACTAAAATACTTACCTGTAAAATAAACCCTATATAGCTACAATATAAATAATAATTATATTGTAGCTATGTTAGGATTTATCTTTTATTATTACAGGTAACTTTGTATTTATTTTTAACTAGGTACAATAGCTATTAAATAGTTATTAACTATGTAATAGCTTACCTAGCTAAAATAAAGAGAAATGTACCTGTAAAATAAAAACTAACCTAAGTTACAATTACACCTAACACTACACTATACTTTAATAAATTATTCCCTATTTAAAACTAAATACTTACCTGTAAAAATAACCCTAAGATAGCTACAATATAATTAATAATTACCATTGTAGCTATCTTAGGATTTATATTTATTTTACAGGTAACTTTGTATTTATTTTAGCTAGTTAGAATACTATATTAAATAGGTTATTAACTATTTAATAACTACCTAGCTAAAAGAAATACAAAATTACCTGTAAAATAAATCCTAACCTAAGGTTACAATTAAACCTAATACTACACTATCATTAAAATTATTAAATAAACTACCTTCAAATAACTACAATTAAATACAATTACATAAACTAACTAAAGTACAAAAAAATAAAAAAAATAAGTTACAAACACCTTTTACAAATATTACAACAATTTTTAAGCTACTTAACCTAATCTAAGCCCCCCTAATAAAATAACAACCCCCCCCCAAAATAAAAAAAAATGCCCTACCCTATTCTAAATAAATAAAGTTCAAAGCTCTTTTACCTTACCAGCCCGTAAAAGGGCCTTTGTGGGGGCATGCCCCAAAGTTCCAGCTCTTTTGCCTGTAAAAGAAAAATACCAACCCCCCCAACATTAAAACCCACCACCCACATACCCCTAATCTAACACAAACCCCCCTTAAATACCTAACACTAATCCCCTGAAGATCATCCTACCTTTAGTTGTCTTCACTCAGCCGAGCCACCGATGGAACTGAAGAGACATCCGGACCCGCAGAGTTATCCTCCAAGGGGCGCTGAAGAAATCTTCCATCCGATGAAGTGATCCTCCAAGCGGCGCTGAAGAAAATCTTCCATCCGGCGAGGTCATCTTCCAAGAGGCGCTGAAGAAGTCTTCTATCCGGGCGAGGTCATCGTCGAAGCCGGGTCTTGAATCTTCATCCCGCCGACGCGAGACATCCTCCTTTCCCAACGAACTACGACGAATGAAGGCTCCTTTAAGGGGACGTTCATCCAAGATGGCGTCCCTTCAATTACGATTGGCTGATAGGATTCTATCAGCCAATCGGAATTTAGGTAGGAAAAATCTGATTGGCTGATGAATCAGCCAATCAGATTCAAGTTCAATCCGATTGGCTGATCCAATCAGCCAATCAGATTGAGCTTGCATTCTATTGGCTGATCGGAACAGCCAATAGAATGCAAGCTCAATCTGATGGCTGATTGGATCAGCCAATCGGATTGAACTTGAATCTGATTGGCTGATTTTCATCAGCCAATCAGATTTTTCCTACCTTAATTCCGATTGGCTGATAGAATCCTATCAGCCCAATAGGAATTGAAGGGGACGCCATCTTGGATGATGTCCCTTAAAGGAGCCCCTTCATTCGTCGGTAGTATCGTCGGGAAAGGAGGATGTTCCGCGTCGGCGGGATGAATGGATTCAAGACCCGGCTTCGACGATGACCTCGCCGGATAGAAGACTTCTTCAGCGCCTCTTGGAAGATGACCTCGTTCTGGATGGAAGATTTCTTCAGCGCCGCTTGGAGGATCACTTCATCGGATGGAAGATTTCTTCAGCGCCCCTTGGAGGATAACTTCTGCCGGTCCGGATGTCTTCTTCAGTTCCATCGGGTGACTCGGGGCTGAGTGAAGACAACTAAAGGTAGGAAGATCTTCAGGGGATTAGTGTTAGGTTATTTTAAGGGGGGGTTTGGGTTAGTTTAGGGTTATGTGGGTGGTGGGTTTTAATGTTGGGGGGGCTGTTTGTATTTTTCTTTTTACAGGCAAAAGAGCTGAACTTTGGGGACATGCCCCCACAAAAGGCCCTTTTAAGGGCTGGTAAGGTAAAAGAGCTTTGAACTTTATTTTTAATTTAGAATAGGGTTAGGGCAATTTTTTATTTTGGGGTGGCCTTTGTTATTTTATTAGGGGGCTTACGATTAGGTGTAAGTAGCTTAAAAATTGTTGTAATATTTGTAAAAATGTTTGTAACGTATTTTTTTATTTTTTGTAACTTAGCTTTTTTTATTTTTTGTACTTTAGTTTAGTTTATGTAATTGTATTTAATTGTAGTTATTTGTAGGTAGTTTATTTAATTAATTTAATGATAGTGTAGTATTAGGTTTTATTGTAACTTAGGTTAGGATTTATTTTACAGGTTACTTTGTATTTATTTTAGCTAGGTAGTTATTAAATAGTTTAATAAAACTATTTTAATAACTATTCTAACTAGCTAAAATAAATACAAAGTTACCTGGTAAAATAAATATAAATCCTAAGATAGCTACAATATAATTATTAATTAATATTGTAGCTATATTAGGGTTTATTTTACAGGTAAGTATTTAGTTTTAAATAGGAATAATTTATTAAAGTATAGTGTAGTGTTAGGGTGTAATTATAACTTAGGTTAGGAATTATTTTACAGGTAAATTTCAGTTTATTTTAGCTAGGTAAGCTATTAAATAGTTAATACTATTTAATAGCTATTGTACCTAGTTAAAATAAATTGAAAGTTGCCTGTAAATAAAATAAATCCTAAGTAGCTAGAATATAATTATTATTTATATTGTAGCTATATTAGGGTTTATTTTAAAGGTAAGTATTTAGTTTTAAATAGGATTAATTTAGTTAATAATAAAAATATTATTTAGATTTATTTAATTAATATTTAAGTTAGGGGGGCGTTAGGGTTAGGGTTAGACTTAGGCTTAGGGGTTAATAATTTTATTACAGTGGCGGCAGCGTAGTGGGGGGCAGGATAGGGGTTAATAAATTTATTATAGGTGGCGACGGTGTAGGGGGGGCAGATTAGGGGTTAATACGTTTATTATAGGTGGCGACGGTGTAGGGGGGGCAGATTAGGGGTTAATAAATTTATTATAGGTGGCAACGGTGTAGGGGGGGCAGATTAGGGGTTAATAAATTTATTATAGGTGGCGACGGTGTAGGGGGGGCAGGATAGGGGTTAATACATTTAATATAGGTTGCGGCGGGTTCAGGGAGCGGTGGTTTAGGGGTTAATACATTTATTATAGTTGCGGTGGGCTCCGGGAGCGGTGGTTTAGGGGTTAATATGTATAGAGTAGCTTGCGGTGGGTTCCGGGAGTGGCGGTTTAGGGGGTAATAACTTTATTTAGTTGCGGCGGTGTAGGGGGGGACAGATTAGGGGTGTTTAGACTCGGGGTACATGTTAGGGTGTTAGGTGCAGACAGCTCCCATAGAAATCAATGGGATGTCTGTCAGCAGCGAACTTGTACTTTCGCTATGGTCAGACTCCCATTGATTCCTATGGGATCCGCCGCCTCCAGGGGCGGCGGATTGAAAACCAGGTACGCTGGGCCGTAAAAGTGCCGAGCGTACCTGCTAGTCATTTGATAACTAGCAAAAGTAGTGAGAAAGGAACATCTGGAGTGACGTAAGAATCGATCTGTGTCGGACTGAGTCCGGCGGATCGAAGCTTACGTCACAAAATTCTACTTTTGCCGGTCTCGAGCCTTTGATAACTAAGGCGAATCAGCCTCGCCACAAATGCGCTGCGGAATTCCAGCGTATTTGAGGTTGACGGCTTGATAACTACCCCCCTCTGTGTGAAGTTAATTTTTGTGTGAGGGAGAGTGGCTCAGTTCCCAAAGAGTGGCAGATGGCTGAGCAAGAGACACAGAGAAGGATGAGAGGGGACAGGTTTGTGACAGGGGCAAGCTCACTAATGCAGGGGTAAAAGAAGTGATGACCACATAAGGATGATTCAACCTAGAAAGAGACTCTGCCAGGAAAATATAAGGCCCAGAAGACCAAGAGTCCCAATGAATACAATGTGTATGTTTTGGCTCATTGTGTCTGGGTTAGTTACATTTTTTCACTCTATGGGCTCCATGTACCAAGCAGCTCTATTGTTGTTTTTGGAGCCCTTTGTGTACACTTATTTGCTTCTTTGCTTAAAGGGACAGTCAATCCAAAAAAAACTTTCATGATTCAAATAGGGCATGTCATTTTAAATACATTTCCAATGTACTTTTATCACTAATTTTGCTTTGTTCTCTTGGTATTCTTAGTTAAAAGCTAAACCTAGGAGGTTCATATGCTAATTTCTTAGACCTTGAAGGCCGCCTCTAATCTGGGGGCGTTAGTTCATGTGTTTCATATAGATAACCATTGAACTCACGCACGTGAATTTACCAAGGAGTGAGCACTGATTGGCTAAAACGCAAGTCTGTCAAAAGAACTGAAATAAGGGGGCAGTCTTGCAGAGCCTTAGCTACGAGGGTAATTACAGAGGTAAAACGTTGTATTATTATAACTGTGTCTTTTATGCAAACTGGGGAATGGATAATAAGAGATTATATTTTAAACAACAACCATTCTGGTGTTCGACTGTCCTTTTAAGCTCTTTTGTCCCTTTTCCATGCCTTTTTTTCTTTTTTATATACATTACATTTATGTACATTTTTTTCTCTTTATTGGTTGCTCTGTTTGTAGTCTAAGCTTAGTTGTGCATTTTTCTATGGCCTTTGTCCATATGTGTAATTGCCTGTTTTGACCTTTGACCTGTCTACTCAACTGAACATGTACTACTGTCCAGGCCCTTGGGATATTAAAAGTTACAACAATTGACCATTCAAAAGGAAAAGTACTGACAATTAGGTCCAGCAGATGTAATTGCTTACTAAGCATTCTGAATCAACTGTTGACCACTTCAGCTGTTGTGTATTCTATGGCTATTACAAATGTATTTGAAGCAGCCACTCTTCAGTCAGTGGTATAACCTTGTGTTCCATTGCCAGATACATTTACTGAAGATCACATTTACAGGGAGTTAATTGCCAGCTGCAAATAATTGTTTACCCATAATCCTCTCACCTATATAACACAGGCATAATCAAAGTGCAAACAATTATTTATCTACTAAAAGATTTACACCTGGCTTAGGCTCACAACAGTGATATCATGCAAAACAAAAAATACCACATACATGTTGTTATGTATACCACACATTACCAGTTAAGCTGGGCAGTATAGGAGGGCGCTAAGGGGCATTTTTTATTAGTATTCTAGTCTTTTGATTTTTTAGCATATATGAGTGCTCTAAAAAAACTACATTTTGTATTCTAGCTAATCGTAAATGGTTTTTGACTCTAGACCAGGGCTGCCATCAGGGGGTGACAGGGGTGACTTCTGTCAGGGGCCCAATGGGCCAGTGGGGCCCCATAAGGCAAGAACTAAAAAAAAAAAATCTTTTTTTTTTTTTTAAATTTTGGCAGCCACCAGTGGGTACTACAGCAGAGTGCTAATCGAGCATGGAAAATGATTATTACAAGGAGTAAAGTATTAGCATTTGAGAGGATTTTCTCAGTGTGCACTAAACCACTATGCACAGAGTGAGACAAGAATTGGCACTTTATTTGTACAGTGTGTGCTTGAGTCGGGCAGATCACTTTCATTTGCAGAGGAGGTAGGACTTACATAGCAAATGGTTTTTATTTCTTTGTGCAATTTCAGATTGTAACTCCAGTGTGGTAGTAGTTGTATGGTGGGGCCAGGGGTCCATAAAAACATTTTTTTAGCAGCAGTGTATTTATGATTATTTGACAATGCTGTAGAAATTCTGTTTAAAACCAGGCAGAAATGTTTCCTCCTCAATAACAAATGGTAGGTGCCCCTTTTGGCAGATATGCATTTATATATATATAATATATATATATATATATATATATATATATATATATATATATTATATATATAATATATATATATATACAGGGAGTGCAGAATTATTAGGCAAGTTGTATTTTTGAGGATTAATTTTATATTGAACAACAACCCATGTTCTCAATGAACCCAAAAAACTCATTAATATCAAAGCTGAATAGTTTTGGAAGTAGTTTTTAGTTTGTTTTTAGTTATAGCTATTTTAGGGGGATATCTGTGTGTGCAGGTGACTATTACTGTGCATAATTTATTAGGCAACTTAACAAAAACACAATATATACCCATTTCAATTATTTATTTTTACCAGTGAAACCAATATAACATCTCAACATTCACAAATATACATTTCTGACATTCAAAAACAAAACAAAAACAAATCAGTGACCAATATAGCCACCCTTTCTTTGCAAGGACACTCAAAAGCCTGCCATCCATGGATTCTGTCAGTGTTTTGATCTGTTCACCATCAACATTGCGTGCAGCAGCAACCACAGCCTCCCAGACACTGTTCAGAGAGGTGTACTGTTTTCCCTCCTTGTAAATCTCACATTTGATGATGGACCACAGGTTCTCAATGGGGTTCAGATCAGGTGAACAAGGAGGCCATGTCATTAGATTTTCTTCTTTTATACCCTTTCTTGCCAGCCACGCGTGGAGTACTTGGACGCGTGTGATGGAGCATTGTCCTGCATGAAAATCATGTTTTTCTTGAAGGATGCAGACTTCTTCCTGTACCACTGCTTGAAGAAGGTGTCTTCCAGAAACTGGCAGTAGGACTGGGAGTTGAGCTTGACTCCATCCTCAACCCGAAAAGGCCCCACAAGCTCATTTTTGATGATACCAGCCCAAACCAGTACTCCACCTCCACCTTGCTGGCGTCTGAGTCGGACTGGAGCTCTCTGCCCTTTACCAATCCAGCCACGGGCCCATCCATCTGGCCCATCAAGACTCACTCTCATTTCATCAGTCCATAAAACCTTAGAAAAATCAGTCTTGAGATATTTCTTGGCCCAGTCTTGATGTTTCAGCTTGTGTGTCTTGTTCAGTGGATGGTCGTCTTTCCAGCCTTTCTTACCTTGGCCATGTCTCTGAGTATTGCACACCTTGTGCTTTTGGGCACTCCAGTGATGTTGCAGCTCTGAAATATGGCCAAACTGGTGGCAAGTGGCATCTTGGCAGCTGCACGCTTGACTTTTCTCAGTTCATGGACAGTTATTTTGCGCCTTGGTTTTTCACACGCTTCTTGCGACCCTGTTGACTATTTTGAATGAAACGCTTGATTGTTTGATGATCACGCTTCAGAAGATTTGCAATTTTAAGAGTGCTGCATCCCTCTGCAAGATATCTCACTATTTTTTACTTTTTCTGAGCCTGTCAGTCCTTCTCTTTGACCCATTTTGCCAAAGGAAAGGAAGTTGCCTAATAATTATGCACACCTGATATAGGGTGTTGATGTCATTAGACCACACCCCTTCTCATTACAGAGATGCACATCAACCTAATATGCTTAATTGGTAGTAGACTTTCGAGCCTATACAGCTTGGAGTAAGACAACATGCATAAAGAGGATGATGTGGTCAAAATACTCATTTGCCTAATAATTCTGCACTCCCTGTATATATATATATATATATATATATATAATTCCAGTTTACTGCCCCCTTTATGCAAAGACTTTCCAGATGCAAGGAGGCATTTTATCTAAGATTTTTACATCTGCATAAAATGATATACTCTCAGACTAAGATTGCTCAGTGTTTGAAATGAGACAGGGTAACTTAAAACTGTTCAGTTTATACTACAGCTTAATTTTGAAATATATACCATCAAGCCTAAATCCTGCATTTAACCAGATCTAATGGTATGAGTACCACAGATTACTGGTTTCACCAAGACCATATAGAATACAGCATTTTCAAAATCCATAAGTACAGCTGACAGATGGGAACATTTGTACACTATATTTGAAGTGGTGCTCTTGGTTGGGGAAAAAATGGGGGAAAAACAAACAAACATATGTCAACCTTTTAATAGTACTTTTCTTCATCTAGCCATCTACCCAGATCATTAATGTACAATTTTGAATTCACGGAATTATTTTTGTTTACACATTTACAAATATGATTCTTTAAAAAGTGATTTCTTAATGTCTGCAATGCTCTGATCCTTTTTAGGACATTTGATCTTACTACTGATTATTCACATCTTTCTACAGACTTTGAGACTAATGAGACCTTTATGGACTTCATCAATCCACCATCTAACCCTTTTAAATTATTGTTTAGCAGTTTAGGGCCCTTCCTTTCAGCCATTGCATGCTGTTTTCATCATTTAGTTGGCATTCTTCCTTTACAAAAAGATAATCAGAACTCCATATTTTGTTTCTCTAAATCTCCTTTTTTTTTTTTTTTTTTACAAAACTGTAGTCTACCTCATTACTTGTCAGGTCAATGTAAATCAAGTGCTGAGTGTCTGTTTGGGTGTTTCTTTGCATGTCTGCTAGAGTGTCTAAATGTGAATCCTTATGTGTGAGGGGAGTGTGTGTTTCAGTGTATGAGTGTGTCTGTGTGTTTGTATGTTACTACCTTTACAACTTTTCCAAGTTTTAAATAGACACTTAAGAATAAAGTGCATATACGATTTTAGTCACTTGGTCAAAAATTGCACATGTCAAAGTGGGGGGGGCCTGATCAATAGTTAAGTCAGGGGCCCCAAAATGTCTAGTGGTGACCCTGCTCTAGACACCAAGTCTTTAGTATGTTCTAATTCATTTTGTTATAAGGTGTATCATCTATTCTTAGCGTTCCTCCTATACTGCCCAGTTTAACTTTTGATACCGTAGCTACCTGGGAGGAGCTACATTTTTGGAGTAGCTTAAACACAGTTCCCCAGTGCACATCCTTGTGTTGAATTAAATAACACGTTACCTGACACGTAGATTGTTGCAGGAGATAACTGGCCTGCCCCATGTTTATTATTTGACATTGCCATTCAGAAAAAACATACCTTGTGTCGGCCATATAAATTCTGTGCCAAGTTACGCTATAAAATTGTCCATAAGTTTGCTGCAAATATCATTCGTTCGCAATGGGGAAAAGAAGAGCCAAAAGAGAGCACACATAAAACTGGCACCAGTTATTCATCTCAGCACACCACATTACATATAACTGAATCATAAATGGAAATAATGTCACATATATATTTTAACATACAAAAAATTCGTATTTCCCCCCCAAAAAAAATCTTAATAAATGACAAATTACAAACTTCCAATGTATTTTAATGCACAAATACAAACCATTTGCCTGGTTTGAAGCAAACAAAATAGCTTACAACATGATCCATATGCATGTATTGCAGGATTCCGTCATTTGCTGCATTAGATTTTGAATAAGCATTAAAATACATGCATGGCTTGATCCATATGCACGTACATTATATGATAACTGATTTGCACTCACAGGGCAGTTACTTTTGAATCTAGTTGTAAACTCCACTTTATATGAAGATACTATTTGACCCTTTGCTTAAATTGCTTAGATAATTTGAATATCATGGTTCTGTTCCAGTGGAGGACTACATTTCTGAATTCAGATGGTGGTCTCCACAGACCTCTTCAAATGATGTTGATAGATGTCTTCTAGAACTTCAGCTGGGATAGCAGCATTTATTAGTAGACACCTGCTTTCTGCATACAGTGTTTCCTTTCAAGTCTCCATATGCTGCAGATGATACTGAATATTAGGCATGGCTAGAGACCCTTTTTCATTTTACTGATAGAGAGATACATCATCCTGAAATTATGCCTAATGGCCTATATTGTGTAATTACACTCCATTACTGCCCCAAAAATGTGTAATCAAAAGCTATATGTTCTAGATTAGAAAACTTCAAAGAATAAATGTAAGGGTAAAAAGATCCCTGGGTCTATCTATCCGATTAATACCTCAAAACAAAAGGCAGTTAGTTGCTATAAATTTGTAAGGTATGATAGAATAATCCTCTCAAGGTTATTTCAGCACTGCACATAATATAAGAGAATCGCCAGTTGACGTAAGCAATTTCTTGTGTTTAACATATTAAAATCCTCATGTTAAAATCGTTAGGCTCCTTAATACTATCTATCACTAGTTATAGGTAACAGTTTTAAAATTTCCTAAATTGTTATATTTCCATGACACTGGAAATTGGTTTTACATATTTGGCACCTGAAATTCTAGGAAATAGACAACACAAATGAGTATAATATTTGAAGGAAAAGATTATCCGGGTTTCAAATAGGTTGTCAATGTGAAAAATATAATTTATGGCTTACCTGATAAATTCATTTCTCCTGTAGTGTAGTCAGTCCACGGGTCATTCCATTACTTATGGGATTATAACTCCTCCCTAACAGGAAGTGCAAGAGGATCACCCAAGCAGAGCTGCTATATAGACTCCTCCCCTCTACGTCATATCCAGTCATTTCGACCGAAAACCATACGAGAAAGGAGAAACCTATAGGGGTGCAGTGGTGACTGGAGTTTAATTAAAATTTAGACCTGCCGTAAAACAGGGCGGGGCGTGGACTGACTACACTACAGGAGAAATGAATTTATCAGGTAAGCATAAATTATATTTTCTCCTGTTAAGTGTAGTCAGTCCACGGGTCATCATTACTTATGGGATACCAATACCAAAGCTAAAAGTACACCGGATGACGGGAGGGACAGCATAGTATCTTTACAGGCGGAAGGAACCACTGCCTGTAGAACCTTTCTCCCCAAAAACAGCCTCCCGAAAAAGCAAAAAGTGTCAAATTTGTAAAATTTTGAAAAAAGTGTGAAGTGAAGACCAAGTTTGCAGCCTTGCAAATCTGTTCAACAGAGGCCTCATTCTTAAGGCCCAAGTGGAAGCCACAGCTCCTAGTAGAATGAGCTGTAATCCTTCAGGAGGGCTGCTGTCCAGCAGTCTCATAGGCTAAACATATTATCGCTACGAAGCCAAAAAGAGAGAGAGGTAGCCGAAGCTTTTTGACCTCTCCTCTGTCCAGAATATACGACAAACAGGGAAGAAGTTTGACGAATAATCTTTAGTTGCCTGCAAATAAAATTTCAGAGCACGGACGACGTCCCAGATTGTGCAAAAGTCGTTCCTTCTTTGAAGAAGGGTTAGAGCACAAGGATGGAACAACAATATCTTGATTGATATTCTTGTTAGTGACTACCTTAGGTAAGAACCCAGGTTTAGTACGCAGAACTACCTTGTCTGAATGAAAAATCAGATAAGGAGAATCACAATGTAAGGCCGATATACTCAGAGACTCTTCGAGCGAGGAAAATAGCATTAAAACAGAACTTTCCAAGATAACAGCTGCTGATATCGATGGAATGAAGGGGTTCAAACGGAACACCTTGCAGAACGTTAAGAACTAAGTTTAAGCTCACGGCGGAAGCAACAGTCTTAAACACAGGCTTTAATCCTAGCCAAAGCCTGACAAAAGCCTGAACGTCTGGAACTTCTGCCAAACGTTGGTGTAAAGGATAGACAGAGCTGAAATCTGTCCCTTTAATGAACTAGCAGATAAACCCTTTTCTAAACCCTCTTGTAGAAAAGACAATATCCTAGGAATCCTAACCTTACTCCATGAGTAACTCTTGGATTCGCACCAATATAAGTATTTAAGCCATATTTTATGGTAAATTTCCTGGTAACAGGTTTCCTAGCCTGTATTAAGGTATCAATCACTGACTCCGAGAATCCACGCTTTGATAGAATCAAGCGTTCAATCTCCCATGCAGTCAGCCTCAGAGAAATTAGATTTGGATGTTTTGAAAGGGACCCTGAATCAGAAGGTCCTGTCTCAGAGGCAGAGACCATGGTGGACAGGACGGACATGTCCACTAGATCTGCAATACCAGGTCCTGCGTGGCCACGCAGGCGCTATTAGAATCACTGATGCTCTCTCCTGTTGATCCTGGCAATCAATCGAGGGAAGCATCGGGAAAGGGGGGGAAACAGATAAGCCATGTTGAAGACCCAAGGTGCTGTCAGAGCATCTATCAGCACCGCTCCCGGGTCCCTGGACCTGGATCCGTAACAAGGAAGCTTGGCGTTCTGGCGAGACGCCATGAGATCCAGATCTGGTTTGCCCCAATGATGAAGCAGTTGGGCAAACACCTCCGGATGAAGTTCCCACTCCCCCGGATGAAAGGTCTGGCGACTTAGATAATCCGCCTCCCCAGTTCTCCACGCCTGGGATGTGGATCGCTGACAGGTGGCAAGAGGTGAGACTCTGCCAGCGAATTATCTTTGAGACTTCCATCATCGCTAGGGAACTCCTTGTTCCTCCTTGATGGTTGATGTAAGCCCACAGTCGTGATGTTGTCCGACTGAAACCTGATGAACCTCAGAGTTGCTAACTGAGGCCAAGCCAGAAGAGCATTGAAAATCTGCTCTTAATTCCAGAATGTTTATTGGAAGGAGTCTCTCCTCTGAGTCCATGATCCCTGAGCCTTCAGGGAATTCCAGACTGCGCCCCAACCTAGAAGGCTGGCGTCTGTTGTTACAATCGTCCAATCTGGCCTGCGGTAAGGGCATCCCCTTGGACAGATTGTGGCCGAGGAAAGCCACCATAGAAGAGAATCTCTGGTCTCTTGATCCAGATTTAGCAGAGGGGACAAATCTGAGTAATCCCATTCCACTGACTTAGCATGCACAATTGCAGCGGTCTGAGATGCAGGCGCGCAAATGGTACTATGTCCCATTGCCGCTACCATTAAGCAGATTACCCTCCATGCACTGAGCCACTGACGGGTGTTGAATGGAATGAAGGACACGGCAAGCATTTAGAAGTTTTGATAACCTGTCCCTCCGTCAGGTAAATTTTCATTTCTACAGAATCTATAAGAGTCCCTAGAAACGGGAACTCTTGTGAGTGGCAATAGAGAACTCTTTTCTACGTTCACCTTCCACCCATGCGACCTTAGAAATGCCAGAACTAACTCTGTATGAGACTTTGGCAGTTTGGGAAACTTGACGCTTGTATCAGAATGTCGTCTAGGTACGGAGCTACCGCTATGCCTCGCGGTCTTAGTACCAGCCAGAAGAGAGCCCAGAACCTTGTGTAAAGATTCTTGGAGCCGTAGCTAACCCGAAGGGAAGAGCTACAAACTGGTAATGCCTGTTTAGGAAGGCAAATCTTAGATACCGGGTAATGATCCTTGTGAATCGGTATGTGAGGTAGGCATCCTTTACATCCACTGTGGTCATTTACTGACCCTCTTGATCATGGGTAAGATGGTTTGAATAGTTTCCATTTGAACGATGGAACTCTTAGGAATTTGTTTAGGATCTTTAAGTCAAGATTGGTCTGAAGGTTCCCTCTTTTTGGGAACCACAAACAGATTTGAATAGAATCCTTGCCCGTGTTCGACCGCGGAACTGGGTGGATCACTCCCCATTAGTAAGAGGTCTTGTACACAGCGTAGAAACGCCTCTTTCTTTATCTGGTTTGCTGATAACCTTGAAAGATGAAATCTCCCTTGTGGAGGAGTAGCTTTGAAGTCCAGAAGATATCCCTGAGATATGATTTCCAACGCCCAGGGATCCTGGACATCTCTTGCCCAAGCCTGGGCAAAGAGAGAAAGTCTGCCCCCCAACTATATCCGTTTCCGGATTGGGGGCCCTCACTTCATGCTGTCTTAGGGGCAGCAGCAGGTTTTCTGGCCTGCTTGCCCTTGTTCCAGGACTGGTTAGGTTTCCAGCCCTGTCTGTAGCGAGCAACAGTTCCTTCCTGTCTTGGAGCGGAGGAAGTTGATGCTGCTCCTGCCTTGAAGTTACGAAAGGCACGAAAATTAGACTGTTTAGCCTTTGGTTTGGCCCTGTCTTGAGGCAGGGCATGGCCCTTACTCCAGTAATGTCAGCGATAATTTCTTTCAAGCCGGGCCCGAATAATATCTGCCCTTTGAAAGGAATATTAAGCAATTTAGATTTAGAAGTCACATCAGCTGACCAGGATTTAAGCCACAGCGCTCTGCGCACTTGAATGGCGAATCCGGAGTTCTTAGCCGTAAGTTTGGTTAAGTGTACTACGCATCAGAAATAAATGAATTAGCTAGCTTAAGGGCTTTAAGCTTGTTCATAATCTCATCCAATGGAGCTGTGCTAAGGGTCTCTTCCAGAGACTCAAACCAGAATGCCGCCGCAGCAGTGACAGGCGCGATGCATGCAAGGGTTGTAATATAAAACCTTGTTGAACAAACAATTTTCTTAAGGTACCCTCTAACTTTTTATCCATTGGATCTGAAAAAGCACAGCTATCCTCCACCGGGATAGTGGTGGCGCTTAGCCAGAGTAGAAACTGCTCCCTCCACCTTAGGGACCGTCTGCCATAGGTCCCGTGTGGTGGCGTCTATTGGAAACATTTTTCTAAATATAGCAGGGGGTTGAAAAGGGCACACCCGGGTCTATCCCACTCCTTGTTAACAATTTCTGTAAGCCTTTTAGGTATAGGAAAAAAGTCAGTACACGCCGAGGTACCGCAAATATTTATCCAGCATACATACTTTCTCTGGAATTGCAACCGTGTTACAATCATTCAGAGCCGCTAATACCTCCCCTAGTAATACACGGAGGTTCTCAAGCTTAAAATTTAAAATTTGAATCTCTGAATCAGTTTACTTGGAATCAGATCCGTCACCCACAGAATGAAGCTCTCCCGTCCTCATGTTCTGCAAATTGTGATGCAGTATCAGACATGGCTCTACTATTATCAGCGCCACTCTGTTCTTACCCCAGAGTGATCGCGTTTACCTCTTAATTCTGGCAATTTAGATAGTACTTCAGTCATAACATTAGCCATGTCTTGCAAAGTGATTTGTATGGGCCGCCCTGATGTACTTGGCTCCACAATATCACGTACCTCCTGAGCGGAAGGCGAAGGTACTGACACGTGAGGAGAGTTAGTCGGCATAACTTCCCCCTCGTTGTCTGGTGATATTCTTTTAACCATATAAAGTTTGACTTTTTATTCAAAGTAACATCCTATACATTGAGTGCACACATTTCTATTGGGCTCCACATTGGCCTTTAAAACTTAGTGAACAAAACAGATTCATCTGTGTCAGACATGTTTTAAAACAGACTGCAATAACACTAGCAAGCTTGGAAAAAACTTTTAAAATAAATTTACAAGCTATATAAAAAACGCTACTGCGCCTTTAAGAAAACATAAAAATGTGACACAGTTGAATTAACAAATGAAGCAAATATGTTAAACAACCAAATTTTAACAGAAAATGTATAACGTTAGCAGAGGATTGCACCCACAGCAAAAGGATGATTAACCCCTTAATACCCAAAACGGATAACAGTTGAATTAATAAACGTTTTTTATACAGTCAAACACACTGTCACAGGTCTGCTGTGACTGATTAACCTCCACTCAAAACTAGTTTTGGACGACCCCCTGCGCTAAAATAGGCCCCTCCCCACTCATAATACAACAGTGGGGAAGCTCAGTAAACTGTTTACATGCAGAAAAAACGACAGCATGTGGTAAAAATCATGCCCATAAAAGTTTTATCACCAAGTACCTCAGAAAAAAACGATTAACATGCCAGTAAACGTTTTTAAAATTGAAAATTATGAAGTGTTATTAATAAGCCTGCTGCTAGTCGCTTTCACTGCAGTGCAGGCTCAAATATTACTTTAATATTGACAGTATTTTCTTAGTGAAATTCCATTCCCCAGAAATACCTCAGATTATACATACATACTTATCAGCCTGATACCAGTCGCTACTACTGCATTTAAGGCTGCACTTACATTACATCGGTATTAGCAGTATTTTCTCAGTCAATTCCATTCCTTAGAAAATAATTTACTGCACATACCTCCTTACAGGTGGGCCCTGCATGCTATCCCCTGTTCTGAAGTTACCTCACTCCTCAGAATGGCCGAGAACAGCAAGTGGATCTTAGTTACGACCGCTAAGATCATAGAAAACTCAGGCAGATTCTTCTTCTAATGCTGCCTGAGAACAAACAACACACTCGGTGCCGTTTAAAATAACAAACTTTTGATTGAAGAAATAAAAACTAAGTTTAACACACCACAGTCCTCTCACACGTCCTATCTTTAAGTTAGGTGCCAGAGAATGACTGGATATGACGTAGAGGGGAGGAGCTATATAGCAGCTCTGCTTGGGTGATCTCTTGCACTTCCTGTTAGGGAGGAGTTATAATCCCATAAGTAATGGATGACCCGTGGACTGACTACACTTAACAGGAGAAATAACATTTCTCTTGTTAAGTGTATCCAGTCCACGGATCATCCATTACTTATGGGATATTAACTCCTCCCCAACAGGAAGTGCAAGAGGATTCACCCAGCAGAGCTGCTATATAGCTCCTCCCCTAACTGCCATTCCCAGTCATCTCTTGCACCCAACGAATAGATAGGATGTGTGAGAGGACTGTGGTGATTATACTTAGTTTCATACCTTCAATCAAAAGATTGTTATTTTATAATAGCACCGGAGTGTGTTATTCCTTCTCTGGTAGAATTTGAAGAAGAATCTACCTGAGTTTTTCTATGATTTTAGCCGGAGTAGTTAAGATCATATTGCTGTTTCTCGGCCATCTGAGGAGAGGTAAACTTCAGATCAGGGGACAGCGGGCAGATTAATCTGCAAAGAGGTATGTAGCAGCTTATTATTTTCTGACAATGGAATTGATGAGAAAATTCTGCCATACCGATATATGTAAACTCAGCCTTAAATGCAGTAGCAGCAACTGGTATCAGGCTGTCATGTATGTATATTTTACACTTCAGTATTCTGGGGACTGGCACTTCACTGGAATTATACTGTATGCATAAAACTTTAGCCTAATTTGCAGGGAACTAGCAACAGGCTTTTTAATAACACTCCATTTATTAATGTTAAACGTTTTTTGCTGGCATGTAAAATCGTTTAATTTTCTGAGGTACTGGGTGAAAAAAATGTTTTGGGCACTATTTTTTTCCACTTGGCAGTCGTTTTATTTTAATTATGACAGTTTACTGATCTCTCTCACTCACAGCAGAGCTGTGAGATTGTAGTTGACTGTGATAAAAAAACGTTTATTTCTGTATTTTTTTTTTTTTTTTCTGCTATCAGGGTTAGTTATCCTTTGCTAATGGGAGCAAATCCTTTGCTAAAATTGTGTTTTTTACAAAGATTTGATGCTATAACTTTTCAGTTTATTAATTTTCAACTGTCATAACTTTTTCTGTGCTTCTTATAGGCACAGTACGTTTTCATTATATAGTAAATTACTTGAAAAGTATTTCCAAGTTGCTAGTTTATTTGCTAGTGTGTTAAACATGTCTGATTCAGAGGAAGATATCTGTGCTATATGTGCTAAAGCCAAAGTGGAGCCCAATAGAAATTTATGTACTAACTGTATTGATGCTACTTTAAATAAAAGTCAATCTGTACAAATTGAACATATTTCACCAAACAAACGAGGGGAGAGTTATGCCGACTAACTCGCCTCACGTTGGTCAGTACCTGCATCTCCGCTCGGGAGGTGCGTGATATTGTACGCGCCGAGTACATCTGGGCGGCCATTACAAATCACATTACAGGATATGGCTACTGTTATGACTGAAGTTTTGGCTAAATTACCAGAACTAAGAGGTAAGAGTGATCACTCTGGGGTGAGAACAGAGTGCGCTGATAATATTAGGGCCATGTCAGACACTGCGTCACAATTTGCAGAACATGAGGACGGAGAGCTTCATTCTGCGGGTGACGGTTCTGATCCAAACAAACTGGATTCAGATATTTCAAATTTTAAATTTAAGCGGGAAAACCTCCGTGTATTACTAGGGGAGGTGTTAGCGGCTCTGAATGATTGTAACACAGTTGCAATACCAGAGAAAATGTGTAGGTTGGATAAATATTTTGCGGTACCGGCGAGTACTGACGTTTTTCCTATACCTAAGAGACTTACTGAAATTGTTACTAAGGAGTGGGATAGACCCGGTGTGCCGTTCTCACCCCCTCCGATATTTAGAAAGATGTTTCCAATAGACGCCACCACACGGGACTTATGGCAAACGGTCCCTAAGGTGGACGGAGCAGTTTCTACTTTAGCTAAGCGTACCACTATCCCGGTGGAGGATAGCTGTGCCTTTTCAGATCCAATGGATAAAAAGTTAGAGGGTTACCTTAAGAAAATGTTTGTTCAACAAGGTTTTATATTGCAACCTCTTGCATGCATTGCGCCTGTCACGGCTGCAGCAGCATTTTGGTTTGAGTCTCTGGAAGAGACACTTGAATCAGCTCCATTAGATGAGATTACACAACAAGCTTAAAGCCCTTAAGTTAGCTAACTCATTTATTTCAGATGCCGTAGTACATTTAACTAAACTTACGGCTAAGAATTCCGGATTCGCCATTCAGGCACGCAGAGCACTGTGGCTAAAATCCTGGTCAGCTGACGTTACTTCTAAATCTAAATTGCTTAATATACCTTTCAAAGGGCAGACCTTATTCGGGCCCGGGTTTGAAAGAAATTATCGCTGACATTACAGGAGGTAAAGGCCATGCCCTGCCTGAAGACAGAGCCAAAACCAAAGGCTAGACAGTCTAATTTTCGTTCTTTTCGTAATTTCAAAGCAGGAGCAGCATCAACTTCCTCTGCACCAAACCAGGAAGGAGCTGTTGCTCGCTACAGACAAGGCTGGAGACCTAACCAGTCCTGGAACAAGGGCAAGCAGGCCAGGAAACCTGCTGCTGCCCCTAAGACAGCATGAATCGAGGGCCCCCGATCCGGGAACGGATCTAGTGGGGGGCAGACTTTCTCTCTTCGCCCAGGCTTGGGAAAGAGATGTCAGGATCCCTGGGCGTTAGAGATCATATCTCAGGGATACTTCTAGACTTCAAATTCTCTCCCCCAAGAGGGAGATTTCATCTGTCAAGGTTGTCAACAAACCAAATAAAGAAAGAGGCGTTTCTACGCTGCGTACAAGATCTTTTATTAATGGGAGTGATCCATCCGGTTCCGCGGTCGGAACAAGGACAAGGGTTTTACTCAAATCTGTTTGTGGTTCCCAAAAAAGAGGGAACCTTTCAGGCCAATCTTGGATTTAAAGATCCTAAACAAATTCCTAAGAGTTCCATCGTTCAAAATGGAAACTATTCGGACAATTTTACCCATGATCCAAAAGGGTCAGTACATGACCACAGTGGATTTAAAGGATGCTTACCTTCACATACCGATTCACAAAGATCACTTACCGGTATCTAAGGTTTGCCTTTCTAGACAGGCATTACCAGTTTGTAGCTCTTCCATTCGGATTGGCTACGGCTCCGAGAATCTTCACAAAGGTTCTGGGTGCTCTTCTGGCGGTACTAAGACCGCGAGGAATTGCGGTAGCTCCGTACCTAGACGACATTCTGATACAAGCTTCAGCTTTCAAACTGCCCAAGTCTCATACAGAGTTAGTACTGGCATTTCTAAGGTCGCATGGATGGAAGGTGAACGAAAAGAAGAGTTCTCTCTTTCCACTCACAAGAGTTCCCTTCTTGGGGACTCTTATAGATTCTGTAGAAATGAAGATTTACCTGACAGAAGACAGGTTAACAAAGCTTCAAAATGCATGCCGTGTCCTTCATTCCATTCAACACCCGTCAGTAGCTCAATGCATGGAGGTGATCGGCTTAATGGTAGCAGCAATGGACATAGTACCCTTTGCACGCCTACATCTCAGACCTCTGCAATTGTGCATGCTAAGTCAGTGGAATGGAATTACTCAGACTTGTCCCCTACTCTGAATCTGGATCAAGAGACCAGAAATTCTCTTCTATGGTGGCTTTCTCGGCCACATCTGTCCAGGGGGATGCCATTCAGCAGGCCGGACTGGACAATTGTAACAACAGACGCCAGCCTACTAGGTTGGGGCGCTGTCTGGAATTCTCTGAAGGCTCAGGGACAATGGAATCAGGAGGAGAGTCTCCTACCAATAAACATTCTGGAATTGAGAGCAGTTCTCAATGCCCTTCTGGCTTGGCCCCAGTTAACAACTCGGGGGTTCATCAGGTTTCAGTCGGACAACATCACGACTGTAGCTTACATCAACCATCAGGGAGGGACAAGAAGCTCCCTAGCAATGATGGAAGTATCAAAGATAATTCGCTGGGCAGAGTCTCACTCTTGCCACCTATCAGCAATCCACATCCCGGGAGTGGAGAACTGGGAGGCGGATTTCTTAAGTCGTCAGACTTTTCATCCGGGGGGAGTGGGAACTTCATCCGGAGGTCTTTGCCAAATACTTCGACGTTGGGGCAAACCAGAGATAGATCTCATGGCGTCTCGACAGAACGCCAAGCTTCCTCGTTACGGGTCCAGATCCAGGGATCCGGGAGCGGTTCTGATAGATGCTTTGACAGCACCTTGGACCTTCGGGATGGCTTATGTGTTTCCACCCTTCCCGATGCTTCCTCGATTGATTGCCAGAATCAAACAGGAGAGAGCATCAGTGATTCTAATAGCGCCTGCATGGCCACGCAGGACTTGGTATGCAGATCTAGTGGACATGTCATCCTGTCCACCTTGGTCGCTACCTCTGAAACAGGACCTTCTGATCCAGGGTCCCTTCAAACATCAAAATCTAATTTCTCTGAAGCTGACTGCTTGGAAATTGAACGCTTGATTTTATCAAAACGTGGTTTTTCTGAGTCAGTTATTGATACCTTAATACAGGCTAGGAAGCCTGTTACCAGAAAGATTTACCATAAGATATGGCGCAAATACTTATATTGGTGCGAATCCAAGAGTTACTCATGGAGTAAGGTTAGGATTCCGAGGATATTGTCTTTTCTACAAGAAGGTTTAGAAAAGGGTTTATCCGCTAGTTCCTTAAAGGGACAGATTTCAGCTCTGTCCATTCTTTTACACAAACGTCTGTCAGAAGTTCCGGACGTTCAAGCTTTTTGTCAGGCTTTAGCTAGGATCAAGCCTGTGTTTAAAACTGTTGCTCCACCATGGAGTTTTGAACTTAGTTCTTAATGTTTTACAGGGGGTTCCGTTTGAGCCCCTTCATTCCATTGATATCAAGTTGTTATCTTGGAAAGTTCTGTTTTTAATGGCGATTTCCTCGGCTCGAAGAGTCTCTGAGTTATCTGCCTTACATTGTGATTCTCCTTATCTGATTTTTCATTCAGACAAGGTAGTTCTGCGTACTAAACCTGGGTTCCTACCTAAGGGTGGTCACTAACAGGAATATCAATCAAGAGATTGTGGTTACATCTTTGTGTCCCTAATCCTTCTTCGAAAAAGGAACGTCTGCTACACAATCTAGATGTAGTCCGTGCCCTGAAATTTTATCTACAGGCAACTAAGGATTTTTCGACAAACGTCTTCCCTGTTTGTCGTTTATTCTGGTCAGAGGAGAGGTC
This sequence comes from Bombina bombina, assembly GCF_027579735.1. Taxonomy (NCBI): domain Eukaryota; kingdom Metazoa; phylum Chordata; class Amphibia; order Anura; family Bombinatoridae; genus Bombina; species Bombina bombina. Next base: position 1,149,585,407 of record NC_069501.1, on the reverse strand, counting down.
AAAAAGCTTCGGCTACCTCTCTCTCCTTTGGCTTCGTAGCATAATACGGTTAGCCTATGAGACTGCTGGACAGCAGCCTCCTGAAAGAATTACAGCACATTCTACTAGAGCTGTGGCTTCCACTTGGGCCTTTAAGAATGAGGCTTCTGTTGAACAGATTTGCAAGGCTGCAACTTGGTCTTCTCTTCATACTTTTTCCAAATTTTCCAAATTTGACACTTTTGCTTCTTTGGAGGCTGTTTTTGGGAGAAAGGTTCTTCAGGCAGTGGTTCCTTCCGTATAAAGAGCCTGCCTGTCCCTCCCGTCATCCGTGTACTTTAGCTTTGGTATTGGTATCCCATAAGTAATGGATGATCCGTGGACTGGATACACTTAACAAGAGAAAACATAATTTATGCTTACCTGATAATTTATTTCTCTTGTAGTGTATCCAGTCCACGGCCCGCCCTGTCACTTTAAGGCAGGTAATTTTTCCATTAAACTACAGTCACCACTGTACCCTATGGTTTTCCTTTCTCTGCATGTTTTCGGTCGAATGACTGGTAATGGCATTTAGGGGAGGAGCTATATAGCAGCTCTGCTGGGTGAATCCTCTTGCACTTCCTGTTGGGGAGGAGTTAATATCCCATAAGTAATGGATGATCCGTGGACTGGATACACTACAAGAGAAATAAATTTATCAGGTAAGCATAAATTATGTTTTTAAAGTAATAACCTCTGCCTATGGTGAATATTTGGTTCACGATAGATAGATAGATAGATAGATAGATAGATAGATAGATAGATAGATAGGTAGAGGTCAGACAAAATTATAATATTTCATAGGAGAAGACCTTAGCTCTGCATTACCTCAACTTTTTTAAAAAGGAGTTGCACTTTTTTTTTTTTTTTTTTTTTTTTTATTGAGGTAAATAACATATACAAAACATGTTAAATTGCCAAGACTTAGGAATTACAGGCAGAGTAGAATCACATTGATAAAATAACAAATAGTCTCATATACTCAAAATTTCAAAAAGTAAATAGGCAAAGGTAGCTGTAACCTCATTTTTAAATTTAAATGATCCTCCTCTTGAAATAATAGGCCACTTTTGGACCTTAGTGAGGTGATAATGTTCAATGGAGGTAAATTAATCTATAGCCTCTCTTGGGCTTGGAAAAGCATAAAACAGAACAAGTAGGATTACTATGGTACACGCTTAACTAGGAAGTGAATTATATCGGACCACTCTTGGGCCCTAAGATATCAATAACATAAGAAGCTAGGCATAACTGGATTACAACAATAGCTACAAAAGGAAGTTTATATGCATTTTATGGCGCTTTACTAGTTAAAAACTCACCCATGTGCCCAACCTTACTAGCATGAATCACAGAGAGGGGGTAAGTGAACCTTGGAGACCTATTTAGTACCTTAGGCGAGATACCAGATTAAGTTTCCAGCATGTAGCACATATAACTCTACACAAAGCACCCACAGTATCATAGGGTCTATATTCACGGTAACATTTTCTTATGAGTAAAAGATCATGTTAGGGATAACTATGTACATTAGGCTTATATTGGATTATTTTATACAGGTAGAGTAGGTAAAACAGAGCTCTGTAAGTCTGTCTTCTGCTATACATGGGTGCGCAGCAGAAGTGGCAATCAAATTAGCTAGGTTATTGAATCATTATCAGATTAAGCATATTGTAGTAGCAATAGACACTGTACAGTTTTGTAGAGAAGCATAGTGCCAACTAGGTCAAACATGATGATCTGAAGTTTGCTGGCTAGGCAATTTTTAGCTGTCCTAGAGAATGAATAACTGGCATTGATAAGGATAATATATTTTGTGTTACTCCTTCCCTTTATACCACATGAAAATATGTTAAACTAAATAGGAGCAGCCCAATTATTAATTATGGACTAAATGGTAGAGTGCACACTAATACTTTTGTGAAGAAAACAAACAAACAAAAAAGGAAATTTAAATTATGCAACAGTGCTGTTCAATATATTAACTAGGCCCTGGTTTTGACACAGACCACTCTATTAAACCAGACAGATAAGGCCAGTACACAGAATTCCAAGCTCTAAGGAGGGCAACATTCCCTGTGCTGGGGGCTATGTAAAACAGCGTTAGAAAATTGCACCATCAAATAGACGTAAAGTCCTTATTCGCAGGAGTCTCTTAAATTATCAGAAGAAACTTCGTCATTGTAAAAGACCCCAGGCAGGGACTCCTGTAGGTCACACATTATGCTGATATCTTAGATGATTAAGCAGTCTCTTTATATATGGAAACGTTAAACAAATGGGTGTAATAATGGAGGAAGACTCAGCAGAGCGCCCCCAACATTCTAGTCATCTGATCCTTTTATGAGAAACCACCGGAGTTACCCCCTACCATTATCTTCTAGTGGGAGTATAATGCTAAATGCCTTGCCAGGGTGCCTCGGTATTAGTGGCAAGGAAATGCTCCGTGAAGTTAGCCTATACCGGAGCGTCTCTGAAAGTACACACATCCCTCTGGGGAGTCTGAACTCCATAAGCCCTGATATTTAGTGGGGTTTCGTGACCCATTGGTGTTCAATAAAGCTCTCCCTGTGCACAAACCTTTGTCTTCAGCAAAGTCAATCCTATTCACAATGTGCGGGTCACCGGAGGTAAAAGGAAAGGAAGCCCGCCAAGTCTTTTCTCCATCTGGCTGAGCGTGTCGCCCAGTTGCCAGCCCTTTAGACCGGCTGATTAATGGGAGAAGTGTTAGGGAGGCCAGACCTGATCTTCTCCGCCGTCTTCTCATGCGCCTGAGTCTCCAAGGTGTGCGGCCACCCTTCGGCTGTGATAACGATGGCGGCGCTGCGATCACATCTCTTGCCAGAGGAGCAGGCAAGCTAGTAGCAACGTAAGAGGGCGGCAGGGGAGTCTGAGATGTGCGATCACCCTTAGGCTGCAATAACAGCGGCGACATCACGATCGCCTCTCTAGTCGGAGGAGCGGGTGAGCTAGTCGCAGTGTAAGAGGGCGGCAAGGGAGTCTCAGCACTTAGCGAGGTATCTAGAGGTGTTGTATGGAGTCGGACTTCAGCTTCCTGTAAAACAGACTGGGGTCTAGTGCTGAATTCACTGGAGATTAGATAGGCCAATTTCTGATAATGTTCCTCTAGTAGAGAGCATATCGTAGCTTTTAACAATCGGGCGTTGAGTGCCATAGTATAAAGAGTTCTGAAGGACAGCTTAGCAAGCTGTTATACCCGGATCACCGGGGGGGTTAGGTGACGGTCGGGCCGTTTTTTAGGCCGCCACTGCGTACCTCACCGTTCCAGTATAACAAGGGTGAAGGGGGCTCCACTTTTGAGATCAAAATGTTCAGTAACAGCTACAGTTTAGAAATATAACACTTTTGATCCTGAATGGTGCCGTAGTCAGGTGATATGCGGTGGAAATATCAGACCAACTCTTCAGCTCCTGAAATAAGCAGCCATCATGGCCGCCGCCCGGAAGCATCCCCGGAGTTGCACTTTTTAATGGCAATCTCCCTATCCAATTGCATTAAACATTACTTTCTTGTGCTGGACCTGCCTCAAATGACCTAGACTCAGTACTCGGAAAAACATAATTTATGCTTACCTGATAAATTTATTTCTCTTGTAGTGTATCCAGTCCACGGATCATCCATTACTTATGGGATATATTCTCCTTCCCAACAGGAAGTTGCAAGAGTCCACCCACAGCAAAGCTGCTATATAGCTCCTCCCCTAACTGCTATTACCAGTCATTCGACCGAAAACATGCAGAGAAAGGAAAACCATAGGGTGCAGTGGTGACTGTAGTTTAATGGAAAAATTACCTGCCTTAAAGTGACAGGGCGGGCCGTGGACTGGATACACTACAAGAGAAATACATTTATCAGGTAAGCATAAATTATGTTTTCTCTTGTTAAGTGTATCCAGTCCACGGATCATCCATTACTTATGGGATAACAATACCAAAGCTAAAGTACACGGATGATGGGAGGGACAAGGCAGGTACTTAAACGGAAGTTACCACTGCCTGTAAAAAACCCTTTCTCCCAAAAATAGCCTCCGAAGAAGCAAGGTATCAAATTTGTTAAATTTGAAAAATTATGAAACGCAGACCAAGACTCCGTCTTGTAATCTGTTCAACAGAAGCCACATTTAAAAAAGGCCCAAGTGAAAACCACAGCTCTAGTAGAATGAGCTGTAATCCCTTCAGGAGGCTGCTGTCCAGCAGTCTCATAAGCTAAATGAATTATGCTTTTTAACCAAAAAGACAGAGAGGTTGCTGAAGTCCTTTGACCTCTCCTCTGTCCAGAATAGACAACAAACAAGGTGAATGTTTGATGAAAATCTGTAGTAGCTTGTAAGTAAAACTTTAAAACACGAACCACGTCCAAATTGTGTAATAGACGTTCCTTCTTTGAAGAAGGATTAGGATACAAGAATGGAACAACAATCTCTTGAGTGATATTCTTGTTAGATACCACCTTAGGTAAAAACCCAGGTTGGTACACAGGACTACCTTATCCGTACGGAGAACCAGATAAGGAGAATCACATTGCAACGCAGATAACTCGGAGACTCTATGAGCCGAGGAAATAGCTACCAAAAAGGAACTTTCCAAGATAGAAGTTTGATATCTATGGAATGAAAAGGTTCAAATGGAACTCCTTGAAGAACCTTAAGAACCAGCTTTAAGCTCCATGGCGGAGCAACATTTTTAACCACAGGCTTGGTTCTAACCAAAGCCTGACCAAATGCCTGAACGTCTAGAATACCTGCCAGACGCTTGTGCAAAAGAATAGACAGAGTAGAAATCTGTCCTTTTAAAGAACTAGCTGACAACCCTTTTCTCAAAATCATCTTGGAGAAAAGATAATATCCTGGGAATCCAGACTTTACTCCATGAGTAACCCTTGGATTCATAACAATAAGATATTTACACCATATCTTATGTTAAATTTTCCTAGAGACAGGCTTTTATGCCTGTATTAAGGTATCAATTACTGACTCGGAGAAGCCATGCTTTGATAACATCAAGCGTTCTGTCTCCAGGCAGTCCATCTCAGATTAGTTATATTTAGATGGTTGAAAAGACCCTGAGGTAGAGGGTCCTGTCTCAGAAGCAGAGACCGTGGTGGAAAGGATGACATGTCCACCAGATCTGCATACCAGGTCCTGCGTGGCCACGCAGGCGCTGTCAAAAGCACCAAAGCACTCTCCTGCTTGATCTTGTGCAAACCCCTCCGGAGGGAATTCCCACTCCCCCGGATGAAAAGTCTGACGACTTAGAAAATCTGCCTCCCAGTTCTCAACACCTGGATAGGGATAGCTTTTAGACAAGAGTGAGTCTCTGTCCAGTGAATTATTTTAAGACTTCTAACATTGCTAGGGAACTTCTGTTCCCCCTTGATGGTTGATGTAAGCCACAGTCGTGATATTGTCCGACTGAAATATGATGTACCTCAGAGTTGCTAACTGAGGCCAAGTCTGAAGAGCATGGAATATCGCTCCCAGTTCCAGAATATTCATTAGAAGGAGGGTCTCCTCCTGAGTCCACTATCCCTGAGCCTTCAGGGAGTTCCAGACTGTATCCCAACCTAAAAGGCTGGCATCTGTTGTAACAATTGTCCCATCTGACCTGCGGAAGGTCATACCCTTGGACAGATGGACCCGAGATAGTCACCAGAGAAGAGAATCTCTGGTTTCTTGGTCCGGATTTAACAGGAGAACAAATCTGTGTAATCCCCGTTCCTCTGGCTGAGCATGCATAGTTGCAGTGGTCTGAAATGTAGGTGTGCAAACGGTACTATGTCCCTTGCCGCTACCATTAAGCCGATTACATTCATGTACTGAGCCACCAAAGGGCGCTGATGGAATGAAGAACACGGCAGAAATTTAGAAACTTTGACAACCTGGACTCCGTCAGGTAAATTTTAATTTCTACAAAATCTATCAGAATCCCTAGGAGGGAAACCCTTGATATTGGGGATAGAGAACTCTTTCCTTGTTCACTTTCCACCCATGCGATATCAGAAATGCCAGTACTACGTCCGTATGAGACTTGGCAACTTGGATGTTTGACGCCTGTATCAGGATGTCGTCTAAATAAGGGGCCACTTCTATGCCCCGCGGCCTAAGGACCGCCAAAGTGACCCCAGAACCTCCATAAAGATTCTAGGGGCTGTAGTTAACCCAAAGGAAAGAGCTACAAACTGGTAATGCCTGTCTAGAAAGGCAAACCTGAAAAAACCGATGGTGATCTTTATGCATCGTAATGTGAGGATAAGCATCCTTCAAATCCATTGTAGTCCTCTATTGACTCTCCTGGATCATAGTTAAGATGGTACGAATAGTTTCCATCTTAAATGATTGAATTCTAAAGAATTTGTTTAAGATCTTTTAGATCCAAAATAGGTCTGAAGGTTTCCTTTCCTTGGGAACCACAAACCGATTTGAGGAAAACTGTGTCCCTGTTCCTCTATTGGAACTGAATGGGTCACGTACACAATGCAAGAATGTCTCTTTCTTTATCTGGTTTGCAGATAAATGTGAAAGGCAAAAACTCCCCTTTTTTGGGGGGGAAAGCTTTGAAATCCAGAAGATATCTCTGGGGTATAATTTCCAATGCCCAGGGATCCTGGGCATCTCTTGCCCACGCCTGGGCGAAGAATGAAGTCTGCCCCCTATAGGATCCGTTACCAGATAGGGGTCCGTTCCTCATGCTGTTTTAGAGGCAGCAGCAGGCTCCTTGACCTGCTTATCTTTGTTCCAGGTCCAGTTGTCTCCAGACCGCCTTGGACTGAGCAAAAGTTCCCTCTTATTTTGCCTTAGAGGAAGTTGATGCCACACCTGCCTTGAATTTTCGAAAGGCACAAAAATTAGGCCTTTTTTGTCCCTTGATTTGGACCTGTCCTGAGGAAGGGCATGATCTTTTCCTCCAGTGATATAAGTAATAATCTCCTTCAAACTAGGCCTGAATAGGGTCTGCCCCTTGAAGGGAAGTTAAGTAGCTTATTTATTAAAGTCACGACAGCTGACCATGATATAAGCCATAGCGCTCTGCGCGCCAGTATAGTAAAAAAACAGAATTCTTAGCCGTTAGTCTAGTCAAAGGAACAAAGGCATCAGAAAACAAAGGAATTGGCTAGCTTAAGTGCTCTAAGCTTGTCAAATATATTCATCCAATGGAGCCTGTAAAGCCTCATCAAGAGACTCAAACCAGAACGCCGCAGCAGCAGTGACAGGAGCAATGCGTGCAAGGGGCTGCAGGATAAAACCTTGTTGAATAAACATTTTTTATCCATTGGATCTAAAAAAGCACAACAGTCCTCGCCAGAGGTAGTGGTACGCTTAGCTAGAGTAGAAACTCTTCTCTCCACCTTAGGAACTGTCTGCCATAAGTCCCGTGTGGTGGCAACTATTAGAAAACATTCTTCTAAAAAATAGGAGGGGAAGAGAACGGCACACCTGGTCTATCCCATTCCTTATGAAAAATTTTAGTAAACCTCTTTAGGTATTGGAAAAACATAAGTACACACCGGCACTGCATATTATTTATCCAGTCTACACAATTTCTCTGGCACTGCGATTGTACACATTCATTCAGAGCAGCTAAAGCCTCCCTGAGCAACAAGTGGAGGTTCTCAAGCATAAATTTTAAATGTAGAAATATCAGAATCAGGTTAAATCATCTTCCCTGAGTCACAAATATCACCCACAGACTAAGCATATTGTGAGGTAGTATCAGACATGGTTCTTAAAGCGTCTGTATGCTCTGTATCTACCCCCAGAGCTGTTTTGCTTTCCTTTAATTTCAGGTAGTCTGACTAATACTGCTGCCAGTGTATTATACACAACCTTTGCCATGTCTTGTAAAATAAACGCTATGGGCGCCATTGATATACTTGGCGCCATTTGAGCGGGAGTCCCTGGAGCGGGAGTCAAAGGGTCTGACACGTGGGGAGAGTTAGTCGGCATAACTTCCCCCTCGACAGAATCCTCTGGTAAAATAAACGCTATGGGTGCCCTTGATGTACTTGGCGCCATTTGAGCGTGAGTCCCTAAAGCGGGAGTCAAAGGGTCTGACACGTGGGGAGAGTTAGTCGGCATAACTTCCCCCTCGACAGAATCCTCTGGTGATAATGTTTTTAAATACAAAAAATGATCTTTATTGTTTAACATGAAATCAGTACATCTGGTACACATTCTAAAATGGGGTTCCACCATGGCTTTAAACATAATAAACACAGAGCCTCCTCTATGTTAGACATGTTAGAACTAATAAAGAGACTAGTAAGCTTGGAAAACACTTTAAATCAAGTTAACAAGCAAATATAACAAACGTTACTGTGCCTTTAAGAGAAACAAATTTTGTCAAAATTTGAAAAACAGTGAAAAAAGGCAGTAAATCAAACGAAATTTTTACAGTACATGTAATAAGTTAACAGAGCATTGCACCCACTTGCAAATGGATGATTAACCCCTTAATGCAAAAAACAGATTAAAAAAAACAAAAAAAAACGACATTTTTTTAAACAGACACAACAAAACTGCTACAGCTGAGCTGTGGATTACCTTCCCTATAACTGTTTCTATGCAAAATTTAAGCCAGCCATGTGGAAAAATTAGGCCCCAATAAGTTTTATCACCAAACATATGTTAAAAAACGATTAAACATGCCAGCAAACGTTTTAAAACACATTCTTATAAGAGTATGTATGTCTATTAATAAGCCTGATCCAGTCGCTATCACTGCATTTAAGGCTTTACTTACATTACTTCGGTATCAGCAGTATTTTCTTAGTCAATTCCATTCCTTAGAAAAATATATTACTGCACATACCTTAGCATATATCTCTATCAATCAGCCTGGTACCAGTCGCTTTCACTGCATTTAAAGGCTGTACTTACATTACTTCGGTATCAGCAGTATTTTCTTAGTCAATTCCATTCCTTAGAAAAATATTTTACTGCACATACCTTATTTGCAGGAAAACCTGCACGCCATTCCCCCTCTGAAGTACCTTACTCCTCAGAATGTGTGAGAACAGCAACTGGATCTTAGTTACGTCTGCTAAGATCATAGAAAAAACGCAGGCAGATTCTTCTTCCAAATACTGCCTGAGATAAACAGCACACTCCGGTGCCATTTAAAAATAACAAACTTTTGATTGAAGAAATAAACTAAGTATAAAAAACCACAGACTCTCAAGACCTCCTATCTATGTTGAGACTTGCAAGAGAATGACTGGTAATGGCAGTTAGGGGAGGAGCTATATAGCAGCTTTGCTGTGGGTGGACTCTTGCAACTTCCTGTTGGGAAGGAGAATATATCCCATAAGTAATGGATGATCCGTGGACTGGATACACTTAACAAGAGAAAGAATATATGGTTTTAGGAAAGCTGCTTGTTAAAACAGTTTCTTTAAGATTTGCATCCCTTTAAACGTTTGTATCTGAGTACACATCTTGTTAAATAATCACTTTATTTGCATTTTGCATAAAAGACTAATTACCTCAATTTGTCTTATTCCATTTAATTACATTTATGTTATAGTGTTTCACTAAACTCAATACACAGACACTTCAAAATGTATACTTTACTAGAGTCATTCTAATGATATGAACTCTGACTTAGTTTTCTTCACATTCCTGTTGTCTTTCATTCTCTATACATAGCTATAGTTTTACCTTTGTACACAAAGTGTTTGCCATGTAAAAATATTCTATACAACAGCAATAATTTTTTATTGGGTAAATGCCAAAATATATGCATTGTGCTTCCAAAGCTTTGCGTTGACCTTCATGATGTTTTCTAAGGCTTTTCACACACCTCAGAGAAACCAAATAGGCCTTAGACAATACATATTTATTTACAACTGAATAGAGGTAGAAACAATATAGAAAAAATATCCCATTCATTCATAAACCCATCTCATGGGATTATACTCTGCTTTCAATTTCTATTGCATTGTTGGCAAACTTCTCTATGCGTTGTTGCACTGCCCCTCCTCAGTTCATGTGATCATCTCTAAATAGTCTGGCATCATCACTGGGCTCACAGTTTAAATTAAAGCACTCATTTACCAAGGGCTATGAAAAACTATATTACTCTGTGCTCATTTCCAAGCCATTGGAACCTCCAGAGAAAATAGAAAAAAGAGCTAAGGAATAATAATAAAAAAAAAATGAATTTATTTGTTCACATTAAAAGCACAGATGTAAAAAGATACATAAATACAAAAAGGGTGTCCCCACTATGTGCCGTCAAACAGTTGACAAATTTTGGCTGGGGCCGTCTTCATAGCTGTGATTTCACTATAGTATACACATTGTTTTAAAAATCCAATAAAAAAGTGATTGGCTAAAAACAATGAACTTAACACAATGAAGGAAGGTTTCTCCTACTTTCAACAAGATATATATATATAAAAAAGACTACCATTTAGCTGCACTTAGACCACCAATCTGTTTGGTTTTGTATTCATATGCAGGCACTGTCCACCCAGATTAAAGAAAACGTTTTAGACTTTATGAAGACTAATTTTTCATACATGAGCGAACACCTAAAAATTATTTAAAAGGGCAAACTCTTATTATGGGGGCTCAATAAGAGTGGGAATTTTGAAAGGTGCCATTTTAGATGCAACCACACACTGTATTAGAAATGTCTGTAAAAGTAAAAGAACGTGGAAACCGATAAGGTTTTCCAAAGAAGTAGCACATGCTGTAAAGACAAAAAAATAAAGCTTATAAAAATTACAGACACACACAGTCAGATGATAAAATTCAAATACGTTGACTCCAACAACAAAAAAATAAGCAGTTATTAGGAAGGTTAAAGCTCATGTGGAAGAGAAGATAGTACAGTCAATAAAACATGGGTATAAAGCCTTCTTTAGATATATCAGTGAAAGAAGAAAAACTAAGGATGGAAAAATAAAATTGAAAACAGTTGATGGTAGAATAGTAGAAGGAGAAAAGCAAATTGCAGACTGTCTCAATTATTGCTTCTGTTCTGTCTTCACAAAATATTATGAAGATAGAATGTCTACATTAAGGCATGCTACAAAAATGGAAATGAGCTTAACTCTTGTGGGTCCTGACAATATTCATCAATGGTTTTTAAAGTAATTTTGATCTATGCTATCTACCCAATTAACTGATCTATTTAGCATCTTAAAAGAAATAATTATGACTTACATAAAGACAAACAATTTAGAGGACCAAAATCAACATGGTTTTACCACAGGGAGATCATGTCAGACTAATCTAATTTACTTCTTTGATTATGTAACAAACGTATTAGCACAGGGTGTAGCAGTTGATGTAGCATATCTAGATTTCAGCAAAACATTTGACATTGTCCCACACAACAAACTAATTAACAAACTGTATCTCCTTGGTCTAGACTCAAAAATTGTGAACTGGGTAGAATTCTGGCTTAACCCCTTAACGACCGAGGACGTGCAGGGTACGTCCTCTTAAAAAAGTCACTTAACGACCAAGAACGTACCCTGCACGTCCTCGGTTTGGAAAGCAGCTGGAAGTGATCCTGATCACTTCCAGCTGCTTTCCGGTTATTGCAGGATGCCTCGATATCGAGGCATCCTGCAATAACAATTTTTGCCCCTCCGGTGCAGAGAGAGCCACTCTGTGGCCCTCTCTGCACCGGACATCGATGGCCGCATTCGTTGGTGGGTGGGAGCGTAAATGGGAGGTGGGGTGGGCGGCCATCGATGGCTTCTTAGTCAGAGAGGGGGGCGGGATCGGGGGCGGGATCGCCGGGGGGCGCGCACGGGTGCGCGCGCGTGCACAGGGGGCGGCGGGAGGGCGCGTGCACGGGGAGGGAGCGGGTGGGAACCGCTTACACTACAGAAACTATTTTGGATATTATTGTAGAAAATAATAATAAAAAAAACGTAATGGAAATCATCTAAGGGATCTGGGGGGGGGGGGATTGATCTGGGGGGGGGGGGAGAGCTACACTACAGAAAAAACTAAAATAAATTAAAAAAAAAACATTTTTATATGCAAACTGGGTACTGGCAGACAGCTGCCAGTACCCAAGATGGCCCCCAATAAGGCAGTGGGGGGGGGTAGAGAGCTGTTTTGGGGGGGATCAGAGAGGTTGGGGGCTAAGGGGGGATCCTACACAGCAGCATATGTAAATATGCTTAAAAAAAAGTAATAAAAAAAACCCTTTTATTTTAGTACTGGCAGACTTTCTGCCAGTACTTAAGATGGCGGGGACAATTGTGGGGTTGGGGAGGGAAGAGAGCTCTATGGGAGGGATCAGGGGGTCTGATGTGTCAGGTGGGAAGCTGATCTCTACACTAAAGCTAAAATTAACCCTACAAGCTCCCTACAAGTTCCCTAATTAACCCCTGCACTGCTGAGCATAATACACTTGTGGTGTGCAGCAGCATTTAGCGGACTTCTAATTACTTAAAAACAACACCAAAGCGATATATGTCTGCTATTTCTGAACAAAGGGGATCCCAGAGAAGCATTTACAACCATTTGTGCCATAATTGCACAAAATGTTTGTTAATGATTTCAGTGAGAAACCTAAAATTTGGAAAAATTTTACTTTTTTTTTTTATTTGATCGCATTTGGCGGTGAAATGGTGGCATGAAATATACCAAAATGGGCCTAGATCAATACTTTGGGATGTCTTCTAAAAAAATGTATATACATGTCAAGGGATATTCAGGGATTCCTGAAAGATATCAGTGTTCCAATGTAACTAGAGCTAATTTTGAAAAAAAGTGGTTTGGAAATAGCAAAGTGCTACTTATATTTATGGCCCTATAACTTGCAAAAAAAGCAAAGAACATGTAAACATTGGGTATTATAAACTCTGGACAAAATTTAGAAACTATTTAGCATGGGTGTTTTTTGGTGGTTGTAGATGTGTAACAGATTTTGGGGGTCAAAGTTAGAAAAAGTGTGTTTTTTTCCATTTTTTCCTCATATTTTATAATTTTTTTTATAGTAAATTATAAGATATGATGAAAATAATGGTATCTTTAGAAAGTCCATTTAATGGCAAAAAAAACGGTATATAATATGTGTGGGTACAGTAAATGAGTAAGAGGGAAATTACAGCTAAACACAAAGACCGCAAAAATGTAAAAATAGCCTTGGTCCCAAACGGACAGAAAATGGAAAAGTGCTGTGGTCATTAAGGGGTTAAAGGGACATAAAACCCTAAAATTTTTATTTCATGATTCAGATAGAGCATACAATTTTAAACAACTTTCCAATTTACTTCTGTTATCAATTTTTCTTCATTTTCTTGTTATCCTTTTTTGAAACACTGGGATGTAAGCTCATGAGTGTGCACGTGTCCACAAAACTATATGGCAGCAGTTTTGCAACAATGTTATACATTATCAGGAGCACTAGATGGCAGCACTATTTCATGTCATGTAGTGCTTCAGGCATGTGCATGCTACCTACCTAGGTATCCCTTCAACAAAGAATAACATGAGAACAAAACAAATTTGATAATAGAAGTAAATTGGAAACTTTTTAAAAATTGTATTCTCTATCTAAATAATGAAAGAAAATTTTGGGGTTTACTGTCCCTTTAAGGATAGAAAACTGAGTGTCTCAATAAATGGATTACATTTAGCAGAGGGGCAGTTACTAGTGGTGTTCCTCATGGGTTAGTTCTGGGGCCTGTTTTGTTTAACATATTTATCAGAGATATTAGCAAATGAGCTACAGGTAAAAGTATGTCGGCAGAAGTATATGTTCCAGAGGAGATAGACAAAATGAGAAGTGATATACAAAAATTTGAGGATTGGACAAATGACTGGGATCTAAAGATCAACACTGCAAAGTGCAAAATGATGCATTCTGGGGAAAAATCCAAACGTTAATTACAGACTCAATGACACTTTACTGACTATTACAAATGAGGAAGGGGACTTGGGAATTATTAGTTCAGAATTTTTTTTTAGTATTTTAGTAAACAATGTAGTATTGCAGCAAGTGATGCCAGTAGAATTCTTGTTTGTATTGGTATTTGCAGCAGAAATAGTAAGGTTCTTATGCCACTTTACAGATCATTAGTTACGCCTCATCTTGAGCATAGTGTGCAGTTCTAGAGGCCATATCTCCAGAAGAATATAAATAAACTGGAATCTGTGCAAAGGAGGGTTTCTAAAATGGTACATGGTCTAAAAAATAAATCTTACCAGGAGATGCTTAATGACCTAAATGTGTATAGCTTAGAGGAGAGAAGGGAAAGAGGTGATATAATAGTAACTTTCAAGTATATTAAGGGGCTTAGTCAAGAACAAATGGTCATGATCTAAAGTTGAAGGGTAGTATATTCAGGATTCATTTGTGGAAGCAATTCTTTACAGAAAGGGTTTTGGATTAATTGAATAAACTTCCAAAAGAGGTGGTAATGACAAACACCGTGGGGGACTTTAAGAATGCATGGTATAAGCATAACACTATCCTATGAACTAGATACGTTTATACTTTTAGGAAATATCGGGAAGACTCACTGGGCCTATCGCTCTTAACTGCCATCAAAATCTATGTTTCTATTATAAGAAAAGTGTGTATATGTATCAGCAACCATTTGGCCTTAAAGACAAAATCAGAATATTCTCTATGCACACAAATCCAATATAGCCACTGTGAAAAATTATCTCATTAAACACAATTATACATAGTAACTTCTCCATCCTATTGAACTATATTGTTTATTAACACCGTTAATGAAATAATTCTCATTCAGCTAGATTACTAGTTGTGCGTTCGTGTTTTAATGCTGAAAAAATGGTAATTTCAGCGTTAAAACAGCACCGCAGCCATTACAAGTCTTGTCAGTATAGCTGTACCTCAAGCCTTTTAGCCTGTAACGCAACGTCAGTCCCGCATATGTAAAAATGATTTTTTTTCATGGGACTTCCATAGTGCAGCCATTATGAGTTTTGCGGTGAGGCTAAATAGCTTGCGTTGCAAGATCCGTTTTGCAATTTAAAAGCAGTAGTTATGAGTTTTATGCTACAAAACTGTAACATAAAACTCATAACTAAACTGCTACAAAGTACACTAACACCCATAAACTACTTATTAACCCCTAAACCGAGGCCCTCCCGCATCGCAAATACAATAATAAATGTATTAACCCCTAATCTTCTGCTCCCGACATCGCCACCACTAAAAAAATGTATTAACCCCTATTCCGCCGCTCCCAGATATTGTCACCACTATAATAAAGTTATTAACCCCTAAACTGCCGCCCTCCTGCATTGCATACACTATTTAAATATTATTAACCCCTAATCTGCTGTCCGCCCACATTGCCCCCACTATACTAAAGTTATTAAGCCCTACACCGCCGCCACTATAATAAACCTATTAACCCCTAAACCGCAATCTCCCCACAACGAAATATACTAAATTAAACTATTAACCCCTAAACCGGAAGCCCCCATCGCAATAAACTAATTTAAACTAGTAACCCCTAAACCTAACGCACCCCTAACTTTATATTAAAATTACAAATATTCCATACAGCCTGATGATGACATCCAGTGGGCAGAGTCACCATGAGAGAAGGAGGACAGGGGTGCTGTGTACACGCTGATTTTGAAAGAACGCCAGCCTCGCTTATCCTTGGCGACAACGGATAACGCCCGGAGCCCTATACAGCAGCAGGGAACAAGCGAGGAAGGAGGGCAAGCTAATCCTCTGGACCGGATACGGGTGCGCAAAGACAGCTGTGCACTAAGAGAACCCGATGCATAATATCAAAAAAAGGTGTAAAAAAGTATAGCTACAATTACTGCAGTTATACTCAAAGGTGCAACGAAAATACAGGACACAGATAAAAAAAAAAACCAGAACTAGCGGTCTGCATACCTCAGTAACGGATAGACTGGTGGATTGGTGACCGGAGCCCCAGACAAATACAGGGGGAAAAGCTGCCTAAAAGTGAGTACTTTTTTAATTTATCAAACCCCCAGAAGATAAACATTTGATTATTGTGGGGGGCTAGGTCTTAAATAACCTATCAATCACAGGGATCTTTATAAGGCTTATAAATGGACTTTTAACCTGGCCTGAGGAGTATATCTGGGGACATAAAATAAAATTAGATAAAGTAATTATTAATATCAAAACCCCAAGAGAGGTCCCTTGTAGGGTATAATGAGTCTAGGTAAGGACTGTATGCTTGGAAAACACAGTATTCAAAGGCGCTGTGATAAATATCATACACAGGGGGGTAGTTATCAAGCCGTCAACCTCAAATACGCTGGAATTCCGCAGCGTATTTGTGGCAAGGCTGATTCGCCTTAGTTATCAAAGGCTCGAGACCGGCAAAAGTAGAATTTTGTGACGTAAACTTCGATCCGCCGGACTCAGTCCGACACAGATCGATTCTTACGTCACTCCAGATGTTCCGCACACAAGTGCGGCACAATCTCACTACTTTTGCTAGTTATCAAATGACTAGCAGGTACGCTCTGCACTTTTACGGCCCAGCGAACCTGGTTTTCAAACCGCCACCCCTGGAAGCGGCGGATCCCATAGGAATCAATGGGAGTCTGACCATAGCGAAAGTACAAGTTCGCTGCTGACAGACATCCCATTGATTTCTATGGGAGCTGTCTGCACCTAACACCCTAACATGTACCCCGAGTCTAAACACCCCTAATCTACCCCCCCTACACCGCCGCAACTAAATAAATATATTACCCCCCCCCCGCTTCCGGAGCCCACCGCAAGCTACTCTATACATATTAACCCCTAAACCGCCGCTCCCGGAGCCCACCGCAACTATAATAAATGTATTAACCCCTAAACTGCCGCTCCCTACACCGTCGCCACCTATAATAAATTTATTAACCCCTATCCTGCCCCCCACTACGCCGCCGCCACTGTAATAAAATTATTAACCCCTAAACCTAAGTCTAACCCTAACGCCCCCCTAACTTAAATATTAATTAAATAAATCTAAATAATATTTCTATTATTAACTAAATTAATCCTATTTAAAACTAAATACTTACCTTTAAAATAAACCCTAATATAGCTACAATATAAATAATAATTATATTGTAGCTATCTTAGGATTTATTTTTATTTTACAGGCAACTTTCAATTTATTTTAACTAGGTACAATAGCTATTAAATAGTTATTAACTATTTAATAGCTTACCTAGCTAAAATAAACTGAAATTTACTTGTAAAATAAATCCTAACCTAAGTTACAATTACACCTAACACTACACTATACTTTAATAAATTATTCCTATTTAAAACTAAATACTTACCTGTAAAATAATCCCTAATATAGCTACAATATAAATAATAATTATATTGTAGCTATCTTAGGATTTATATTTATTTTACAGGTGACTTTGTATTTATTTTAGCTAGTTAGAATAGTTATTAAATAGTTATTAACTATGTAATAACTACCTAGCTAAAAGAAATACAAAATTACCTGTAAAATAAATCCTAACCTAAGTTACAATTACACCTAACACTACACTATACTTTAATAAATTATTCCTATTTAAAACTAAATACTTACCTGTAAAATAAACCCTAATATAGCTACAATATAAATAATAATTATATTGTAGCTATCTTAGGATTTATATTTATTTTACAGGTAACTTTGTATTTATTTTAGCTAAAAGAAATACAAAATTACCTGTAAAATAAATCCTAACCTAAGTTACACGGCGCTGAAGAGGTCTTCTATCCGGGCGATGTCATCTTCCAAGCCGGGTCTTGAATCTTCCTCCCGCCGACGCGGAACATCCTTCTTCACCGACGGACTACGACGAATGAAGGCTCCTTTAAGGGACGTAATCCAAGATGGCGTCCCCTCAATTCCGATTGGCTGATAGGATTCTATCAGCCAATCAGAATTAAGGTAGGAAAAATCTGATTGGCTGATGGAATCAGCCAATCAGATTCAAGTTCAATCCGATTGACTGATCCAATCAGCCATTCAGATTGAGCTCGCATTCTATTGGCTGATCGGAACAGCCAATAGAATGCGAGCTCAATCTGATTGGCTGATTCCATCAGCCAATCAGATTTTTCCTACCTGAATTCCGATTGGCTGATAGAATCCTATCAGCCAATCGGAATTGAGGGGACGCCATCTTGGATGACGTCCCTTAAAGGAGCCTTCATTCGTCGTAGTCCGTCGGTGAAGAAGGATGTTCCGCGTCGGCGGGAGGAAGATTCAAGACCCGGCTTGGAAAATCACATCGCCCGGATAGAAGACCTCTTCAGCGCCTCTTGGAAGATGACATCGCCCGGATCGAAGACTTCTTCAGCGCCGCCTGGATGATGACTTCATCGGATGGAAGATTTCTTCAGCGCCGCTTGGAGGATTAACTTCTTCCACTCCGGATGTCCACTTCGGTTCCATCGCTGCTCGGCTGAGTGAAGACGACTCAAGGTAGGATGATCTTCAGGGGATTAGTGTTAGGTTTTTGTAAGGGGGGTTTGGGTTAGATTAGGGGTATGTGGGTGGTGGGTTTTAATGTTGGGGGGGTTGTATTTTTCTTTTACAGGCAAAAGAGCTGAACTTTTTGGGGCATGCCCCCACAAATGGCCCTTTTAAGGGCTGGTAAGGTAAAAGAGCTTTGAACTTTATTTAATTTAGAATAGGGTAGGGAATTTTTTTATTTTGGGGGGGTTGTTATTTTATTAGGGGGCTTAGATTAGGTGTAAGTAGCTTAAAATTGTTGTAATATTTTTAAAATGTTTGTAACTTATTTTTTTATTTTTTGTAACTTAGCTTTTTTTATTTTTTGTACTTTAGTTAGTTTATGTAATTGTATTTAATTGTAGTTATTTGTAGGTAGTTTATTTAATTAATTTAATGATAGTGTAGTATTAGATTTAATTGTAACTTAGGTTAGGATTTATTTTACAGGTAATTTTGTATTTCTTTTAGCTAGGTAGTTATTAAATAGTTAGTAACTATTTAATAACTATTCTAACTAGCTAAAATAAATACAAAGTTACCTGTAAAATAAATATAAATCCTAAAATAGCTACAATATAATTATTATTTATATTGTAGCTATATTAGGGTTTATTTTACAGGTAAGTATTTAGTTTTAAATAGGAATAATTTATTAAAGTATAGTGTAGTGTTAGGTGTAATTATAACTTAGGTTAGGATTTATTTTACAGGTAAATTTCAGTTTATTTTAGCTAGGTAAGCTATTAAATAGTTAATAACTATTTAATAGCTATTGTACCTAGTTAAAATAAATTGAAAGTTGCCTGTAAAATAAAAATAAATCCTAAGATAGCTACAATATAATTATTATTTATATTGTAGCTATATTAGGGTTTATTTTAAAGGTAAGTATTTAGTTTTAAATAGGATTAATTTAGTTAATAATAGAAATATTATTTAGATTTATTTAATTAATATTTAAGTTAGGGGGGCGTTAGGGTTAGGGTTAGACTTAGGTTTAGGGGTTAATAATTTTATTACAGTGGCGGCGGTCTAGTGGGGGGCAGGATAGGGGTTAATAAATTTATTATAGGTGACGACGGTGTAGGGGGGGCAGGATAGGGGTTAATAGGTTTAATATAGGTTGCGGCGGGTTCAGGGAGCGGCGGTTTAGGGGTTAAACTATTTATTTAGTTGTGGCGAGGTGCGGGATCAGCAGGATAGGGGTTAATAATTTTATTATAGAGGGCGACGGTATAGGGGGGGCAGGATAGGGGTTACTAGGTATACTGTAGGTGGCAACGGTGTCCGGGACGGGAGCTGCGGTTTAGGGGTTAATACATTTATAAGAGTTGCGGCAGGGTCTAGGAGCGGGGGTTTAGGGGTTAATACATTTATAAGAGTTGCGGCAGGGTCTAGGAGCGGCGGTTTAGGGGTTAATACATCTATAAGAGTTGTGACAGGGTCTAGTAGCGGCGGTTTAGGGGTTAGTAACTTTATTGAGTTGCGGGAGGCTCCGGGGGCGCCGGTATAGGGATAGAACAGTTTAGTTTAGTGTGAGTGCTTAGTTACAGGCTAGCAATAAAGCTGGGAAAAAGCCGAAGAGCAGCGAGATCGGATGAGTGATAACTCTCACAGTCCGCTGCTCATCGCCCCGCGGCTTTTTGACAGCTTTATTTGATAACTTAGGCGAACGTATTCAAGGTCCGCGGCGGCGAAGGTAGGCGAGCTTAGGCGGGCGTATTTGGCCGGCGAAGGCAGAAAAGTAGACGGCTTGATAACTACCCCCCACAGACACCACGAAAGGGGAATTTGGAGTACCTAGTGAAGCCCACTACAAGGGCGGAGGATTTATAGCCAGTACCTGGAAAGTCTTTGTTGGGCCATAACTTACCATTGTGAGATACATAAAGAAGATATAAAGCGATCCTTAAGTTGGCTTGAATACTTTATTTTGGGACATAAAATCAGACATAACACCCTTGAATAATAAAACGACAAGAGAGGCCCTTCATAGAGTATTATAAGTCTAGGGAAAAGACTGTATGCTTGAACATTTGTAGCATACTGAATCCCCGAAAGGGGTACCCAGAGTACCTAGTGAAGCCCACTACAAGGGCGGAAGAACCAAAATAAGTGTCTGGAAAGACTTTAGATATTCGGGCCAGAAGGCTTCTAAAAAAAATAAGAAAAGAACTGCTTTATACCTTTAAAACCTGGACATGGGTTATATAAATCATACCTAGAAAAGAGGGGGTCATTCACTGTTTGTGTTGTTCCTAATATGAATTGAATGGGTGAGAACTATCGACCTCTATTATAGCCCAAAGAGTAATAGGTAATACGGCTTATCACATATGATAATAGTGGGATCATTTGTATAAAAATCCTAAAATAATTACATTGATGGGGTTATTATATTTGTCTTCTCATGCTTATCAGTTTGATATAGAAATTGGGATGCATTTTTTTATTGCCGATATACTGGTGACAAACTAAAATCAAAATAGTTATATAGTTTTTTAATACAGATGTCACTAAAGTTTTCCCATACTAGGACTTTGTATAGGAAGTGTTAATCCTTATCATAAGGTATATTATAACTCAGAACTGTGACAATACAAAACAATTGAGTTTAATGTAAACAAAATTTCAAAGTACACAGGATTTCATTTATCCGTTTGATACTTTAAGTAAATATCTGAAGAGTTCTCAGAGAGATAGGAACTCAGAAATATATCTGGATATGTGCTAAATAACAGATTTCAAAAAGAAATTTAAGTTCAAGGGTACCAGTAGAAGAAAATAGGTGCTTTTATATTTAAGTCTAAGAGGCAGTTGCATTAGTCAATAACTGGTTAAAGGTCAGGATAGAAATATCTTAAACAGAAGAACGTAATAATAAACAAAATAGAAATAACTAGTACTTGATCCAACTGTGGATTATTAATGGTAGGGGAATACTTGAAAATAAATTACTAAGGAAACATTGTGTACAAATAGATTACCAAGGGAAAGTATATAGTCTAGTAGTTTAGTAAATTGTTTCCCTTTATTCAGAGGGGTACTTGGCAACCCTGGTCTTAGTTCACAGAACACTTTTTTTTTCATAGTCATTATTTTTATCACAAAAAAATAATATATATATATATATATATATATATATATATACAGTATATATATATATATATATATATATATATATATATATATATATATATATATATATATATATATATATATATATATATATATATATATATATACAGGGAGTGCAGAATAATTAGGCAAGTTGTATTTTTGAGGATTAATTTTATTATTGAACAACAACCATGTTCTCAATGAACCCAAAAAACTCATTAATATCAAAGCTGAATAGTTTTGGAAGTAGTTTTTAGTTTGTTTTTAGTTATAGCTATTTTAGGGGGATATCTGTGTGTGCAGGTGACTATTACTGTGCATAATTATTAGGCAACTTAACAAAAAACAAATATATACCCATTTCAATTATTTATTTTTACCAGTGAAACCAATATAACATCTCAACATTCACAAATATACATTTCTGACATTCAAAAACAAAACAAAAACAAATCAGTGACCAATATAGCCACCTTTCTTTGCAAGGACACTCAAAAGCCTGCCATCCATGGATTCTGTCAGTGTTTTGATCTGTTCACCATAAACATTGCGTGCAGCAGCAACCACAGCCTCCCAGACACTGTTCAGAGAGGTGTACTGTTTTTCCTCCTTGTAAATCTCACATTTGATGATGTACCACAGGTTCTCAATGGGGTTCAGATCAGGTGAACAAGGAAGCCATGTCATTAGATTTCTTCTTTTATACCCTTTCTTGCCAGCCACGCTGTGGAGTACTTGGACGCGTGTGATGGAGCATTGTCCTGCATGAAAATCATGTTTTTCTTGAAGGATGCAGACTTCTTCCTGTACCACTGCTTGAAGAAGGTGTCTTCCAGAAACTGGCAGTAAGACTGGGAGTTGAGCTTGACTCCATCCTCAACCCGAAAAGGCCCCACAAGCTCACCTTAGAAAAATCAGTCTTGAGATATTTCTTGGCCCAGTCTTGACGTTTCAGCTTGTGTGTCTTGTTCAGTGGTGGTCGTCTTTCAGCCTTTCTTACCTTGGCCATGTCTGAGTATTGCACACCTTGTGCTTTTGGGCACTCCAGTGATGTTGCAGCTCTGAAATATGGCCAAACTGGTGGCAAGTGGCATCTTGGCAGCTGCACGCTTGACTTTTCTCAGTTCATGGGCAGTTATTTTGCGCCTTGGTTTTTCCACACGCTTCTTGCGACCCTGTTGACTATTTTGAATGAAACACTTGATTGTTCGATGATCACGCTTCAGAAGCTTTGCAATTTTAAGAGTGCTGCATCCCTCTGCAAGATATCTCACTATTTTTGACTTTTCTGAGCCTGTCAAGTCCTTCTTTTGACCCATTTTGCCAAAGGAAAGGAAGTTGCCTAATAATTATGCACACCTGATATAGGGTGTTGATGTCATTAGACCAGACCCCTTCTCATTACAGAGATGCACATCACCTAATATGCTTAATTGGTAGCAGGCTTTCAAGCCTATACAGCTTGGAGTAAGACAACATGCATAAAGAGGATGATGTGGTCAAAATACTCATTTGCCTAATAATTCTGCACTCCCTGTATATATATATATACACGAATAGGAGAGGGGGGAAGAGGAGAAGGGGGCGAAGGGAAGTCACTCTGTGTGGTCCTACACGGTTGTGTATGGACAAGTATTTAACCCACAATAAGAAACAATCTCCAGGTATGGCGGTCAGAGGCAAAGACAAAAAGACTAAAGGCAGTGTAGAAAATGCCTTGGACATAAGTAGCGGGAGTGTAAATTTACCCACAAATCAATTTGATATGCAGTTATTGGTTAAAGAAATTTCAGATATTTGTCTACCCCAATTTAAAGAAATAAAATCTGAAATATCGTTGCTCACAATAGAAGTGAGACAATTTTCACAAAGATTAGCTGAAGCGGAGCAGCGTATTTCAGATTTAGAGGACAATTTTATAATACAGAAAAATTATTGAGAAACGAATAAGAAGACAGTGTTGACTTTACAGTTAAAAATTGAAGACCTCGAGAACAGGTCAAGGAGAAATAATTTAAAAATCATAGGCTTAGCAGAAAAAGACCATGAAAATCTAACCCAGTGGGTCACAGAAGATTTACTTAAAATTCTAGAATTTCCAACCAGGGAGCAGACATTGGTAGTTGAAAGAGCACACAGGCTAGGCCAAAAAAGGCAAAATAATTTAAACCCCATGCCTGTTATTTTCAAAGTCCTGAATTATCAGGATAAGGATAGAATTCTTCAGTACTATAGGAAAAAAAAAGAAATTATGTATGAGGAGAAATTTATTTATTTTCCAAGATTTTTCAGCAGAAGTTTCTAATAAGAGGAAAGAAATGGCTCCTATATGTACCCAAATGATAAACAGGGGTTATAATGCAACATTAATTTATCCTGCTAAAATAAAAGTATATCAAGAAGGAGGGGTTACAATTTGAAATAATCTACATGAAGCTCAGAATATTTTACATTTAAAATGATAATTTGGCTGTTAAGGCTGATAAAATATAGAAACGATGTAAAATGTTTGAAAATTTAAGTCAGGATGTTTTTTTTTTTCTTTTCTTTTTTTTCTTCTCTCTCACTTCTCCCTGGATAGGGAATTAAATTTTGTCACATGGAATATAGGGGGAATAACTTCACCCATGAAAAGAAAAGCAATTTTAAAATACTTAAAAGACTTAGGAGTAAAAAAAATGGCACTACTTCAAGAAACACATCTTAAAGAGGGCGAAATTATAAAACTTAAGACAGGTTGGGTAGGGGAGGTCTTTGCAAATCCGTGCGCATGTAGAAAGGAAGGAGTAGCAATATTAATGGCGAAAAATCTTAAATATATTATTATTATTGATAAACTTATAGATATAGAAGAAAGATACTTGATTTTAAAAATAAAAATTAAGGAAAAGATATACACAATTTGCAATGTATATGGTCCCAATAATATTTCCCCGCATTTTTGGCTAGATATACAATAAAAAATAATGGAAATATCGGAGGGTATCCTTATTATGGGTGGTGACTTTAACATGGCTCCTCAAGTTCCGTTAGATAGATTCAGGCCAGTTAAGAAGTCTACATTTAAAACAAGTAGAGATAAATTAGAACAAAGGTTAGTTAGGAAAATATCTAGTTACCTAAAAATTAAGGACATATGGAGAGTGAAATACCCTGATGCAAGGGAATTTACTTGTCTATCTAAAGTGCATAGATCCTACTCTAGGATTGATCTTTTTCTAATATCAGAGAGATTACAGAATGAAAATATATCTATAAAAATTAATAAAATTACATTATCGGATCATGCTCCCATATCTCTAAAAATTGCACTTTCCAATATAAAAAATTCTTTTAGAAGATTTAGATTTCCTGTATACCTAGTTAATGATTTTAAATTCAAAACTTTTCTTAAGCATAAATGGGACGAGTATATAGAACTTAGTAAAGAGTACTTAAGTAAAGCAGAAATCCTATGGGAAGCAGCAAAATCGGTTTTGAGAGGCGAAATTATAGCATATATGAGTATAATAAGGAAAAAGCAAAAAAGAGAGAGGAAGAAGCTCTAAGACATATAACTAACTCATTCAATAATTATACTAGTAAACTGTCTGAAGAAAACTGGGATAAGTATAATAAAGCCAGAAAGGAAAGAGACACACTGTTGATACATAAGGCAACATAAATGGACCTAAAATTGAAAGCTAAATTCTATAGGTTTGGAAATAAATCAGGGAAACTATTGGCAAATATCATAAAATTTAGAAGTAAGACAAATGAGATTAATTCTTTAAAACATAAAGCTAAACTAGTATCAAATACAGATGAATTTTTAGGAGTATTTACTGAGCATTTTCAAGAGTTATATTCACCTAGAAAAGGTAACAAGAATAAAATGGAAGTATTTTGGTCTAAAATTAAGAACAGTAAGATAAATATAGAATCCCTTTATATGATAAACGCACCTATTAAGGAAGAGGAAATTGTTAAAGCCATTGGTAAACTGGCAGGCCATAAAACACCAAATGAGTTTTATAAATTATTGAGCACAGCGTTATCCCTGTTGTTGACAAAATTATTTAATTATTATTATACAGAAGGAAGTGAAATGTCTAAAAATTTTACAGTATCTTGGACAACTCTCATATTGAAACAAAATAAAGACCCAGAGTCAAAAGATTCATATAGGCCTATATCATTACTAAACTCTGATTATAAGTTATTGACAAATATTCTAGCCACACGTTTTCAACTCCCATTAAAAGAAGAGACACATGCTGACCAAACAGGTTTCATGAAGGGAAGAAACTCAGCTGCAAATATTTGAAAAGTGGCGTTAATCTTGGACTATTATAAAAACCAGACTAAAACAGAGTCGAAATTAACAACTGTTGATAAGGAGATTATCTCAGTAGATGCGGAAAAAGCCTTTGATTCCATTTACTGGGATCATTTATTTTTTTCTTTAAAAAAATGTGGGTTCACGGGAAACTGTCTTGAACTGATAAAAAAGATATATAATGCACCCGATGCGCATATATTAGTAAATGGTATATTATCTAGAAGAATTACTTTGGGAAGAGGAACAAGACAAGGCTGCCCATTGTCGCCTTTACTTTTTAATATTGCAATAGAATCACTGGCTATTATGATTAGACAGAAAATTCAGGGTATCCCAGTTGGAGGCAGAGAAATTCAATTGGCACTTTATGCTGATGATTTATTGTTGTTTGTAAGAAATATAAAAGAAACTATTCCTAATATTCTTGAGCTAATAAGTGAATATGGCTCTTTTTCTGGGTATAAGGTCAACACATCTAAATCAGATATATTATGGATACACAGATGTAAAAAATCTAATAATAATAATAATACATTTAATATAGTTACTTCTTCATTTAAATATTTTGGAATTCAAATTGCGGTAGATATAGACAAATGGTATGCACTGAACGTCCCTCCAATTTTTAACAAGATAAAGGAAAATTTATGGAATTGGACTAAATTACCACTTTCAATATCTGGCAGAGTAAATCTCTTTAAAATGATAGCTCTTCTAAAAAATCCTGTATATTACTCAAAATATACCCTTATTATTGAAGAAAAAAGATTTATTTGACCTGCAGAAAGTATTAACAAGATTTTTATGGGCTTCTAAAAAACCAAGGATAGCAAGTAAAAAATTAAGTCTAACCAAAGAATTTGGAGGTATGGGCCTTCTTAACTTGGAATTATATAACATAATTAATTTAGCTAAGATAGTTGTAGAATGGTTTGGAGAGAGCTCTTACTATTCAGTTTTAGAAATAGAAAAAATAATTAATAAAACCTTTCTCCCTACACTCAATTGTGTATGTTAAATATGGAAAATTACCCTCAGGAATAAAAAACTTGAAAATTATTGCTTCACCTATTAGGGCCTGGCAGAAAATATGTCTGATGTTGGAAACTAAATTTGAGATTTCAAAATATCTAACAATATATGGTAATCCTGATTTCCCAGAAGGCCTGAGTAATAAAATATTAAAAAAATGGAAAGAAAAAGGCCTTTCAGCAATAACTCAATTTATTAGTCCAGATCAAGCTGAGGTTAAGTCCTATTCAGACTTGAAGCAGGAATTTAATTTAGACAATAGATAATTTTATGCATATTTGCAAATTAGACACTATATCTACCCATTGCTTAGAATTCATGGAAGAGAATGGAACTGGAATAAATTAGAACAATGGATAGGGATGGTTAGAGTTGGTATCTATACTATATCTCCTTGGTATAAATTAATAACAACCTTAAAAGGGGAGGAAAACTTGATTTACCTTTCTAATAAATGGATTGGTACTATAGTAGATATGGATATTAACACTGATATAATTAAAAAGTCGATAAGTAGGGTTGAGAGAAATACACTATCAGCTACATAGAGAGAAGCACATTTAAAACTTATATAGAAAACTTATTATATTCCTGAAAAAAGCTTTTTATGGAAAAATAATTAATTCAATAAATGCTGTAAATGTCAACTAATAGCGGCAGACCTTGTGCACTTAATTTGGCAATGTCCAAAGATCAACCAATTCTGGAGAAAAATAGAGCTCTCCCGCATTCTAATACCTGCTCCCTGACGCCCGCAAATCAATTGAACTCTCCCGGAAGGCAGCTAACCCAAGAGTGGTAATATTTATTTCTTCAGCTAACAGAGCGTGCATAACAATTTTTTGTGTGATATCTGATAACACAAAACAAATCGTTATGCACGCTCTCTGTTACTTGGCAGTACTCTCACTGACTGTGCGTGTGTGCGATCGCTTAGTTTCCATTCTAATTAGTGCGTTTTCATGATTTTCTGCTGGCTGCTTCATTCACTGGTCCACTTCCTGTGTTGCTATGGTAACCACCCGGTACAGCTAGTTAGTGACGTCATACTACACCGAGGATTGAAGTAAGTGAGACACATGTCAGATGTCGTCTTATACTGTTTATTGTTATGTACACAGATATATTAATTAATTTTCATATACTCATGTTAATAATGACAAAGCTTTTATTCTATCATGAAGATCATTTAGACTCAGGATGAGACTTCAGTAAAAAATGCTGTTTTTTGTGAAACATTTGTGTGACTATTCCATTTCTCCCCTTAAGCACTGAGCGTACAAGCAGCAGCTCCAAAGTAATTAAATTCACAATGGTGGCCGGGCATTGGCTATTTCATAGGGGGCATGGCATGACAAGGCCTGTTATTGCTGACACTTGCCTTCTGGCTGCAAATGGATGTTTTGGGTTTATTTGCCATGTGGCTAAAAATGTTTGTAGATAGCTAATTAAACCTTTCCTTCTTTTAATTAAATGAAAGCAATACCTTTAAAACACCTGTTTAAATCCTAACGTTATTGATAAAATGACTAAATAGGTGACTTGACTAGTTAGTAATGTGCTATAATACAGTTGTGGGGTCAAGAGTACAGTCATATATGCCGGATATAATAAACAATATATATATTAGCATAATGCAGCAGTAATACATATTATGCAATTATTATAGACCTGTCACTTATGGAATAACACTGTCACACTATTTCATGTCCTTTTTTAATTTTTTTTTTTTTTTTTTTTTGGGGGGTGCAGTAGCTGGTGAAGCCACCTCCCTGAAATGAGATTTTGCAGGTTGGGATGTCTGGAATATATATTTAGAAAAAAGAGATTTACTTCACTTTAGAACAGATATTATTTCTGGTGGATAAAGACAGATACAGATTGTAAAATGATAAACATGGCAATTTTGTCCACCAGAAATTTAATTATGAAAAAGTGGAAATAAAAACAGGAACCTAAGCTAAGTGAGTGGTTGGACTTTGCTAAAAAACAGTTGATTATAGAACAGTTTGATAAGAAGTGCAAGTCTGGAAGTTCTTTCTAAAATAGTCTGCCTTGATTAAGGCCCAGTCAGAAAGAGAACTAAGTCAATTAATCTTCCCATTTAGGAAAATGGATATAGTACTTTTAGGACTATGGTAGGGAGGAGCGTTTAACAAGCCTGAGGGGAAGGGTGAGAGATGTTCTACCAATAAGTATTAATAAGTACAAATGTGTTTTTTTTTTTAATTAAATATAGAATTAGTCCTATATTTCTTTTTCACAACTGTATAAATAGGTTATGCTTTTTGGGGTATAGGGGGGGTTTCAGGGTTAAAAATGAAAATGAAGCACAAGTTAAAACATATTTCTAGCAACAGTGTTTATGTAGGGAGAATTGCGTAAAAAAAAAATCTCATTCCCATTCTTACTAAAGAAGAAAATATGTTTGTAAATTTACTTAATTTGCTTCAAAAAAAGAAATTAAAATAAAAAAAATAAAATAACATTTCCCTAAAAACTTACCTGTCAAAATTTAAAAAAAACTAAGTTTAAACTAACAATTAAACTAATATAACTATTAAACTAAAACTAAACTAACAATTAAATTAAACTAAAATACACATTAAAAATATCCTAACACTACTATAAAATTACAAACTATCTAATTACAAAAAATAAAAAAGACTAAATTATAAAAAATAACAAACACTAAATTATGAAAAATAACAAACGAAATTATCAAAAATAAAAAAGAATTACACCTAATCTAATAGCCCTATCAAAATAAAAAAGCCCACCCAAAATAAAAAAAACCTAGCCTACAATAAACTACCAATAGCCCTTAAAAGGACCTTTTGTAGGGCAATGCCCAAAGTTAAACAGCTCTTTTATCTGTAAAAAAAAAATACAAAGACACCCCCAACAGTAAAACCCACCACCCAACCAACCCCCTCAAAATAAAAAATCTAACTCTAACAAAAACCTAAGCTACCCATTGCCCTGAAAAGGGCATTTAACTCTTTTATGAAACCCAAATCCTAAACTAAAAAAAACCCTTAAAAAAACCTAACGCTAACCTCCGACGATCCACTTACAGTTTTTGAAGTCCCGCTTGAATGATCTTCATTCAGGCGGCGAAGGTAGGTGGTGAGAAGTCTTCATCCAGACAGCCTCTTCTATCTTCATCCAGGCGGCGAAGTCCTCATCCAGGCGGCAAGAAGTCTTCATCCAGGCGGCCACTTCTATCTTCATCGAGGCGGCATCTTCTATCTTCTTCCCGGCAGCACGGAGCGGGTCCATTCTGAAGACATCCGGTGTGGAGCATCCTCTTCATATGGTCGCTGCCGTATACTGAATCTTCAATGCAAGGTACGTGATTCAAGATAGCATTCCTATTAATTCCTATTGGCTCATTTGATTTTGGAAATTTAAATCAGCCAATAAGATGAGAGCTACTGAAATCCTATTGGCTGTTCAAATCAGCCAATAGGATGAGAGCTACTGAAATTCTATTGACTGATTTGAACAGCCAATAGAATTTCAGAAGCTCTCATCCTATTGGCTGATTTGAATTTCCAAAATCTTTAATCATGTAGCTTGAATTGAAGATTTAGTATACGGCGGCAACCGTATAAAGAGGATGCTCCTCGCCGGATGTCTTCAGGATGGACCGCTCCACGCCACTGGGATGAAGATAGAAGATACCGCCTGGATGAAGATAAAAGAGGCCGCCTGGAGGAAGATTTCTCGCCACCTGGATGAGGACTTTGCTGCCTGGATGAAGATAGAAGAGGCCGTCTGGATGAGGAATTCGCCACATGGGCGAAGATCGTTCAAGTGAGACTTCCAAAACTGTAAGTGGATCATTGGGGAATAGTGCTAGGTTTTTGAAGGTTTTTTTTTGGATGTTTTTATTTTTAGTTTTGGGTTTAGGCTTTCGTAAAAAGAGCTAAATGCCCTTTTCAGGGCAAAGCAAAGAAGCTAAATGCCCTTTAAGGGCAATGCCCATACAAATGCCCTTTTCAGGGCAATGGTTAGCTTAGGTTTTTTTAGATAGTTTTTTTTTATTTTGTGGGTTTGGGGGGGTGGGGGTTTGTGATGTTAGTGGGACTTAGTATTTTTTTTTCAGGTAAAAGAGCTGTTTAACTTAGGGCAATGCCCTACAAAAGGCCCTTTTAAGGGCTATTGGTAGTTTATTCTATATTAGGCTTTATTATTTTGGGGTGTTTGGTTTTTTAAAGGGTATTAGAATAGGAATAATTTTTATTATTTTGTATAATTTCGTTTGCTATTTTTTGTAATGGTAGTTTTTTTGTTGTTGTAATTTTAGTGTTTTTCATTTTTTGTAATGGTAGATTTTTATTTTTGTAATATTAGGTTTTAGTGTAAGGCAGGTTAGGTTTTATTTCACAGGTAAGTTTTTATTTATCTTAACTAGGTAGTTAGTAAATAGTTAATAACTTTGTACTAACTAGTCTACCTAGTTAAAATAAATACAAACTTACCTGTAAAATAAAAATAAAACCTAAGCTAGCTACAATATAACTATTAGTTATATTGTAGCTAGCTTAGGTTTTATTTCACAGGTATTTAGTTTTAAATCGGAATTATTAGTTAATAATTGTAAGTTTAAAATAAGTTAAAGTTAGGGGGTGTTAGGGTTAGGTTTAGGGTTAGGCTTAGGGTTACGTTAGGGTTAGGTTTAGGGGTTATTATAGTTTAACTTAGGTTGTTGCGAAGTGGGGGGCTGATGATTTTGGGGATAATAGATTTATTTAGTGGTAGTGATGTGGGAGGCCAGAGGTTTAAGGGTTAATAACTTTATTTAGTTGCAGTGATTTTGGGGAGCGGCATAATAGGGGTTAATAGATTTATTACAGTGTGGGCAATGTTGGGGTGCAGGGGAATATGGGTTAATAACATTAGTATAGTGGCGGCGACAACGGGAGCAGCAGATTAGGGGTTAATAGTTTTATTTAGGTGGCGGCGATATCGGGAGCAGCAGATTAGGGGTTAATAACATTATGTAGGTGGCGGCGATGTCGGGGCAGCAGATTAGGGGTGTTTAGACATGGGGTTTATGTTAGGGTGTTAGGTTTAAACTTAACTTTTCTTTTCCCCATAGACATCAATGGGGCTGCGTCACAGAGCTTTTTATTCCGCGATCGCAGATGTTAGTTTTTTTTTAGCCCGGTCTCCCCATAGATGTCTATGGGGAAAGCGTGCATGAGCACGTCAAAACAGCGCTCAACACAACCATTTCGCACGCACAAGCTGGCTCTTTGAAAACTTGTAATGGCTGCGCTATAGAGGGTTAAATAACGCAACTTTCGGTGTGTTCGTTAATTTCCCTATAGCGCACATAATTCGTTATCTAGGTGTTTGCTATTTATGTCCGCAAATATTCTTTCTTCTATATTTTATTTTATCATACAGAAACAAAAGAACACAGAAAAGAGACTGGATTTTGGATTGTAACTTCAGTGCCAAAAATGAATAAGTCAAATTCCAAGTTAAGTCCTCGTGGACCATTGTGTCCAATTTAAAGATCCAAAATGCGTCTCTCTTTGCTAAATGGATCTCTCTATCTCCTTTTCTTTGATGAGCCTGTATCTGTTGCATGATGTAATACTTAAACTAATGGCTGTCTTTGGATAAAAATCAAAGATGGTAGATTAACCACAATATTGATACAGCATTTTACCCAAATACGCAAAAAAATCAGCTATTACTTAGCAAAGAGAAAGGCTTTTTGGATCTTTAAATTGGGCACAAGGGTCCTAAGAGGACTTAACTTTGAATTCGAACTTATACATTTTTGGCACTGAATTAAGGATCCAAATACCAGTCTCATTTCTGTGTTTCTGTATGATAAAATAAAATATAAAAATAATATTTAAGGACATAAGAAGCAATGAGAATTGTTGAATTAAAGGTGTTAATATCCTAATAATAAACAGCCAGATTACGAGTTTTGCGTTATGGCTGGCTCACTACTAACTTTGAAGTTATCTCCACCGCTCACCTTTAATAGCGCTGCTATTACAAGTTTGCAAAAAAATTACGTTTGTGGGCAATATGGCAGCGTTGAGCTCCATACCGCACACAAATACCAGCGCTGCTTTGAGCTGGTTTGACGTGCTCGTGCACGATTTCCCCATAGACATCAATGGGGAGAGCCGGCTAAAAAAAAGCCTAACACCTGCAATGATGGAGCGTAAAGCTCTGTAACGCAGCCCCATTGATTCCTATGGGGAAAGAAAATGTATGTTTAAACCTAACACCCTAACATAAACCCTGAGTCTAAACACCCTTAATCTGCTGCCCCCGACATCGCCGACACCTACATTACACTTATTAACCCCTAATCTGCTGCCCCCAACATCGCCGACACCTACCTACACTTATTAACCCCTAATCTGCCGCCCTTATTGTCGCCGCCACCTACCTACATTTATTAACCCCTAATCTGCTGTCCCCAATGTCGCCGCCGCCACTATACTAAAGTTATTAACCCCTAAACCTCTGACCTCCCACATCACTAACATTAAATAAATATATTAACTCCTAAACCTAAGTCTAGCCCTAACTCTAACACCCCAAACTTTAATATAATTCAAATAAATCTAAATAAAAATTACTATTATAACCTAAATAATACCTATTTAAGACTAAATACTTACCTGTAAAATAAATCCTAAGATAGCTACAATATAACTAATAGTTACATTGTAGTTATCTTAGGTTTTATTTTTATTTTACAGGTACGTTTGTATTTATTTTAACTAGGTAGACTAGTTAGTAAATAGTTATTAACTATTTACTATTACTAACTACCTAGCTAAAATAAATACAAAGTTACCTGTAAAATAAAACCTAACCTGTCTTACATTAAAATCTAACATTACACTAAAATTAAATAAATTAAATAAAAAAAACATTTATCTAAATTACAAAAAATAATAAAAACTAAATTACACAAAATAAAAAAGAAATTATCAAATATTTAAACGAATTACACCTAATCTAACAGCCCAATCAAAATAAAAAAGCCCCCCCAAAATAAAAAAACCCTAGTCTACACTAAACTGCCAATGGCCCTTAAAAGAGCCTTTTGTGGGGCATTGCCCCAAATAAATCAGCTCTTTTACCTGTAAAAATAAAATACAAACAACCCCCCAACAGTAAAACTCACTACAGGTAAAAGAGCTGATTTCTTTGGGGCAATGCCCCACAAAAGGCCCTTTTAAGGGCCATTGGCAGTTTAGCGTAGGCTAGGTTTTTTTTTTATTTTGATAGGGCTATTAGATTAGGTGTAATTAGTTTAAATATTTGATAATTTGCTTTTTATTTTGTGTAATTTAGTGTTTATTATTTTTCGCAATTTAGATAAATGTTTTATTTTTATTTAATTTATTTAATTTTAGTGTAATGGTAGGTTTTACTGTAAGACAGGTTAGGTTTTATTTTACAGGTAACTTTGTATTTATTTTAGCTAGGTAGATAGTAAATAGTTAATAACTATTTACTAACTAGTCTATCTAGTTAAAATAAATACAAACTTACCTGTAAAATAAAAATAAAACCTAAGCTAGATACAATATAACTATTAGTTATATTGTAGCTAGCTTAGGTTTTATTTTACAGGTAAGTATTTATTTAGTTTTAAATAGGAATAATTTAGGTATTAATTGTAATTTTTATTTGGAATTATTTTAATTAGGTTAAAGTTAGTGGGTGTTAGGGTTACGCTAAGGGTTAATAACTTTACTATAGTGGCGGCAACATTGGGGCAGCAGATTAGGGGTTAATAAGTGTAGTTAGCTGGCGGCGATTTTGGGGGCAGCAGATTAAGGGTTAATAACAGTAATGTAGGTTGCGGCGATGTTAGGCACAGCAGATTAGGGGTTAATAAATGTATGTAGGTGGCGACATTGGGGGGAGCAGATTAGGGGTTAATAATATTTAACTAGTGTTTGCGATGCGGGAGTACTACGGTTTAGGGGTTAATATGTTTATTATAGGGGCGACGATGTCTGGAGCGGCATTAGGGGTTAATAAATTTATTTCAGTGTTTGCAATGTGGGAAGGCCTCGGTATAAGGGTTAATAGGTAGTTTATGGGTGTTAGTGTACTTTGTGACACTTTAGTTATGAGTTTTATGCTACAGATTTGTAACGTAAAACCCATAACTACTGACTTTCAGATGACGGTACAGATCTTGTAGTTATGGGCTGTACCACTTACTTTTTGGCCAGACAGGCAAACTTGTAATACCGGCGCTGTGGAGGTCCCATTGAAAAAGGACTTTTTGAAAGATGCAGTAGTTATGTTGCATGACGGCCAAAAAAGGGTGCAGTACAGCTGTACCTACAAGACTCGTAATAGCAGCGGTAGGGAAAAAGCAGCGTTATACTGACAACGCAAAACTCATAATCTAGTTGACAGTCCGATAATAAGATCTGCTAGGAAGGAGAAGTTACTATAAATAATTGTGTTTAATAAGAGGATTTTTCTCAGTGGCTATATTAGATTTGTGTACATAGAGAATATTCTGATTGTGTACATTAGGCCAAGTGATTGTTGATACATATACTCACTTTGCTTATGATCTTAGTGCAGCTAAGTGCTAGTCTTGTGTGTGTGTGTGTGTGTATATATATATATACCCTGGGGCTGTATCAAGAGCACTTTGGATATCGAATTATGGGCTGACGTCATAGCCTGTCTTGAAGGCACCAGAAGGATTACAATGGTATGTCTCCAGGGAAGCCTTGGGTGGCGTTTATTGGACATTCAACCTTATCCTGTTAAGGTAACCTGTTAATATCCTTTCGTGCTCCATACTATACTGGATAATTATGCCACATATCGAATGGGTGACCCCTTCCCTTCATTAAGGAACTAATCAGGATAAACTTTCTATCAGTTGATGGATATGAACGATACACAGTGCTATCCTGAAATGCTATATGCTTGTGCCCATATATGTATACAGTGTTGCAGTTTTATTGAATTGAATTACTGTTGCTATTACCGTTGTTACAGCCTGTGGTGTAATGTTGCTGTATATAATGCATAATTGATGAAAATTACTGTGTCATTTTCTGCTTAGCTTACCTGTTAAAGTAATTTCATTATTAGTAAATTACCTAGTACTGGATTATAGTGGTCTGTCGTCTTCCTTTATTTGTATATATATATATATATATATATATATATATATATATATATATATATATATATATATATAAGACAAACAACAGGTATTGACACACAGCAAAGCACTTAAGTCCTTAAGTCCACATATAATCTTTTTACATATTAATTTCATATTTAAATATGCTGCAAATAATGTTGCTACTAAATATTCTTTGGGATCTTAGTCACACAATATGGCCATATTCTGCTCAGCCAGTCACCACTTACAAGGTGTCCCAAGATTGACTGGTCCTAACACTATACACTTTAGCTTTGCTGGGCTGAATCATTTGATTCTAATTTTTTTTTTTTTTTTAACTTTTCTTTTTATTTAGGAAAAGAGGAGTATTTTCAACACAAAAAAAAGAATGATAGTCATCTTCTTATACAACGAAATATAAACATAGTATAATAAATTTCTTCCTTTAAACACAGTCTTCCAGCAGATCAATTTGAATTACATAATTTTTTTAAATAACAAAGAAAACCGTCCTATAATGTTCTTATTGCTAAATCGACACTATACAGGCATTCTGTCTCTTGTAGATAAATATATCTTTTTCCCTCTTTCCTATTTTCTATGCAAATACAAGCAAAGTTTCTATATTTTGAAGCCTATTTGGCTTCCTACTTTTCAAACAAAATTTATATAATTATGACTTCTTATTTTCCACATATGTCACTTAAACCCCTTTCCAAAGAGTAAATAAACACACAAAAAAGGGAGGGAAAAACCCCTGTCCCACCCTCCCTGCTCCTCTTAAAATTGCCAATTCCCTCTAAGTTGTTCTTCTTGAATGTATATAGAATTTTCAAATACTTTAATAATCATTTGTTGGGTTGGTGTCTCTAAAGATTTTATATATAACTCCAATTTACACATAAATTTCACAATTTGTTTCTCCGATTGTCTATCTGTATCAAACAAACTGCTAAAAGTTGCAATAATTTTACATTTTTTTTTTCATCCAGTAATTTATCTTGAGCCAGAAAGAATTTATTTTGGGGCATAGATACATACAGTGCAATATATCTGCTTTCTCATGACTACATTTTATTACAAACATTCACTTAAGTAGTATTCCATTTAGCCATTAAGTATGGGGTTAGATATACGTGATGTCATTTTTTTTATTGTGATTCCCTCCAACTTGATAATAGATTAGATTTTTTTACCCTATTCATACTTGCTCTAATATCATCCTTAGTTATCTCAAGCTCAGGAGAGATTTGCAACCATTTGTTGATTGATTCATAAATATATTTGATTCTTATTTGATCGTTAAATTTATTATATAGAAGTGAGCATGAAGTAGCCCCTTGGGCAAATGCATTTATAATTGGCTTCAGGTTTTCCCAATTGTCATTCCTATAAATTACATCTCCAAGTACATTATAATAGTGTCTTATTTGCAGATAAATGTAAAATTGCATGTTTAACCACTCAAATCTATTTTTTAAATAATTAAACTCCTGTATACATTTTTTTTCTTCATCAATAATCTGATATAAGTGAGTGAGACCTTTTTTTTGCCACTCTTGGCACGTCCTTGTACTTATCATTACTTCTGGATTCCCCCTTAAAGGTAAACACTTTGAGAATTGATAGTCAATTCTAATATTAAAGCTAAACTGTATAGTGTTAGGATCAGTCAATCTTGGGACACCTTGTAAGTGGTGACTGGCTGATCAGAATATGACCATATTGTGTGGCTAAGATCCCAAAGAATATTTAGTAGCAAAATTATTTGCAGCATATTTAAATATGAAATTAATATGTAAAAATAATATATGTGGACTTAAGTGCTTTGCTGTGCTCCAATACCTGTTGTTTGTCTTATATGTATTTTGGTCATTTTGGCAGCACTCTCACAATATGAGTGCCAATATATAAAATGTTTTTTTTTTCTTCAGGTGTGCTTAACCAAACCCCCTTGCTGTATTTATATATATATATATATATATATATATATATATATATATATATATATATATATATATATATATATAGGCAAGTACGAAAAAAGGTGCAGTAGGCAGTCGTCCATAAAACAAAGTCTTTATTTGACAAATGTGTTAAAAACAATATGATCCATGGGGCACTTCAAGCAGCATCAGAAAAAACACATAGTATCAGTTAACATGTTTCGGCCCGTGGGCCGTAATCATAGCTATCATACAAGGGTAACCCTGATTGGTTTAAAAACAAGGGAGTGTTAATGATGCAAATTTATTACTACAAAATTTAAAGTGCTAGACATCTCTCAATTCTCAAGTCCTGCAGACATACAACTACACAACAATACAATGAGTTGAATAGTGTACTGAATAGTACACAACGGTGTGACTATACATATAAATGTCTAAGTCTTATCCTTAGAATAATATGTGCCCAGAAATGCAAATATTAAATGTAAAATATAAGAGAGGGCAGTCTCTTATTCATTACCCTAAATGTTATTCAACACTATATAAGTAACAACATGCGTATATTTACATTGAACTATTATTATATACAATAGAAATCTATGTATAAATTTATAAAGTGTACATGACTTTATGTAAATAGAAAAAATGTAAATAGGCAATAATAAAATGTATTGCACAAAATACTTGTGGGAGTACAAATGTTTAATTTAGATTTAAATCCTAAATGTTAAAGATCAAATCAGTAATATAGGGGAAATCACTAGATGTGATACACAGTACAAAGTTTAAATGCATAAGTGAACAAACATATATACTTATACACATATACATCCATTCAAAGACCCAGGTATTGTTGCTGAGAAGGAGGGAGATGCACGTTACTGCCAATAATTAATAAGATCATATTCGGAATTAAGGCCAGTAGGAATACGAGTCTTTAGTTTAAATATCCAATACATCTCCCTCTTTCTCAGCAACTTGTCACTGTCTCCTCCTCTTGGCGGACACAATATACGTTCAATAGTCTGCCATCTCAAAGTATGTATGTTTTTCTGATGATATTTAGCAAAATGTTGTACAAGGGCTGTAGTGGCCTGACCTGCCTGTATGGTAGATAAATGATTTTGTATTCTGACTTTTATCTCATTAGTCGTTAGGCCAACATACTGCAAATAACATGCAGTGCAAGTCAACAAATAAATAACATATGTTGAAGTACATTTTAGACAACTTTCAATTGGAAATGTTTCACCTGTGCTTTCTGATCTAAAAATATTAGATGTTAAGACATATTCATAAGCCCTACATTTATTTAGGCACTTGAAAATTCCCTTATGTGTTAGCCAAGAGCTTTTAGTTCCATCCAATTTAGGAAGAACTGAAGGGGACAACATATTGCCCAATGTTGCAGTTCTTCTATATGAGCAACAAAGACCCGTAGAAATACATTTTTCTAACTTATCATCTGCAGCCAGAAACTTGAAGTGTTGTTTGACAATATTAAATATTTCAGTATATTCATTAGTGTATTCCATCACAAAAGTTACACCCTTGTGATCTTTATTGGTATTTTTAGTTTTGTGTATCAAGTGTGTTCTATTCATTTGGTCAACTTGTTTTTTAGCCTTGGAAATTACTCCCTCTTGATATCCTTTCTCTCTGAGTCTTAAACTCAAGTCATGTGATATGTGCTATTTGATGAGCAATTTCTTTTAACCCTTATAAATTGTCCCTTTGCCAACGCAAATGAGACATGTTTAGGGTGGCAGCTCTTTGTGTGCAACAGGGCATTACCAGTGATCGGTTTCCGATATATTTCAGTGTAAATTTTCCCTTCCATGGTTCCACTTAGAGTGATATCTAAAAAATGAATAGTATTATGTCTTAGTTCACTAGTGAATTGCAATCCAATCGTATTCAGGTTAATATATTCAATAAATGACACAAATTCTGATGCTGTACCTTGCCAAATCAAAAGCAAATCGTCAATATTTCCATAGTAATAAATTGAACTTTTGTAGGGATTTCCATCCCCATAGACGTGGGACAGCTCCCACCAACCCATAAACAGGTTGGCATAAGAGGGGGCAAACTTTGCCCCCATAGCTGTCCCATGTCTCTGAAGATAGAAATCACCCTCAAAGCTAAAGAAAGTAATATTCAAGAAAAAATGCAATAGTTTCCAAACCTTCCCTATGTGGGATAGATGAATATAGGGCCACTACATCAATAGTGGCCCATTTGTAACAGCTATATTTCCAATTCAACTCTTAGTGTCTTGTATATAACTGTGTAAATTCAATACAAGTGGTTGTAAGAGGCTATCAACCCACTGTGAAACATGTTCAGTTAGAGAATTGATGCTGCTAACAATAGGGCATCCCCTCACCTCGGTTAGAGATTTATGTATCTTTGGCAGATGGTGGAAGATGGAACTGGATTATCCACAAATAAAAACTCAAAGGTTTTATGATCAAGGTGCCCATCCTCCAAACCATCGTCCAAGATATCCATGAGCTCACTGCGAAAGGAATTAGTAGGGTCAGTGTGTAAAGGGATATAATAATCTGTATTACATAATTGGCGTAATGCTTCATTAATGTAGTCTAACCTATTCATTACAACCAATGACCCGCCTTTGTCCACAGAACGAAAGACTATATCATTCATTTTTTGAGTTCTTTAAGTGCAATTCTCTCTGACCCGGTCAGATTTAGCATGTCATTATTAATAGTAGATTTAAGTTTAATTAAATCTCTCTCAACTCTCTTGAAAAAAAATCTAATGTGCTCCCTCTGCTATGGCTGGGATAAAACTGTGATTGGTTCTTGAAGATATTAGAAGAACCTATGTTTCCATTGTCACTGGGGACGCTGCCCTCCCCTGCCAAGAGTTTGAGGTTAACCAAATCACATGTCTCCCCAAATGACATACCCATTCTAATGTTAGATTCAGAGGCTGATGGATTATCCCCTATAGTAACTAAATTGTCAATATGTGAAGAAGTGTCTTGAAAATGTCTCAGTAGTGTCATACTTCGTATTAATGTATTAATGTCCAAAATAGTGCTAAATACATCAAAATGGCGTGTGGGGCAAAAATTTAAACCCCTATTCAGGAGAGAAACTTGTGCCTCAGTTAGTATGTGTGAGGACAAATTAACAACATTATTTATTTGTATTTCTGTCTTCCCCTGTTCCCCCTCAATTGATATTGATTCTGTATATTTAGTCCTATTCCTGTTTTTTGTGTGGGAAGGGAAAAAAACTGTTCTAGTTTTCTTTGGTCATCATTTTGAACCTCACTATTTACTCCAGAGGCTATATCATTAAAGTATATATACCTAGAAGGGGTAACAAGAGGAGCAGATTGCTTATTCTTGGGTCTAACATCCTGTGTATTACTCTCTCTATTGTGTACTGATTGTGCCAAGGGTGCATGTTGGGTACTTTTAAGTATACCTTTAGGTGGTTCCTCACTCCCTGATGCCCTGTATCATCTCCTGACTCAAACTTACTATCTGAATAAGTGACTTTCTTGCTTTGTATTTTTTGTGTAGTGACTTGTCCTTTGTTTGTATTGTTGTTATTACCAAATTTGCGTCTATTTCTGGATCTCCCTCGGTTATACCTTTTATTCGCCGTCCTATCAGAGCGTTTCCAGACATAGACACAATTATTGGTATAATCTGACTGATCCCTAACGAATTTGCTATGTTTAGTTTCTAAAACCAAATTCTTGACCTCTGCTACACCTAGTTTCAAAATCCCATCAAATTTGGGAAAATTAGCATCTAGCTATCTTGTATTCATCTCAGTTTGTAATGTGCTAATTTCTTCCATGATTATTTGTAGCAACTGCAGTTTGTATGTAGTTAATAAGGTCATTAAATGTAGGGAGCACTCAGTTAAAATGTTATTCCAATTACATATAAAGTCAACATCAGAAACATCAAAAGTGGGGAACTTGTTGAGTCTTAAGCCCATTGGTATGATTTTCAATTTAACATAAGTCTCCATAGTCCAAATATCCCATTAGAGCGTGTGCTCAACAGAGCTGGTAATGAGTAATTGGACTTGTTTGTAGAAAATCTTTTCTCAATCTCTGTAGTTGTACAGTCTCTTTCAATAGCAGGCATGAGAGAATAAAAATGTGTGACCTCCATGGAAAATAATTATAATAGTAACAAGAGGACAGCTCTTAAAAGGGTAATAATAGTTTAGTGCAACCAGACATGCACTATAAAAATACAAATCAGTAAAATGGTCTATTATTGCCCTTAATTATATCCTGTGTAGTTATACAGTACAGGAATACTTGTTTTAGATAATGGTGCTTATAAGATTAGACACCCTGCAAAAAGTTCCAGTGGTTCTCAGTCCCAGAGAAATATATGTGTATCAAATCCCCCTATAAACGCCACTAATACCGTGTCCTCTTCAGAGCACCAAGGGTAAGAACGTAAAGACGTATAAACAGTCCCCAGTGAGGTTACATGGCTATGGTGGTACTTTGCTCTATAAGAATATATATCCCAGGCAAACTCTGTGGTATCTCAAACCACAACTCACCACAAAGCCTGAACAGCGATCCTCTCTGATGAAAACTCCTGGTGCTCACTAGTATCCATTGTATGTTGGTACCTGGCGTCCCGCTATGCAGGAGGGGGGGTGTTCTTCGGAGTTTGTAGTCATGTGATAATTTCTTGCCAATCCACACTGTAAAGTTGAGAGGCTGGGTCCGGAACTTGAAAAACACGGTGTCAATCAAACGGCTACCGGAGCTCTGGTCCAATAGTGCTGCTGCTACTGCTGCCTGGTATAATGAATAGGCAAGTACGAAAAAAGGTGCAGTAGGCAGTCGTCAATAAAACAAAGTCTTTATTTGATAAATGTGTTAAAAACAATATGATCCATGGGGCACTTCAAGCAGCATCAGAAAAAACACACAGTATCAGCTAACATGTTTCGGCCCGTGGGCCGTAATCATAGCTATCATACAATACACCTGTGCACCTTAAAAAGCAGCAGGGTAACCCTGATTGGTTTAAAAATAAGGGAGTGTATATATACATAAAAAAGTAAATTTATGCTTACCTGATAAATTAATTTCTTCTATGGTATGACGAGTCCACGGCTTCATCCTTTACTTGTGGGATATTATCCTCCTGCTAACAGGAAGTGGCAAAGAGCACCACAGCAGAGCTGTCTATATAGCTCCTCCCTTAGCTCCACCCCCCAGTCATTCGACCGAAGGTACAGGAAGAAAAAGGAGAAACTAAAAGGTGCAGAGGTGACTGAAGTTTAAAATAAAAAAATATAATTTCTCTTAAAATGACTGGGTGGGCCGTGGACTCGTCGTACCATAGAATAAATTAATTTATCAGGTAAGCATGAATTTAATTTTCTTCTATAAGGTACGACGAGTCCACGGATTCATC
The DNA here is from genome assembly GCF_027579735.1 of Bombina bombina. Taxonomy (NCBI): domain Eukaryota; kingdom Metazoa; phylum Chordata; class Amphibia; order Anura; family Bombinatoridae; genus Bombina; species Bombina bombina. Next base: position 1,149,541,887 of record NC_069501.1, on the reverse strand, counting down.
CTTTACTTGTGGGATACAATACCAAAGCTACAGGACACGGATGAATGGGAGGGACAAGACAGATGGTTAAACAGAAGGCACCACTGTTTGAAGAACTTTTCTCCCAAACATAGCCTCCGAAGAAGCAAAAGTATCAAATTTGTAAAATTTGTTAAAGGTATGAAGCGAAGACCAAGTCGCAGCCTTACAAATCTGTTCAACAGAAGCATCATTTTTAAAAGCCCATGTGGAAGCCAACGCTCTAGTAGAGTGAGCTGTAATCCTTTCAGGAGGCTGCAGCAGTCTAGCAGTCCAGCAGTCTCGTATGCCAAACAGATGAAGCTTTTCAGCCAAAAAGAAAGAGAGGTAGCCGTAGCTTTTTGACCTATACGTTTTCCAGAATAGACAACAAACAAAGAAGATGTTTGACAGAAATCCTTGGTTGCTTGCAAGTAAAACTTCAAAGCATGAACCACGTCCAAGTTGTGCAACAGATGCTCCTTTTTAGAGGAAGGATTAGGACACAGAGAAGGAACAACAATTTACTGATTGATATTCCTATTAGTAACAACCTTAGGAAGGAATCCAGGTTTGGTACGCAAAACCACCTTATCAGCATGGAAAACAAGATAAGGCGAGTCGCATTGCAACGCAGATAGTTCAGAAACTCTTCGAGCCGAAGAGATAGCAACTAAAAACAGAACTTTCCAAAATAGAAGCTTAATATCTATGGAATGCATAGGTTCAAACGGAACCCCTTGAAGAATTTTAAGAACTAAATTCATTCTCCATGGCGGAGCAACAGGTTTAAACACAGGCTTTATTCTAACTAAAGCCTGACAGAATGACTGAACGTCTGGAACATCTGCCAGACGCTTGTGCAGTAGAATTGATAAAGCAGATATCTGTCCCTTTAAGGAACTAGCTGATAACCCCTTCTCCAATCCTTCTTGGAGAAAGGACAAAATCCTAGGAATCCTGATCTTACTCCATGAGTAGCCTTTGGATTCGCACCAATAAAGATATTTATGCCATATCTTATGATAAATTTTCCTAGTGACAGGCTTTCGAGCCTGAATCAAGGTATCTATGACCGACTCAGAGAAACCCGCTTGGATTAAATCAAGCGTTCAATCACCAAGCAGTCAGCCGCAGAGAAACTAGATTTGGATGCTGGAATGGACCTTGAATCAGAAGGTCCTGTCTCAGTGGCAGAGTCCATGGTGGAATAGATGACATGTCCACCAGGTCTGCATACCAAGTCCTGCGTGGCCACGCAGGTGCTATCAAAATCACTGAAGCTCTCTCCTGTTTGATTCTGGCAATCAAACGAGGAAGGAGAGGAAATGGTGGAAACACATAAGCCAGGTTGAACGACCAGGGTCCTGCTAGAGCATCTATCAGTACTGCCTGAGGATTCCTTGACCTGGACCCATAACAAGGAAGTTTGGCGTTCTGATGAGACGCCATCAGATCCAATTCTGGTTTGCCCCATTGCTGAATCAATTGTGCAAACACCTCCGGATGGAGTTCCCTCTCCCCCAGATGAAAAGTCTGACGACTTAGAAAATCCGCTTCCCAGTTCTCCACTCCTGGGATATAGATTGCTGATAGATGGCAAGAGTGAGTCTCTGCCCCTCAAATTATTTTGGTAACCTCTATCATCACTAGAGAACTCTTTGTTCCCCCCTGATGATTGATATATGCTACAGTCCTGATATTGTCCGACTGGAATCTTATGAATCTGGCCGAAGCCAGCTGAGGCCACGCCTGAAGCGCGTTGAATATCGCTCTCAGTTCTAGAATATTTATCGGGAGGAGAGCCTCTTCCTGAGTCCACAAACCCTGTGCTTTCAGGGAATTCCAGACTGCACCCCAGCCCAATAGGCTGGCGTTCGTCGTCACTATGACCCATGCTGGCCTGCGGAAACACATTCCCTGGGACAGATGATCCTGTGACAACCACCAAAGAAGAGAGTCTCTGGTCTCTTGATCCAGATTTATCTGAGGAGATAAATCTGCATAATCCCCATTCCACTGTTTGAGCATGCATAGTTGCACTGGTCTGAGATGCAAGCGAGCAAACGGAACTATGTCCATTGCCGCTACCATTAGTCCGATTACCTCCAAACACTGATCCACTGACGGCCGAGGAATGGAATGAAGAGCTCGGCAGGTGGTTAAACTCTTTGATTTCCTGACCTCAGTTAGAAAATTTTTCATGTCCACCGAATCTATCAGAGTTCCCAGGAATGGAACTCTTGTGAGAGGGATAAGTGAACTCTTTTTACGTTCACCTTCCACCCGTGAGATCTTAGAAAAGCCAACACAATGTCCGTGTGAGATTTGGCTAGCTGGTAAGTCGACGCCTGAATTAAGATATCGTCCAGATAAGGCGCCACAGCTATGCCCCGCGGCCTTAGAACCCCCAGAAGGGACCCTAGCACCTTTGTGAAAATTCTGGGAGCTGTGGCCAACCCGAAGGGAAGAGCCAAAAACTGGTAATGCTTGTCCAGAAAGGCGAACCTGAGGAACTGGTGATGATCTTTGTGGATAGGGATGTGTAGATACGCATCCTTTAAGTCCACGGTGGTCATATATTGACCCTCCTGGATCATTGGTAAAATAGTCCGAATGGTCTCCATCTTGAAGGGTGGGACTCTGAGGAATTTGTTTAGGATCTTGAGATCTAAAATTGGTCTGAAGGTTCCCTCTTTTTTGGGAACCACAAACCGATTGGAGTAGAACCTCTGCCCCTGTTCTGTTTTCGAAACTGGGTAGATCACTCCCATGGTATATAGGTCTTCTACACAGCGTAAGAACGCCTCACTTTTTGTCCAGTTTACAGACAATTGAGAAAGATAGAATCTCCCCCTTGGAGGAGAATCTTTGAAATCTAGAAGATACCCCTGGGTTACGATTTCTAAAGCCCAGGAGTCCTGAACCTCTCTTGCCCAAGCCTGAGCAAAGAGAGAAAGTCTGCCCCCTACTAGATCCGGTCCCGGATCGGGGGCTAACCCTTCATGCTGTTGTGGTGGCAGCAGCTGGCTTCTTGGCCTGTTTTCCTTTGTTCCAAATCTGGTTAGGTCTCCAGACTGACTTGGATTGAGCAAAATTCCCCTTTTGCTTTGCAGCAGGGGAAGAGGTAGAGGGACCACCTTTGAAGTTTCAAAAGGAATGAAAATTATTTTGTTTGGTCCTTTGGCCTTTCACTCCAGTGATGTCTGAAATGATCTCTTTCAGTTCAGGCCCGAATAGGGTCTTACCCTTGAAAGGGATGGCTAAAAGCTTAGATTTTGATGACACATCAGCAGACCAGGACTTAAGCCATAACGCTCTACATGCTAAAATGGCAAAACCTGAATTCTTTGCCGCTAATTTAGCCAGTTGAAAAGCAGCATCTGTAATGAAAGAATTAGCTAGCTTGAGAGCCCTAATTCTATCCAGAATATCATCTAATGGGGTCTCAACCTGAAGAGCCTCCTCCACAGCCTCGAACCAAAAAGCAGCTGCAGTAGTTACGGGAACAATGCACGCTATAGGTTGGAGAAGAAAACCCTTATGAACAAATATTTTCTTTAGGAGACCCTCTAATTTTTTATCCATAGGATCTTTGAAAGCACAACTGTCCTCAATAGGTATAGTTGTTCGCTTAGCCAGAGTAGAAATAGCTCCCTCCACCTTAGGGACCATCTGCCACGAGTCCCACATGGTGTCTGACATGGGAAACATTTTCTTAAAAGTAGGAGGGGGAGCGAACGGAATACCTGGTCTATCCCACTCCTTAGTAACAATGTCCGAAATCCTCTTAGGGACCATAAAAACATCAGTGTAAGCAGGAGCCTCTATAAATCTGTCCATTTTACACAATTTCTCTGGAACTATAATAGGGTCACAACCATCCAGAGTCGCTAAAACCTCCCTGAGCAATAAGCGGAGGTGTTCTAGTTTAAATTTAAAAGTCGTCATATCTGAGTCTGTCTGAGGGAACATCTTTCCTGAATCAGAAATCTCTCCCTCAGACAGCAAATCCCTCACCCCCAACTCAGAACATTGTGAGGGTACATCGGATATGGCTAATAAAGCATCAGAGGGCTCAGCATTTCTTCTCACACCAAACCTACTGCGCTTCCCCTGCAACCCAGGCAGCTTAGATAAAACCTCTGTGAGGGTAGTATTCATAACTGCGGCCATATCTTGCAGGGTGAAAGAATTATACGCACTAGAAGTACTTGGCGTCGCTGGTGCGGGTGTTAATGGTTGTGACACTTGGGGAAAATTAGATGGCATAACCTGATTCCCTTCTGACTGAGAATCCTCCTGCAACATACTTTTAGTAGCAAACATATGTTCTTTGCAATTTATTGACCTTTCAGTGCATGAGGGACACATTCTAAGTGGGGGTTCCACAATGGCTTCTAAACATATTGAACAATGACTTTCCTCAATGTCAGACATGTTGAACAGGCTAGTAATGACTACAAACAAGCATGAAAACACTTTATTTAGTGAAAAAAAACAATCTTAAAAAACGGTACTGCGCCTTTAAGAGAAAAAAAGCATACACGTTCTGCAGAACAGCTTTAAAATGCACCCAATTTTTCAAATTTTTGATAGCAGACTCAATATGTGTAGTTAAGTTTGCCCCACAAGAAAATTTAAAATGTAACCCTTTATTGTGCAAACCGGATTTAATTAAGGCCTAAATCCGGAAAAAAATACCCCCAGTGCTTTGCCACAGCCCTGCTGTGGTGCCTACCTGCCCTCTGGGATTGTAAATATGGGGTTAAAGCTTTGATTTGACCCAAAACATCCACAAGGGCCCTCAGGAGTTGGAGCTTGCTGCTTGCTGAGTGAAAACAACTGCGCTTCTGAGGTGCGAAAATAGGCCCTGCCCATCTCACTCGATGTCTCTACAGCCTCAAAGAACCGCACCAGAGCAGTTTTAAACTAGCCATGTGGGTTCTGAGACCCAAAAAATAAGCCAAGTGTACCCTCAATAAAGTTGCCCAAAAAACGTTATTGCCCACAAAACGTTAACAGCACTCCCAGTTCAGAAAACGTTTGCCCACAAACATTCAAAACTCAGTGTCAACCATTTTTTAATTAGCCCCTTATGCAAGCTTAGTAATGCCTTTCTATAGCTCTAAGGATTACTGCTTACCCATGCCCTCATGGGGATACTGTCAGCCTTTCTGAAATACACAGTCTCTCCAGAAAAAATGACTGAACATACCTCACTGCTATATAGCATGAAAACGTTCTTCACACTGAAGTTTCCTGTACTCCTCAGCCTCTGTGGGAACAGCACTGGATCTTAGTTACAAATGCTAAGATCATCATCCTCCAGGCAGAAGTCTTCATCCATCTGCTGCCTGAGAGTAAATAGTACACACCGGTACCATTTAAAACAAAAAACTCTTGCTTGAAGAAATTAAAAACTAATATTTTATCACCTCTTTCACTTTACCCTTCCTAGTACTTAGAGTAGGCAAAGAGAATGACTGGGGGTGGAGCTAAGGGAGGAGCTATATAGACAGCTCTGCTGTGGTGCTCTTTGCCACTTCCTGTTAGCAGGAGGATAATATCCCACAAGTAAAACAGAATTTATGCTTACCTGATAAATTACTTTCTCCAACGGTGTGTCCGGTCCACGGTGTCATCCATTACTTGTGGGATATTCTCCTCCCCCACAGGGAAAGGCAAGGAGAGCACACAGCAAGAGCTGTCCATATAGTCCCTCCCAGGCTCCACCCCCCCAGTCATTCGACCGACGGTTAGGAGAAAAAAAGGAGAAACTATAGTGTGCCGTGGTGACTGTAGTGTATAGAGAAAGAAATTCTTCAAACCTGATTAAAAAACCAGGGCGGGGGGGGGGGGGCGGAGTCAGCCCTGAGCCTGAGCGGTCGCATACTACCTTAGCTCCAGCTATTCATTGCTAATATATATACATTTGGCCGCTCAGCTCAGGCTACTTCTTACTTATAAAGTACCTACTTGTTCAGGAACTTCAAATGAGAACTCTGAAGTATGGAGGACATTGTGGGGCAAGCACTTACACAAGATTTGGCGGCGCTGCTTGGTGAGGCCTTTGGAGTGCGGCCATTTTTTTTCCACTACATGAGGTGCTCGATCAAGGCAGAGAAGTAAGACACTGAGAAGACCTCTCTGAGGGCACTGCACCTTTTACTTTGCGAGTGTCTGTAGCCGGTATGGGAACTACTTTATATCTACTGGACGCCATCAGGGATCTCCTCCGAGAATATCAACTTACCTTTTCAGAGTCTCTGAAATCCGCTTTTGCCCCATTTGCTGCAAATGATCCGTTGGACTCCCCAGTAAAGCCGGGTGATGCGCTATCACACAGCCTGACTCAAGATGACAATACATCACAGGGTAGGAACTTACCCTCCACTAATGTGCCTGGAGACTTCTACCTGACATCAGATGCTTATGGGAGCCAGAGGAGGGAGCGGAATCCCTGTATTTACACACAACCTCTACTAAACCCCATAATACTGATCGAGAGCAAAGTGTATAGCGAGAACGCTAAGTACCATCAAAATAGCCATGGGACTCCTCACGTGGGTCTTAAAATGGTGTCACCACCGGATCAACTTTCCCTTCGGCATACACAACCCCCCCAGATTCAGGTAACCCAGCGCACGCACCCTGTCCAGCGGGTGGATCCTTGTTGCGCCCCATTATGTGTCCGAGTCTGTTTTGCTAATAATATCAGGACTGAGGATAATAGAGTTGGGGTAGGCTAAGCTCCTTGGCTGAATAAGAATTACAGCGATGCACCATTTGAACTGTTTTGTTCTGGACTTTAACTGATTTGTCAAGTCGTCACTATGGTGCAGCTTGTTGCTCACATCTCCCTGGATACTTTCTTTACTATTGCGTTGCATGGTTTCCACTATACATGACTATTGCTCCATTTGGGTCTGGTCTGCAGTCTGTGCATGGTTTTATAGTTAAAGTTAATACAGCAAACACACTTTAAGTTCTGTATGTTTGTGCAGTGCGATCTCGTTTACAATATGCCCTCTCTAGTTTTCATTATCTTTTCACTAGTCTAGATGTACACTATATTAAAGTCTCTCTTGTCAGTAAAATATAAGTATTTATGTAGATAATCGCATGCATACCCTTATTGGTTATTTAGGTTTCTGTCTGATTGCTTGCACTGTTGACTTTAAATTTCGTTTTAAAAATATATGTGCACAAAACTTATTCTAACTATGTTCTACATTATGCTTTATGTGCTTGATATGCCGCTGACTATGTATATTTTTGACAAGGGCTAACCCATTTAAAGATGAAGCTTTAATTTTTAGTATGTGTTGGATGGAAGCTTTTGCAGGTATTCTGTTTTAGTCATATTTTTGTTTTTACAAGTGTTATACAATACAAATGTTTATTAATACATATTGAAGACAACAGGGCAAGTAGATAGGTTCATGGTCTTAACCTTTTCCTCATTAAGTTGTCCCTTTAGAGTACCTTCATAAACTATACCTCCAGTTGTATGTTCTATCCGTAGTGCCCAAACCAATATCAGCAGATGCTTATCTGACTACAAAGTGCACCTGTTGCCGGGTATAGGGCCCATGCCTGATTGACAGGTTGCACTGTTATTAGTATAGCTGCTTGGTGTTCTTTATGATTATTAATGCTATTATCTCATACTGCTAGCTATGTATATCTTTGATAGGGGCTATCCCGTGAACAGAGACAGCTTATCATAAATGTACCTCTATCACAACTTTTGGTATAGTGGAGGTGTGTTATGGAGCCTGCAACTATAGGATGAAGCCCACTTATTACAATCATTGGGTTAGATATGACTACCAATGCCACTATTTACTTAAACATTTGTAGAAAGAAATGCTCTTGTTAAATTTTCATTATGAACACTTCTTAGCGGTTTCCTTCACAGTAAAATTCTAGTTGATGATACTTATATTACTAAATATTAAATAGCACTAATTTCATGTTTCCAAGTTTTACAGTCAATCCACTAACTATAATATTTAGACCTAACACTGGAGATAAGTAGAAAGACTGCATTCACATATTGGATATATTAGTTGGTGTTAATTCATTTAGTTATACACAATATATTATATTTTGCCCCTCCCTCCCTTTCCCCTTTTCCTCATAAGATACACTCTGGCACAAGTGAGCGTGTCCAGAGTGTTTTGCGCAGTTTATCTCTTAAAATACTGCAAATACCCCTATATCTCATTTTCCACAACACTTTTATTAAATGTTTATGAAGTTTTCTCTGACTGTTGGTGTCTATGCATGTTCAGAGTTCAAACTAATATTTTTTTCAGATATTTTGTATACTGACGTATGGAATGTTTAGTTTTTTGATGGATATTAATACCTGCATAATTTTCAATAATTTAGTTTGTACATCTGTCCTCTTTTATACATCAGCGTTTTTAGGTTCTATTTTATGTTGTCTAAAAAATTTATATTTTATGTTGTCCTAAAAATTGAAAAAGTGAGGTTAAGCTTATTTTTCATTTGGTTAGATTCCTCTGTGATGAAACAGAAACGACTTTATGTGTTTAATAATGTGCATATTGTGTTTTTCTTCTTTTTCATCTGTATTCATGCATATTGTATTTTGATGTCTCACAGTGGTGTTATTTTATGACTTTTACCTCAATAAAAAATTATTAAAAAAAAAAAAAAAAAAAAACCAGGGCGGGCCGTGGACCGGACACACCGTTGGAGAAAGTAATTTATCAGGTAAGCATAAATTCTGTTTTCTCCAACATTGGTGTGTCCGGTCCACGGTGTCATCCATTACTTGTGGGAACCAATACCAAAGCTTTAGGACACGGATGAAGGGAGGGAGCAAATCAGGTTACCTAAACAGAAGGCACCACGGCTTGCAAAACCTTTCTCCCAAAAATAGCCTCCGAAGAAGCAAAAGTATCAAATTTGTAGAATTTGGACAAAGTGTGCAGAGAAGACCAGGTCGCTGCCTTACATATCTGATCAACAGAAGCCTCGTTCTTGAAGGCCCATGTGGAAGCCACAGCCCTAGTAGAGTGAGCTGTGATTCGTTCAGGAGGCTGCCGTCCGGCAGTCTCGTAAGCCAATCGTATGATGCTTTTCAGCCAAAAGGAAAGAGAGGTAGCAGTAGCTTTTTTGACCTCTCCTCTTGCCAGAATAAACTACAAACAGAGAAGACGTTTGTCTGAAATCCTTTGTTGCTTCTAAATAGAACTTTAAAGCACGGACTACATCTAAATTGTGTAACAAGCGTTCCTTCTTTGAAACTGGATTCGGACACAAAGAAGGTACAACTATTTCCTGGTTAATATTCTTGTGGAAACAACCTTTGGAAGGAAACCAGGTTTAGTACGCAAAACAACCTTATCTGAATGGAACACCAGATAGGGCGGATTACACTGCAGAGCAGATAATTCAGAAACTCTTCTAGCAGAAGAATAGCAACCAAAAACAGAACTTTCCAAGATAACAACTTGATATCTATGGAATGTAAGGGTTCAAACGGAACCCCTTGAAGAACTGAAAGAACCAAATTTAGACTCCAGGGAGGAGTCAAGGGTCTGTAAACAGGCTTGATCCTGACCAAAGCCTGAACAAAAGCTTGAACATCTGGCACAGCTGCCAGTCGTTTGTGTAACAAGACAGATAAAGCAGAAATCTGTCCTTTTAGAGAACTCGCTGATAATCCCTTATCCAAACCTTCTTGGAGAAAGGAAAGGATCCTAGGAATTTTAATCTTACTCCATGAGAATCCCTTGGATTCACACCAACAGATATATCTTTTCCATATTTTATGGTAATCTTTCTAGTCACAGGTTTTCTGGCTTGTACCAGAGTATCTATCACAGAATCCGAAAACCCACGCTTAGACAAAATCAAGCGTTCAATTTCCAAGCTGTCAGCTGGAGAGAAACTAGATTTGGATGTTCGAATGGACCTTGTACTAGAAGATCCTGTCTCAAAGGTAGCTTCCATGGTGGAGCCGATGACATATTCACCAGGTCTGCATACCAAGTCCTGCTTGGCCACGCAGGAGCTATCAAAATCACAGAGGCCTTCTCCTGTTTGATCCTGGCTACCAGCCTGGGAATGAGAAGGAACGGTGGAAACGCATAAGCTAGGTTGAAAGTCCAAGGCGCCACTAATGCATCCACTAGAGTCGCCTTGGGATCCCTGGATCTGGACCCGTAGCAAGGAACCTTGAAGTTCTGATGAGACGCCATCAGATCCATGTCTGGAATGCCCCATAATTGGGTCAACTGGGCAAACACCTCCGGGTGGAGTTCCCACTCCCCCGGATGAAAGGTCTGACGACTCAGATAATCCGCCTCCCAGTTTTCCACTCCTGGGATGTGGATCGCAGACAGGTGGTAGGAGTGATCCTCCGCCCTTTTGATGATCTTGGTCACCTCTCTCATCGCCAGGGAACTCCTTGTTCCCCCCTGATGGTTGAAGTAAGCAACAGTCGTCATGTTGTCTGATTGGAATCTTATGAATCTGGCCTTTGCTAGTTGAGGCCAAGCCCGGAGAGCATTGAATATCGCTCTCAGTTCCAGGATGTTTATCGGGAGAAGAGACTCTTCCCGAGACCATAGACCCTGAGCTTCCAGGGAATCCCAGACCACGCCCCAGCCTAATAGACTGGCGTCAGTCGTGACAATGACCCACTCTGGTCTGCGGAAGCTCATTCCCTGGGACAGGTGATCCTGAGTCAGGCACCAACGGAGTGAGTCTCTGGTCTTCTGATCTACTTAAATCACTGGAGACAAGTCTGTATAGTCCCCATTCCACTGTTTGAGCATGCACAGTTGTAATGGTCTTAGATGAATTCGCGCAAAAGGAACTATGTCCATTGCTGCAACCATCAACCCTACTACTTCCATGCACTGAGCTATGGAAGGCCGTAGAACAGAGTGAAGAACTTGACAAGCGTTTAGAAGCTTTGACTCTCTGACATCTGTCAGGAAAATCTTCATTTCTAAAGAATCTATTATTGTTCCCAAGAAAGGGACTCTTTTTGACGGAGACGGGGAACTTTTTTCTATGTTCACCTACCACCCGTGAGATCTGAGAAAGGCTAGAACAATGTCTGTGTGAGCCTTTGTCTTTGAAAGAGACGACGCTTGAATTAGGATGTCGTCCAAGTAAGGTGCCACTGCAATGCCCCTGGGTCTTAGAACCGCTAGAAGGGACCCGAGCACCTTTGTGAAAATCCTTGGAGCAGTGGCTAGTCCGAATGGGAGAGCCACAATAGGTAATGTTTGTCCAGAAAGGCGAACCTTAGGAACTGATGATGATCTTTGTGGATAGGAATATGCAGATACGCATCCTTTAGATCCACGGTAGTCATAAATTGACCCTCCTGGATTGTAGGTAAAATCGTTCGAATAGTTTCCATTTTGAACGATGGCACTCTGAGAAATTTGTTTAGAATTTTTAAATCCAGAATTGGTCTGAAAGTTCCTTCTTTTTTTGGGAACTACAAAGAGATTTGAGTAAAACCCCTGATCTTGTTCCACAGTTGGAACTGGGAGTATCACTCCCATCTTTAACAGGTCTTCTACACAATGTAAGAATGCCTGTCTCTTTACTTGGTTTGAAGATAAGTGAGACATGTGGAACCTTCCCCTTGGGGGTAGTTCCTTGAATTCTAGAAGATAACCCTGAGAGACTATTTCTAGTGCCCAGGGATCATGAACATCTCTTGCCCAAGCCTGAGCAAAGAGAGAGAGTCTGCCCCCTACTAGATCCGGTTCTGGATCGGGGGCTACCTCTTCATGCTGTCTTGGTAGCAGCAGCAGGTTTCTTGGCCTGTTTACCCTTGTTCCAGCCTTGCATTGATTTCCAAGCTGGTTTAGTCTGGGAAGCGTTACCCTCTTGTCTAGAGGCTGCCGAGTTGGAAGCCGGTCCGTTCCTGAAATTGCGAAAGGAACGAAAATTGGACTTATTCTTAGCCTTGAAAGGTTTATCTTGTGGGAGGGCATGGCCCTTTCCCCCAGTGATGACTGAAATAATCTCTTTCAATTCTGGCCCAAAAGTGGTCTTACCTTTGAAAGGGGTATTAAGCAATTTTGTCTTGGAAGATACATCCGCCGACCAAGACTTTAGCCAGAGCGCTCTGCGCGCCACAATTGTAAACCCTGAATTTTTTGCCGCTAACCTCGCTAACTGCAAAGCGGCATCTAAAATAAAGGAATTAGCTAACTTAAGTGCGTAAATTCTGTCCATGACTTCCTCATACGGAGTCTCCCTACTGAGCGCCTCTGTAGTGACAGGAATAATGCACGAAATAGGTTGAAGGAGGTAACCTTGCTGTACAAAAATCTTTTTAAGCAAACCCTCCAATTTTTTATCCATAGGATCTTTGAAAGCACAATTGTCCTCAATAGGAATGGTCGTGCGCTTGGCTAGAGTAGAAAACTCCCCCTCGACCTTAGGGACTGTTTGCCATGTGTCCTTCCTGGGGTCGACCATAGGGAACAATTTCTTAAATATAGGAGGAGGGACAAAAGGTATGCCTGGCTTCTCCCACTCCTTATTCACTATGTCCGCCACCCGTTTAGGTATCGGAAAAGCATCAGGGTGCACCGGGACCTCAAGGAACTGTCCATCTTGCACAATTTTTCTGGGTTGACCAGATTGTCACAATCATCCAGAGTAGATAGCACCTCCTTAAGTAATGCGCGGAGATGCTCTAATTTACATCAGGTTCTGCCTGCTGAGAAATTCTTCCTGTATCAGAAATTTCCCCATCTGACAAACCCTCCCTCACTGCCACTTCAGATTGGTGTGAGGGTATGACAGAAAAATTATCATCAGCGCCCTCCTGCTCTACAGTGTTTAAAACAGAGCAATCGCGCTTTCTCTGAAATGCTGGCATTTTGGATAAAATATTAGCTATGGAGTTATCCATTACTGCCGTCAATTACTGCATAGTAACAAGCATTGGCGCGCTAGAAGTACTAGGGGTCGCCTGCGCGGGCATAACTGGTATAGACACAGAAGGAGATGATGTAGAACTATGTCTACTTCCTTCATCTGAGGAATCATCCTGGGCAACTTTACAATTTGTGACAGTTCTGTCCTTACTTTGTTTGGACGCAATGGCACAATTATCACACTATATTTGAAGGGGGAACCACATTGGCTACCATACATACAGAACATGATCTATCTGAAGGTACAGACATGTTAAACAGGCTTAAACTGGTTAATAAAGCACAAAAACCGTTTTAAAACAAAACCGTTACTGTCTCTTTAAATGTTAAACAGGGCACACTTTATTACTGAATATGTGAAAAACTATGAAGGAATTATCCAATCTTTACCAAATTTTCACCACAGTGTCTTAATGCATTCAAAGTATTGCACCCCAATTTTCAAGCTGTTAACCCTTAAAATGTGGAAACCGGAGCCGTTTTTCATTTTAACCCCCTTACAGTCCCAGCCACAGCCTTTGCTGCAACTTCACCAATCCCAGGGGGGTATATGATACCAAATGAAGCCATCTAGGAACGTTTTTAGTGGATTCCAGACCCTCACACATGCAGCTGCATGTACTGAACTCAAAATTAACTGCACAGTAATGGCGCGAAAATGAGGCTCTGCCTACTACAGAGAAAGGCCCTTCCTGACTGGGAAGGTGTCTTAACAAGTGCCTGGTGCTAAAAAACGTTCCCCAATGTTATAAAAGTGTGAAATTCAACTTCAAACTGCATATAATACTTAAATAAAGCAATCGATTTAGCCCCTAAAAGTGTCTACCAGTTTATAGCCCATAATAAGCCCTTTATTCTGTTTGAGACTAAGAAAATGGCTTACCAATCCCCATGAGGGGAAAATGACAGCCTTCCAGCATTACACAGTCTTGTTAGAAATATGGCTAGTCATACCTTGAGCAGAAAAGTCTGCAAACTGTTCCCCCCAACTGAAGTTATCTCATCTCAACAGTCCTGTGTGGGAACAGCAACTGATTTTAGTTACTGTCTGCTAAAATCATAATCCTCTTTTAAACAGAACTCTTCATCTCTTTCTGTTTCAGAGTAAATAGTACATACCAGCACTATTTTAAAATAACAAACTCTTGATAGAAGAATAAAAAACTACTACTGCTACTTGTTCAGAGCGGCAAGGAGAATGACTGGGGGGGCGGAGCCTAGGAGGGACTATATGGACAACTCTTGCTGTGTGCTCTACTTGACTTTCCATGTGGGGGAGGAGAATATCCCACAAGTAATGGATGACACCGTGGACTGGACACACCAATGTTGGAGAAAGGATGAATCTGTGGACTCGTCGTACCTTATAGAAGAAATACAATCATGTACAGGGTACAGAAAGCACCTAGATATGGTGTATAGGGTCTATTATCAACATAATACCTCCTTAAAAGTAACTACCTTATGAATTTGCTGGAAATAGGAGAGACCCTACCCCTTTGTTATATGTGCACTGTTTTAGACAATCATTTTGTTATTGGGTTTTTCAAAGAATATGGATACTATAGTGAAATCACAACTATGAATAATGCCTCAGTCGAAACGAGTCAGCTGTTTCACATCACGTAGTGGGGGACACACTTTTTGTTTTGATGTATCTTTTGCATCTGTGCTTTTAATGTGAACAAATAAAGTCAAGATTTTATTATTATTATTACTCCATTGCTCCTTTTTCAATTTTCTATGAAGGCAAATTAAGTCACTTATTGCGCTTATTCTGCAAATCATGAACTTAGATTAGTGGTATATTCAGATGTTGTGCTAGCCTAGGCATTAGGGAATGTGCTGCCCCTTGAACCCTTATACCAACAATTGTTTGCCATTGATTTCTACTAAAATTAATTAATAAAAAAATAATTAAACACTTGGAGAGCATAGGAGTGGAAAACCATAAAAATGCCACTTGCTAGCCCCTTATTTCTGCAGCCCCAGACACAAGTCTAGTTGCCCTATGCAGTGGCATTATGAGAGTGAGCCAGGGGTGCCCACCCCCCAGCATGAGAGCTAGCTTCTTAATGTTCCCTCCCAACTGTTATAATTTATTGTTTTCCTGCCACCACTCTGCCCAGATGCCCTGGGCCCCACAAAACCCCCAATACTGCCCAGAACACACCAGTGCCTCTCTAACCATCCTGGCCCTGCTCACAAAACAATTGTGGGCATCTGAGAAGATACTCCTCTATATTTCTATATTTCATTTCTGAAAACACCACTAAGTCTATGCCAAATTATGCTCTATTCATAAATTCAAACATGGGGAGGATGCCTGGGGCATATTTATCAATGTGCGAGCGGACATGATATGAAGTAGCGTATCATGTCCGCCTCACATCGATAAATGCCGACAGCACGCTGTCGGCATTTATCATTGCACCAGCAGTTCTTGTGAACTGCTGGTGCAATGCCGCCCCCTGCAGATTCACTGTCAATCGGCTGCTAGCTGTGGGTGTCAATCAACCCAATCATATTCGATCGGGTTGATTTCTGTCCACGGCCTCAGAGCAAGCGGACAAGTTATGGAACTTGATAAATATGCCCCCCTGGAGTGGAAGGTCTCGGGAGCTTGGCTTAAGGAGTTTGTTGCACATGTTGAGTGACCCACACCAAATATTTGGAGAAGGGGCAAACACTTGTGAGGTTACTGTAATGCTCAGCAAATCAGAGCTATATTGCTTAATTGTATCACTATTCAGATTTATGTGGCACAAACTTGGACAATTAGTAAATGTATTACTGCTACAACAACATTAATCACTATCTCTTTATTTCAAGTTTTTTAGTAATGTGGTCTGCAAAATTGAGTTTAGAAATACTGGAAGAGAATGAATTAATGCTGCAATTATACATTAAACAGGTAAATGCACTGTACAAAAAGATAACTTGATTTTCAAGTCTGAACAAAGACAAAAAAATGCATGGCTGAAATATTTTTGTTAAACTAGGAATCTGGTATACTGAAAAAGGGATACATTATAAACTGCTCTTTATCAATAGAACAATTTATGTTTAAGATAAAAATGCATTAAAGTGTATTTAAGGTTAGTGTTTTTAATAAACTAGAGAAACCCACAGATTGCCCCCTGCTTGTCTGTTAGAGTTTTAGCCTTTTGTTGCCAATCTGAAAATATCAGTATAAAGCAGTTTATATTTTCACCATATTGTCCTAGCTATAAATAGTTAAATGATAGCATAACTTACACTGTACACATTGTAAAATTCTCAGAAAAAAAAACACTATAGTCCATGGGTTTAGTTTTCCTGGAATAATGAAAAGAAAAAAAATATATATATATTATGTTTACAATAGGAAAATATTTGTTCTAGTGTTAGTTATTTATAACAGCCTTCATTTTACAAAATGCATTGTGAATTCATGTTCAAACTGAACAGCAGGTTATCGTTTCATGCATACAGCAATATATTTTCTTGCATTGTTTGATTCAATCTTTTATCTGTATTTGTATTAAATCTAAATAAGTTGTTGCTAGTTCCCCACATTGGCACAAGCTTTATAACTAGATGAGGACTTTGCTCAATCATACATATAAGATAACATACTTTTTTATTAATTGCACTTTCTAGTTGCATTATCATACCCCCCCCCCCCCCGACATGCTGAAGATTAATAGGCTGGGGAATCAGTCTCCGAGTTGTAAATCCAGTGACATCTACATCTACAAAACATCTACAAAACTACACTGACCCATTGTATTTTCATAGAAGAATTATACAGTATTTTATCAAAAACACTGCCTGTATTATTACTACTAGTATCTATATTGCTTATCAGCAACAACAAATGTAATAATATGGATATATCTGTGTAATTACTTAAACTAACTGGATTACTTTGCTATATTACAAGGTACTGTATTTTTTCATTTATATTGTATTATATTCCCTTTATTTAATGATGATCACAGAATACATCTTCCTCATCCAACAAAAACTGAAAGTTATATCATATTTATTTATGACAATACGTCCAAATTGTTTAGATTTTAGAGATATGTAAAATAATTATTATTCTTTTCCTTAAGACTAACGATAATCTTGTATCTAAATTGTATCTCAATCTATTCCTACATGTCTTTCATAGTCTTTGCAAGAATAGCTCCTCCTCTTATAGCCACAAAGGTCTCACAGCTAAATAGTTTCAATTTCTTGACCCACTCATCTAGAATGTTTTGCCTTTGGGTATTCTCTAAATGTTCTCAAGGAAAAGAGATTTTGACCTTTTAACACCGTTGTGGTGTTCTATTCCGTCCTAACTGCGCCGGGCTTTAGCGCAGATAGGACGGAATAGAACGTCCAAAACATTTGGCTGTCCTGAAGCCAACAGCACTTCCTGGATGGGATCGCGGTCTGTAGGGCGTGCCTAGCTTCATAGGGACGCTCCCCTGACCCGATCCAATCATTGAAATTTCGCGATCACATGCACGAAAGCGGGATTTCAATTTGTCTACATCGGAAAGTTAACCCTGTTTTTAAATGGTTAAAGTGCAAAAACAAAATACTCTGTCAGAGCATTTTATAATTGCTTTATTGCTTGCATATAACTATTGCCTAGATTAAGAGTTTTGTGCTAAACAGGGTGCAAAAATAACGCCAAAAAAGTTGCGTTATTTCACTCTCCATAGCACTGCCATTACGAGTTACTGAAAAGCCTCCTTGTGCTGTGCATTGTGGTGCGCTAAGCTCTATACCGCACAAAAGCCAAGGGCTGATTTGACATGCTTGTGCACGCTTTCCCCCATAGACATCAATGGGGAGAGAGTGTTAGAAAAAAAACTAACACCTTAAGTGCGGAATGGCGATCGCCGTAACGCAACCCCATTGATGTCTATGGGGGAAAGAAAGTTACGATTAAACCTAACACCCTAACATAAACCCCTAGTCTAAACACCCCAAATCCGCCGCCCCCGACATCGCTGACACTGATAAAAGTTATTAACCAATAATCCACCGCTCACCGACATCACCAACACTAAAGAAACCTATTAACCCCTAAACCTCCAGCCTCCCACATCGCCGCCACTAAATAAACCTATTAACCCCTAAACCTAAGGTCTCCCACATCGCCGCCACTAAATAAACCTATTAACCCCTAAGACCCCAAAATAAAAACAACCCCTAACCTACAATAAACTACCAATAGCCCTTAAAAGGGCTTTTTGTAGGACATTTCTCTAAGTTTAACAGCTCTTTTACCTGTAAAAAAATACAAAGTCCCCCCAACAGTAAAACGCACTACCCAACCAACCCCACAAAATAAAAAATCTAACTCTAAAAAAACCCTAAGCTACCCATTGCCCCTAAAGGGGCATTTGTATGGGCGCAACTCTTTTACAATTTGCCCAAAGCCCTAATCTGAAAAAACCCCGTTCCTAACAAAAACAAAAAAACCTAACACTAACCCCAGAATAGCTACTCACGGTTCCTGAAGTCCAGACACCCATTTCTATCCAGGCGGCGAGAAGTCTTCATCCAGGCGGAGATATCTTTATCCATCCCGGGGACGTCTTCTATCTTTATCCCGGCGGTGCGGAGCGGAGCTATCCTGGAAGCCGATGCCATCCTGCACGGAGCGGCCCCTTCATACGGTCAACGCTGTACACTAAAGCTTCAATGCAAGGTACTCGTTTCAAAATGGCATATCTTGCAATCCTATTGGCTGATTTGATTCTTCAAATTCAAATCAACCAATAGGATGAGAGCTTCTGAAATCCTATTGGCTGTTCAAAGCATTCCGTAGGATTAGAGCTATTTAAATCTGGACTTCAGGAACTTTGAGTAGATTTTCTGGAGTTAGTTTTAGGGTTTTTTTTTTTTCATTTTTGTGGGTGTTTTTTTTTTAGATTATGGCTTTGGGCAATTGTAAAAGAGCTGATTGTCCTTTTATGGGCAGTAAAAGAGCTAAATGCCCTTTTAAGGGCAATGCCCATACAAATGCTCCTTTAGGGGCAATGGGTAGTTTAGGTTTTTAGAGATAGGTTTTTTATTTTGGGGGGTTGGTTGGGTGGTGGATTTTACTTTTGGGGGGCTTTGTATTTTTTTACAGGTAAAAGAGCTGTTTAACTTAGGTCAATGCCTTACAAAAGTAGTTGGTAGTTTATTGTAGACTAGGGGGTGTTTTGATTTTGAGGGGCTTTTTTATTTTTTTAGGGCTATTAGATTAGGGGTAATTGTTTTTATTTTTGATAATTTCGTTTATTATTTTTTGTAATCTTAGTGTTTTTTATTTTTTGTAATTTAGTGTTTATTTTTTTTGTAATGTTAGATTTTTTTTTTTTTTTTAAATAGTTTTTTATTGAAGTCATAAACAAATATAACAATAATGAAACGTCCAGCAATAATAACAAAGGAGAATAGTACAATACTAATACCATGATCTTGCCAAATAAACAATACTAGATATGCCCACATTGTATAAGTTCAAGAATATAAAGAGTAATACTCTATGGTGAGTGGTAAAAGAATGGATAAGCTATAGCTGGTTAGTATTATGAAGGAGCATGAAGGTCAACTAGGCAACAAATCTAAACAGAAGGGGCATACAAATCCCGTTTATTAAAGGTATTAGTAAAAATTTTGGACTATCCAGATTGAGACCTCAGTTTTTATTTTTTTTATATAGCATGTAGACTAGAAGCGACCCGACCTTGTGATGAATAAATATACTATAAGTTATTAGTTTAGAAAATATAAACAAGGAAGGGTTAGTTTTATGGGGGTAGAGGGAGGGGGGAAATAGAGCATATTCTCCACATTATCGTGAAAAGTGTTTGTAGCATAATATAAACTAGTAAAGTGAGATAAACATGGATTGGCTTGTGTTTGGCCACTTATGGGCCAATTTAGCGGGGAGGGGGACAAGGGGACGCAGCGGGCAAGAGCCGCTCAAAGTGAAGTGGGGAGGGGAATGGGGGGGGGGGCGGAGCCAAACAGGGCATGAGAGCAGGTATGGAAGGTCTTATTGGATGGATATAAGGGTGGACTTCACAGGGAGGACTTGTTATTTACACGACTACTGGGATGGGCATAGCTCCATCAAAGCGGGGTAATTATCTAAATATAGAGTTATGCCCATATAAAGAGAAAGTTATGACAAATGTGTAGAATATGCAACCATAACAAAACCAGAGCTCAATTATGGGAGGTAAGGAGCCTCACTAATCACTCACTAGTATTATGTGGAGAGGGGGGCTGTAAAATGTTCGGGACATAGGGAATCTCCGGATAAGCCCCTCTCCTAGGGAAGTGTCATCTATAGACGAAGCTGGAAAAAAGGAGCGGGGGTATGACCCGCCGGCAATAAACTCCGGCGGGAAAGGGAGGAGAGAGGCTTATCATGGACGAAGTATAAGAGGGGGGGCAATGGAGGAGGGGATGAAGGGCGTAGCCGGTCGGGATGTCAATCTTGAATTAACTATGATCGGGACCCTAAGTGAGCGTTAGTTTGAATTGCCAAGTAGATAGAGTATAAATTGGAGTACTCAATTAAAGGGATATAGTGGCGAACTTTCATTAGTCTCGTTATGACCTGTAGATAGATCGCAGTAGATACAGAGAGCTAAATAAGCGCCCTACAGCAATATAAGACAAAACTAATATTATAATTAAGTAGGTAGGTAAGATATAACACTACTATGGAGGTAAAAAGAGGCAAACTGTCTCCTGCATATACACAAATATCAAGCATTTATAAGTAGGTAATATATAACCCAGATACCTACTGAATGTACTTATGGTAGAATACAGAAGGGTTAGTTATATCCATTCTCATTAGGGGGTGTGTGCAGTATAATAATATATTAACAGTTAGGCGGTGTGGAATCAGCTGTAGGTTAAATTTCACTGAAAAGTAGAAAATTAGTAGGTGCTGGCAAAACTGTTAAATAGAACTGCTCTCTGTGTGTAAAAAAGAAATAAGCTATCTAGCTGGAGTAAAGATTGTGGGGGATAAGAGCATCCTCAGTTTATCCAGCAAACTGAAGGCCCAAAGGAAAAGAGATAACTTCACAATATTTAGGAAATATGGGCTATCTATAGAGAGCTAACTATGAACTTGAACATTGCTAGTGGATACTTGCAGCTTTTAGTTATAGATAGAGAGACAAGCATGTAACAAGGTGTGTCCATAACCAGCTAAAAAGAGAGCCTTGTCCCTATGCACATCACAAATCTGGACATCCACCATTACAATAACAGTATCATATATATATGTGAGGCTTACTAGGAAAACATAAATAATAAAGGGCTAATCCTTATCAACGTGTGCAATGGAGAGTCCAACATACCATAGGAACTGCTTTACAAAGTTTACTCTGAGATATAACATACATCTATAACTGAAAATAAGAATAATAGGAAGCTGATGTAAACTCAAGCCTTTGGAAAGACCCATTTCTAAATTATCATACCCATACTGGGTATAACTATGAGCAAAAAAAAAGAAAAAGAAATGTATAAATGAACAATGCAGACATACTAAGCATGCTAAATGAGTCTCCTGAAGCGATTAACAACCTCTTGCAGTCCACCGCTAATATAAACTAGGCCTAAATAAAGTCCCAAATGATTGTAGTATCACTTAGTCTGGGAGAAAGTTTAAGTATAAGCACAGCTAGAAACCGTATATACTCTACTGTAAGAGAACGGTCAATGCAGGCGTCTGAAGGCAAACAGTGGGTCTTCATCCTGTTTCCCGAAGGAGTAATCATTTGACCGCAGGCTCAATCTCCTGATCTGCAGCGTCTATGAGAATTGAAAGATTATCCGTACTGATGAAACATAGGGTCCATCTATTAACCGGTTTTATCAGCTCACAGCCTCCTGGGTCAAACGTGGCTAGAAGTGTTGCAGCACAAAATTCAATGTCTCTCCTGCGCAGTGCAGATAGTGACCTCTTCTGCGTGTCAGTCTCTGTAACTGCGGAGTCGCAGCCCGGATGGCTGCGGTCTGGCGGCCCCAAAAGCAATCTGCATTTCCAAGCTGCAAGAGGTATGCTTACCCGACTGGTGTTCACCCGGGGCTCTCTCTTTATAGATGAGTAGGGAGGATACTGTGTTGAGGCGCTCATCACATTTCTCTGGATCGCGCTATAGCTGGGTAGGGAATGATCAGGAACGATACTAGGTATCATAATAATGTCCAGTGTAGAGTCCGGTAGCCCTTCCCTTTGCTCGCAGGATCGATCTATGTAAGCAGGTGCAATAACACTTTCCACCTTGTGCTGTTGCCGCAATGCACACTGTGTTACGGAGGCTCTTAATTGGGTAGATAAGTCAGTGAACCCAATTGACATCTGCAGACTCAGATCTTGCAGAGCTGCGTAGATGTCTGACCAGGCTTCCATGTTGTTTGGCGCCATGAAAGGTGCAGGCCGTAATAGCCTAGTTGATGCTCAGCCGGTATGGGTGATCAAGTAATGTGGCTATCGCAGTCATCCAATGGGGTAGAGAGTATCCTGCAGAGGTTAGATAAGTTTTAGGGCAAATCTCAGAGGGTTTAGTCCCTATTTACCAGATAATTAAATAAATTGCAGCAGGAGCTCTCATATACACGTCTGTCTTGTTCAGTTGCTGGCTCCGCCTCCGTAATGTTAGATTTTTAAAAAAAAATTCATAGAATTATTTTTTTTTTAATTTGTAATTTAGGATTTTTAATTGATAGTTCTTTTTAATGTTATTAGAATAGTAAGGTTAGGTAAATTTATAGTTTAATGTTAGGTTTATTTTTATTTCACAGGTAAGTTTTTATTTATATAAATATAGTTATTTTGTAATTTTAATTTAAAGTTAGGGGGTGTTAGGTTTAGAGGGTTAATAGTTTAATTTAGTAAAAAGAGATTAGTAGGTGCGCTAAGATTTAGCTTAAGGTATAAGTGAAAAGAAAATATTTTTTATATATACGTGTTATAACACTCTATTTTTCATAGTAACATAATAGTGTATAGTACTCATAAAAAATACGATAGTTAAAAGGGTTACAAAATCTCCCTAATAGAATTTGCTGAGAATTGGCCTTGCCTTGTGATTACTCTGTTTAATGAAGCCTCAGATTTGGGCATTTTTTACACAATATATCTATGAGATCATTCTAGTTTAGTCAGTTTGAACATACTTTATTGGTTAAGCCTCAAACAAGAGGGACTGTAAACACGGACACATACTCACTTTGTCCTTATATATGCAGGACATATAATTGTGAAACACTGTCACATATTATATTTATTTTCTGGTTTAAAGTGCCACACCAATTCTCAGCAAATTCTATTAGGGAGATTTTGTAACCCTTTTAACTATCATATTTTTTATGAGTACTATACATTATTATGTTACTATGAAAAATAGAGTGTTATAACACGTATATATAAAAAATATTTTCTTTTCACTTATACCTTAAGCTAAATCTTAGCGCACCTACTAATCTCTTTTTACTAAATTAAACTATTAACCCCTAAACCTAACACCCCCTAACTTTAAATTAAAATTACAAAATAACTACATTTATATAAATAAAATCTTAACTGTGAAATAAAAATAAACCTAACATTAAACTATAAATTTACCTAACCTTACTATTCTAATAACATTAAAAAGAACTATCAATTAAAAATCCTAAATTACAAATTTAAAAAAAAAAAAATTCTATGAATGTAACATTTTAGTTATGAGTTTTGTGAAACATTTTCGCTACACAAAATCCATAATGACTGCTCTCAGATGGCGGTATGGATTGTGTCGGTATAGGTTGTAACGCAAGCATTTTAGCCGGACTGCACAACCTGTAATACCGGCGCTATGGAAATCCCACACTCAAACGTAATTTTTTTGAGTGCGGAATGGATATGCGTTACAGACTAAAATGCTTGTGGTGTAACTATACCGACACGATAATATGCGTTCCTAGCCATTCCAGCGTAATGTCCATTAAAAACCGTACCGCACTGTACCGCAAAACTCAGAATCTAGGTGTATGTGTTTTACTCCTGGAAAAACTATTTTAGACATGTGCGATTCGGTTCGGTTCGATTCGGAAAATCGGAAAATTCGGAGATACGGATCTAACCGAATCTCCGAATTAAAATAGTGCCGAATCTACCGAATAAATCCGAATAACTTCGAATTTATTCGGATTTATTCGGATTTATTCGGTAGATTCGGATGGCCATGGATTACACTAGTATTGTACAGTATATTAGGTTATATCACTCTGCTATGGATTACACCTAATGTACAGTACATAATACTAGTCTAATCCCACCTAACACTTACCGAAATTTCGAATTTCCGAACCGAACCGAATCCAGCCGAATTTATTCGAATACGAATGAATCCGAAACAAATCCGAACCGAATTGATTCAAATTTTTCCGAATTCAAATCGCTCCGAACCGAAATTCAAAAAAATCTGAATCGATCCGAACCGAACCGAATTTCTTTGCCATGCACATGTCTATTAAACATCGAGCTTACCACATCTGAAGAGCCAATGACAAAAGTGAAATGCATGTAGCCATCAATCACCAGCTATTTTCAGTGTTGAATTGCTGCTGCTGTGTCTATGCACATATGCTGTTCAACAAATGAAACCACGAGAACAAAGTACATTTGTTAAAAGAAGTGATGTTCAATCTGAATCATGAAGGTTTAATTTTAACTGGCATGTCTCTTTGAAACATCTAGCTTTGACACTTTGCAATCATGATTATCATATTATATTACTCTCATAGGTCAAGTTCTTCCTCTCTGATAATCAGACTGTAAGCTCTTTGGAACAGTGTCTGCATATCCCTTATTAACTGTAAAAATACACTTTAAAGGGACAGTCTACCATAGAATTGTTATAGTTTTAAAAGATAGATAATCCCTTTATTACCCATTCCCCAGTTTTGCACAACCAACACAGTTATATTAATATACTTTTTACCTCTGTGATTACCTTGTATCTAGGAAGCTTCTTCCAGCCCCCTGATCACATGACTGTGACTGTTTATTATCTATTGTCTTAAATTTAGCATTGTATTGTGCTAGATCTTAAATAACCCCCTGTGCCTGAACACAGTGTTATCTATATAGCCCACGTGTACTTTCTGTCTCTTTGTGCTGAAAAGAGATTTAAAAAGCCTGTGATAAGAGGCAGCACTCAAAGGCTTATACATTAGCATATGAACCTACCTATGTTTAGTTTAAACTAAGAATACCAAGAGAACAAAGCAAATTTGAAAGTTGACTAAAATTAAAAGTTCTATCTGAATAATGAAAGTTTAATTTATACTAGACTGTCCCTTTAACCCAAATTACATTGGGGCCTATTTATCAAAGGTCTTGCGGACCTGAGCCGACAGTGCGGATCAGGTCCGCAAGACCTTGCTGAATGCGGAGAGCAATACGCTCTCCGTATTCAGCATTGCACCAGCAGCTCACAAGAGCTGCTGGTGCAACGCCGCCCCCTGCTGACTCGCGGCCAATCGGCCGCCAGCAGGGAGGTGTCAATCAACCCGATAGTACTCGATCGGGTTGATTTCCGGGGATTTCTGCCCGCCTCATCTGAAGACTCGCCAGAAACACGGGCCCACAAGCTACGTTCGGAGCTTGATAAGGGGGCCCCTATGACTCATTGAAAGAGATATGTGCATAACCAAATAAAGGTAAATACTGCTGCAGATTACTGCATGCACTGACTAGTCAGGTACATATCACTTGTGTTTTTCATAAATATAACCGTCTGCTGAATCATCTGTAATGTTTCATACTTGTCATATTAAAGGGATAGTCAACTTCAAAATTTTTATTGTTTAAAAAGATAGATAATCACTTTATTACCCATTCCCCGGTTTTGCATAATTTTTTACCTTTGTAATTACCTTGTATCTAAGTCTTTGCAGACTTCCCCCTTATCTCACTTCTTTTGACAGACTTGCATTTTAGCCAATCAGTGCCCTCTTATAGTAACTCCAGAGGGCGTGAGCACAAGGTTATCTATATGGCACACATGAACTAACGCCATCTAGCTGTGAAAATCTGTCAAATGAATTCAGATACGAGGCGGCCTTCAAGGGCTTTGAAATTAGCATATGAGCCTACCTAGGTTTAGCTTTCAACTAAGAATACCAAGAGAACAAAGCAAATTTGATGATAAAAGTAAATTGGAAAACATTTTAAAATTACATGTTCTATTGGAATCATGAACGTTTAATTGTGACTATACTGCCCCTTTTAGCAAAAAAAATAGACACAGAATTTCAGATGAATTGGTGAGATACTGATGTATAAATTATTTTATTTAACTACAATATGCATTTTAAAGATAATTTAATAAAGCTGTAATTTGAATTAAAGCAATGTATCTTTATTATTACTTTATATTTATTTATTTTCTGAAATGAATGATGCAATAAATTTTTATTGAAAGTACCACCATGCACTATGGAGCGCATTAAAGAAAGTCTTTTCATTTTTATTAGCTTGAGCGATATCCTAAAACGTGTATGTACAGCATATATATATACACTCTCTGGATTTAAGACACAGCAAACTTTAATGCGTGACATTTCAGGCAGGGGTGAAACTACAGGGGGTGCAGAGGACGCAGGTGCGACTGGGCCCCTGAGGGTGGGGGCCCAACTTAAAAAAAAAAATAAAAAATTATAATTTATTTTTTATTTTCATAAAAAACATTAACCTACC
The DNA here is from genome assembly GCF_027579735.1 of Bombina bombina. Classification (NCBI taxonomy): domain Eukaryota; kingdom Metazoa; phylum Chordata; class Amphibia; order Anura; family Bombinatoridae; genus Bombina; species Bombina bombina. The sequence goes on along the minus strand of NC_069501.1, from coordinate 1,149,515,181 downwards.
ACTGCCTGCCCTGATATCATGTGAGTGTGACATGACTACAGGGGTTAGTGTTTATGTTTTACCCATTGGTATTTATGTGTGTGTGTATGGTGTGTGTGTGTGTGTGTGTGTGTGTGTGTGTGTGTATGTATTTGACTGTGTATTTATGCATGTAGTATGTGTGTTTGTGTATGTTTGTGGAACCAGCAAATTACAGACCTTGTTACTACAGCATGGGGGGGGGGGGGGCGGGGGTAAACAGTGTCACTATACAGTACCACTATATACAGTATGGGGGGTGGACCATGTCACTGACTACTGTGGTCACTTTATAAAGTACTGGGCAGGTAGGGTCAGGCCAGCCATCTCACTGGCAGATTACAGACTGTGTCACTAACTTACTATATACAGTACTGGGGGTTAAACAGTGTAACTATATATACAGTAATAGGGGGTCAGACCATCTTGCAGACTGTGGGCACAAGGTACCTCCTTTTGCAGACATGTAATCTGATTCACATTTTTTTCTGTGTTAAATGTAAAAAAAAAAATATATATGTATTAAATTCACCTTTTTTGCAGGGGGGAGGGGTGGTGGGGGGTTCCTTCTTAGATTCTTGCACCTGGGCCCTGTGGTTTCTAGTTACACCTCTGATTTCAGGGCATTCACCTCTTCATCAGACAACCATAAAGTAACAAAAACAGTGTTTAAATAAAATAACAGGCTCCTCCTACTTCCTCCACAACCAATCATAAAAGTGTCTTACAGGATATTATCAACTTAAAAAACATAATAATTTGAAATAAGTGTCACAAGTGAATAAATATGTTATTAAATATAAACCCTGTGTACATTGTGTATTGTGGTTAAAACATTTTTTTTTTTAATTTTGTCAGCCACCAGTGGGTACTACAGCACAGTTCTATTGAGCGTGGGAAATGTTATTACATGGAGTAAAGCATTAGCATTCGAGAGGATTTCTGAGTGTGCACTAAACCACTATGCACAGTGTGAGACAGACTTGGCACTTAAGTTTGTACAGTGTGTGCCTGAGTCAGACGGCAGATCACTTTCATTTGCAGAGGAGGTAGGACTTACTTAATAAAGGTTTTTTATTTCTTTATGCAATTTCGGATTGTAGCTTCAGTGTGGTAGTAGTTGCATGGTAGGGCCAGGGGTCCATGAAAACACATTTTTTTTAGCAATATGCAGCAGTGTATTTATGATTATTTGACAATGCTGTAGAAATTCTATATTTAAAGCCATGCAGAAATGTTTCCTCCTCAATACACAAATGGTAGGTGCCCTTTTGGCAGATATAATTTTTTTTATTAATATATACATTTTAATTACATTCCAGTTTACTGCTCCTTTATGCAAGGACTTTCCAGATGCAAGGATTTTTACATCTGCATAAAATGTTATACGCTCAGACTAAGATTGCTCAGTGTTTGAAATGAGACAAGTTAACTTAACACTGTTCAGTTTACACTACAGCTGACTTAATTTTGAAATACATACAAACAAGCCTAAATCCTGTATTTAACCAGATCTAGGGCAAGATTACATATAAGGCGCAGGTTTCGGTGCAAGCGTGAAAACCCGTGCTGCCCATAATTTCACCTCGCACATCGGGGTATTACATATACTGCGCCGTTAGATGCTAAACTGGCGTAAGTAGGACAAATTGGCGACCTTCTGAAATGTGCGCAAATACACATTTTAGTCATCGCAAGTAACTTACGCCAGTATTTTGTCCACGGAAAGTGTCAATAAAGAGTAGTTTTATGCAAATTAGGCTAACACTTGTAAAAAATGCGACTTGTAATTACGCTATTCAAAATTCATATATAAACCCATGCGCAGCCGCCATTTTCTTCAGTGTGTTTGGATTGTTCGTTGAGCTACAACACACTACACTGGAGTGGAGGATTAGTCAGAGTAGAGAGAGAGGTGCAAACAGAGGGGTTAAGTGGCATTGTTCTTTGATTAAGCTTGTACACTTACACATAATTTTACATATTGCACACATATCTTGCATACATACATATACAAATACACCACACTTTTTTTTTTCTAACACCTCACACATTTTATTTGATTTTTACAGTGTGATATGCTGAGTGTTTGTATGTGATTGTGTGTGATTGAACTGGGAGTGATTGGGAGTGTGTGTAGGGTGATTTAGTGTGAGGATGGCAGGGAGAGGTAGGGAGGAGGGGAGGATGGGAGAGTAGTGGCAGGGAGAGGAGTATAGGAGAGGACAGGAGGAGCAGTGGGCCCCCCATCAGGGAGTAAGTGAAGTGGGGAGAGGGAGAGCTAGAAGGGATGATGGGAGGGGAGATGCCCGAGAGCCCCAGAGAGCAGGCACATCTAGGAGAGGGACAGAGGGTGCACATGGGGACAGAAGGGGGAGGAGGGAGAGGATAGGGAGGAACACACATCAGGGACATCACAGGGAGGAAGCCAAGTGTCCATGGAGGATGAGAGGCTGAGATGTCCCAACTTCTCATTTGATGAAAATGTTGCCCTTGTCCAGGCCATCATGGACAATTACAGTGACCTATTCAGGCAGGAGAAGGGCAAAGGCATTGCCAAAAGGAGAAAAACGGCATGGTTGGTGGTAAAGAGTGCCGTCAACAGTGTGGCCCCACAGAGGAGGACTGTTGAGGGCCTGAAAAAGCGGTGGAATGACTGCAAGAGGCAGGTCAAAGAAAAGATAGGGCAGGAAGCTATGCACCAGAAGGGAATAGGCTGTGGTCCATCCCTGGATATTGAGTATAACACTTGACAGGAGATGATATGCAGGTCCCTGAGTATCACAGCAGTCTGTGGACTTCCAGGGGCTCGTGATTTAGGGGCTGCAACCAAAGCACATCATGCTGGTGAGTAAAATCCCACACACCAGTATTATATGTATTTGAGATATAACATCCTTTAATATCACACATTCATGTACACAATGAGGAGCATGGTATTTGGCCTACTAACAAAAACATCTACAATTATATTTGACCTTACTGCTTCTTAACACAATGCAATTCATGATATGAGGTGGAATAGTGCAATAATAACATGTCTCAGAATAACACAGGACACATGTTATAGAGTTTGACATGAGAATCAGCATAGGCCCTAGCATGTATCAATGTACATTGTATGCCAACATGGACATATATCTGACTGTACTAATCCCTCTCATCCTTTGACTCCTTTACAGAACCTCCTGTCATGAGGATACAAACATCCATGCCACCACCACCACCAGTCTTCAGGCAACCACAAGGACAGTATGCTACCAGGCATGAGCATGGTTGGATGGCTTCAGTTGAGGATCCGGGAGTGATGCCACCACCATTGCCATATGACCCCTGGCAAGATTCCTGGTCAGAGGAATATCCTCTCTTTGGCTTTGAGGGGGAGCCAAGACAGCCACAAAGAGTCCATGTATTTACCCCCCCCCACACACACACACACACAACACAATCTCATGGTAGTCAGGGATTTTACCCACAGACAATGTCACAGGAAGTGCCAATTGGACAGGCTGAGTTGTCACACACTGGTCATCAGTGGGACTATCAACCAACCATGAGAGCTCCACCATCCTTATCAATTGGACGAGCTCCACCATCCTCATCAATTAGACGAGCTCCACCATCCTCATCAATTGGACAAGCTCCATCACCCTCATCAATTGGACAAGCTCCACCATCCTCATCAATTGGACAAGCTCCACCATCTGCAGATAGAAATATCTACAGCTGCACCTCAAGCACCATCAGATGTAGCTACCCCTGCCCCACATGAACCAACAGTTGTAGCTGACCCTGCCCCACATGAACCAGCAGTTGTAGCTGCCCCTGCCCCACATGAACCATCAGATGTAGCTGACCCTGCACCTCAAGCACCAGCAGATGCAGGTGAACCTGCCCCACAAGCACCTAAAAGCCCTGCTGCTCAAGAGCCTGTGGATGCATTGTATTCTCCCCTGGGTGAGGAATACATTGCACTCCAGAGGAGGCTCATAACAAGCACCAAGAGCATACAAAGAGTCCAAGAGAGGTTCTTCAGGAACCATAAAAGGTTCATCAGGAGCCAAGAGAGGATATAACAATGTAGCATAAAGCTACAGAGGGACATGGCAGCATCGTTAAGTGCAAGTGTTCAGAACCAGTCACAGATGATGCAAATTCTGTCTGATATGCAGATGCAAATGCACAATAGATGGAGAGAACAAAATCAACTCTTGGGTGTGTTGGTTGAGCACTTTAGACACCATCAGGACACTGCCTCCAGCCTATCATCTGTGGCCAGCACACCAGCAGAAACACCAGAATCTTCTCAAACCAGGAGAACAAGGAAATCCACTACAGTCACCTCAGCTCCCTCATCCAAGAAGCCAAATAATAAATAAATATTCAAATAGTTCACCATAAATCTTGTCCTCTGTTATTTACCATATAATTGTCATCCACATCCATGTGAGGTGTGTTTTATTACACTAATATTGTTAAAACATATAATATGACCTGTGTGGAAATGGCAATAAAAACAGGTAATATTATAATATTTATGACATATTCTTGTACTATAACTCACATCCACAATAGTTGTTTATGAAGGGTACATATAGTAATATTCACTTTTAAGATGTAAATCAATGTATCTCACATCCAATATAAATTGACACGGGTATATATAATAGTGATGTTACTGATAGGGTGTGCATTATCAGGTGTTTTAAGGCTGCAGGTGAGAGGTTGTGTTGTCTGTGATTGGTTTGACACAAGAGGCGGCCTTCAAGAAGATCTTAGAAATTATCATATGAGCCATCCTAGGTTTAGCTTTCAACTAAGAATACCAAGAGAACAAAGCAAGTGTTAGAATTAAATTTGAAAGTTGTTTGAAATAACATGCTCTATTTGAAACAAGAAGGGTTTCTTTGGACTTGACTGTCCCTTTATATATTTTGGCATCAATGCCAGGCTGTGTTAACATTAGAATAAATTACACTCCAGTGGGTTCTAAAGAGATGAAGGTAATACAATTATGATTTCACATTGTTCTTTCCTCCAAGTATTGTTGATTGTTTTAAGAACAAATATAAAGTAAATAAGCAAGTATATGTCCACAATGTGATAAAGTGATGAGATCTGATTATACCTACAAGCTCAATCCATTTGATTAGGTTGTGGCTTCAAACAACAAAATCAGCTATTTCAAATACACAAATAAACCTTAAAAAAAATATCATAGTATACTATCGCTTTAACCTTGAGATGCTGCTTAAATGTATGTGTTTGTTTTTAGTCAGTGCAAGGGTTGCTGCACCTGCAATATGTGGCGAGATGAGAATGGAGTAGATTTTCTGAATTTTGCACACGTAAGTCCTTACACTGTATATTGGATACAAAATTGCACGGCTGTTCTTTGTTAGTCTATGGGGATAAAAAATATGGCCGAAGGGTGAAATATACGCGAGTAACTTGTTTGCTACGCCGTATATGTAATACCAAAATCATGTAAAATCCGGCGGCAGAGGAGTTTGCGGGCAACGCTGCATATGTAATGTAGCCCAAAATGGTATGAGACTGAGTACCACAGCTTATGGTTCCACCAAGACCATATATAAGTACAGCTGACAGATGGGAACATTTGTACACCATATTTGAAGGGGTGCTCTTGGTTGGGGAAAATGGGGGGAAAAAAACAAACATATGTCAACCTTTCAAATGTACTTTTCTTCATCTAGCCATCTACTCAGATCATTAACGTACAATTTTGAATTCACAGAATTATTTTTGTTTGCACATTTACAAATATGATTCTTTAAAAAGTGATCTCTTAATTTCTGCAATTTTTTTTATCATGCATGTCACACACCGTTGATTTAGGGGATGCAATGTGCAGAAATTTTACCTCCTGTGAGTGTCTGTGTTTATGTCTTTGTGCTTTTGTTTGTGTCTCTATGAGTGTGTATTTTTTTTTCTGTGGGTCTCTCTGTGAGGGTGGGTGTGTATGTATTTGTGCATTTTCTGTGGATGTCTGTGAGGGTGTGTGTGTATGTCTTTGTGCTTTTTCTATGGGTGTCTCTGTGAGGGTGTGTGTATGTATGTCTTTGTGTATTTTCTCTGGATGCCTCTGTGAGGGTGTGTGTGTGTGTATGTATGTATGTCTGTGTTTTCTGTTGATGTCTCTGTGAGGGTGTGTGTATGTCTGTGTGTTTTCTGTGGGTGTCTCTGTGAGGGTGTGTGTATGTCTGTGCATTTTCTGTGGGTGTCTCTGTGAGAGTGTGTGTATGTCTTTGTGTGTTTTCTGTGGATATCTCAGTGAGGGTGTGTGTGTATGTATGTCTTTGTGTGTTTTATGTGGTTGTCTCTCTTTGTGTATTTTCTGTGGGTGTGTCTGTGTGTGAGTGTGTCTTTCTTTGTGTGTTTTCTGAAGCTGTCTCTGTTGGTGTTTTCTTGGGTGTATGTGCAAGTTTGTGTTTGAGTTTGTGTGTGTGTCTGTCCATTGTCTGTTCCTTTTAGGGCATTTTGACCTTACTACTGATTATTCACATCTTTCTACAGACTTTGAGACTACTGAGACCTTTCCGGAAGTCACCAATCCACCATTTAACCTTTAAATTATTGTTTAGGCAATTCAGGGTCCTTCCTTTCAGCCACTGCATGCTGTTGTCATAATTTAGTTGGCATCTTCCTTGACAAAAAGATAATCAGAACTCCATATTGTGTTTTGTAAATCTCCTTTTTTGACAAAACTGTAGTCTACCTCATTACTTGTCAGGTCAATGTAAACAAGTGCTGAGTGTCTCTTTGGGGGGCTGAGTGTGTTTGTGTTTCTTTGCGTGTCTGCTAGAGTGTCTATATGTGAATCCTTATGTGTGAGTGTGTGTTTCAGTTTTTGTGTTTGTGTTACTCTACCTTTACAACATTTCCAATTTTGACTACACTTAAGAATAAAGTGCATATACGTTTTAGTCACTTGGTCAAAAATTGCACATGTCAAAAGGGGGGGCCCTGATCAATGGTTAAGTCAGGGGCCATAAAATTTCTAGTAAGCCAAGGCCTGACTTGGAGAAAAAGTGTTAGAAAAAACTAAGAACTGTGATTGAGGAAAGGCGATCGCTATAACACAATCCCCATTGATGTCTATGGGGACAAGAAGGTTATGTAAAAACCTAACACCCTAACATAAACCCAGAGTCTCATAAACCCTAATCCGCCGCCCCCCGACATAGCCAACACTAAATAAAGCTATAAACCCCTAAACCGACACCCACCCTCATCGCTAACACATAAATAAAGTTATTAACCCCTAAACCGCCAACCCCCCCACATCGCCAACACTACATTAAAACTATTGACCCCTAAACCGCTGACCCCTCACATAGCAATTACTAAACTAAACCTATTAACCCCTAAACCACCGGCCCCCACTTCGCAACACACTAAATTACCCTATTAACCCACTAATCCACTGCCCACCCCTATTGCCAACACTAAACTAAAGTATTAACCCCTAAACTGCCAACCCCCCACATTGCCAACACTAAATAAACATATTAACCCCTTAACCCCGGGCCCCCACATCGCTAACACCTAAATAAACCTATTAACTCCTAAACCGCCAACCCCCCACATCGCCAACACACTAAATTAAACTAATAACCCCTAAACACCCCATTTAAATTAACGTTACAATATAACTACCTTTAAATATAAAAAGCTTACCTGTGAAATTAAAAAAACAACTAAGCTTAAACTATAAATAAACCTGATATAACTATTTTAAAAACTAAAATAAACAACCTAAGTTACAAAATTAAAAAATCCTAACACTACAAATAAATTTAAAAAGCCTAACATTACAAAAAAACACTAAAATTACGAAAAATATAAAAAAATCTAAGATTACTAAAAATAATAAACGAAGTTATCCAAAATAATAAAAATTAAACCTAATCTAATACCCCTATAAAAACAAAAAAACCACCCCAAAAAAAACCATCCCCTAATATCATAATAAACTACCAATAGCCCTTAAAAGGGCCTTTTGTAGGGCATTGCCTTGAAGCAATCAGCTCTTTTGCATAAAAAAAATTACAAAGTACCCCCTAACAGTAAAACCCCTCACCCAACCAATTCCCCAAAATAAAAAAACCTAAGTCTACAAAAAACTTAAGCTACCCATTGCCCCTAAAGGGGCATTTGTTTGGACAATGAGCTCTTTTGCTGCCCATAAAAAAAGATTAAAAAAAGCCCTAATCTAAATCAAAAACCCACACCAAAAAAAACAACTAACACTAACCCCAAAAAATGTACTTGTAGTTCCTGAAGTCCAGACATCCATCTTCTTCCAGGCGGCGACAAGTCTTCATCCAGGCGGCGACATCTTTATCAATCGTGGGACCATCTTCTATCTTCTTCCCGGAGATGCGGAGTGGTCTTTCCCGATGCACGGATCCAGAGCGGTGGTCCTCTTCAGCAGCGGCGGTTCTCAGCGGTGTGGAGGCTCCTCTTCATGCGATCTCCGCCGCACACTGAAGATTGAATGCAAGGTACCCCTTTTATATTTGGGGTACCTTGCATTCCTATTGGCTGAAATATTCAAATCAGTCAATAGGATGAGAGCTGCTTAAATCCTATTGGCTGTTCAAATAGTTAATTGGTTTAGTTTAGTAATTGCGATGTGGGGAATCTGTGGTTTAGGGGTTAATAGTTTTATTGTAGTGTTGTTGATGTGGGGGTCGGCAGTTTGGTAGTTAATAACTTTATTAAGGTGTCACCGATGCGGGTGGACGGTGTATTAGGGGTAAATAATTCTATTATAGTATTTGCGATGCGGGGAATGGCGGTTTAGGGGTTAATAGGTAGTTGTGTACTTTGTAACATTTTTGTTATGAGTTTTGTGAAACATTTTTGTTTCGCAAAATCCATAACTACTGGTCTTTGATCGCGGAATGGATCGTGGCGGTATAAGCTATAACGCTAGCGTAATAGCCTGACTGAATAACTTGTAATACGGGAGACCGGAAAATTCCAGACTCAAAAGCCATATTTTGAGTGCAGAATGGAGAGTTGCGGTACAGGCTAAAACGCTTGTGGTATAGCCGTATCGGCGTGACTTGTAATACGGGAGACCTTACATTCCACGCATAAAGGCCAATTTTTCAGCGGTATAGCCGTACTGCAAAAATTTTAAGTTTGCCCAAGGTGAGCTAAACAATAATGCATATTATAAAAGTCAACTTATTATGCACTGCTGTAATGGACCTTCAAGTGACGGATTAAACTTAAAAATAGAGAGGAACACTTAACAAATGAAAATGTGTACAATTAAATCACATAACCCATTACAATGTAATAAAATTGAACTTATGTATATTTGTATCTATTAATAGATCACATACCTATTACATAGGGGCCGATTATCTAAACCTCTCCAGATCAGATGTGATTTTTCACGCTCTCGCAGGGGCTGCCATGGAGGAATTATTGTAACAAAAAGGGCAGTCTCTCTGTGTGTCGAGATGGCTTCTATATATGGAGCTCACTGTAAAGGGACACTTCTCTCCATAGAGGTTGCTTCTATTTTCGTATGCACGTTTTTTTCTATTAGGGCATTAAGTATTTGAGTGTTTTGAGAAAAGCGCACCACCTTCTTACTGACGAGAAAAAAAATGTGAGATCTGCAGTGTGAAAATCTTTACAGAATTATACAGGGTTTTGCGAGACAATTTCATATACACCCCTGGAACTCCCATGTTCAGCCCATTTTTCTCAAAAAACAACAATACGCCCGATGTCCTGTTGTTCCTGTTACACACAGGCTGATTCACTTACCCTCCTCACGGCGTCTTGGCACAATGTATCAGCTTGCTCCCATGTGACCTGTGGGCTACGTCACAGGTATTATAACGACTTTTCTAATTCGGATCGTAGTCGGAATTGGTTACCGATACAGGATAACAACTTGATTCAATGTAATTGCTCTTAGTGCTGTATAGCACGCAAGTGGTGAATAGGGGATTTCCCTGTAAGTTGATCTGACAATTATTGTCTATAACCCAGGTTATGAAATTTAAAAGCAAACAGACGTTTAAGGCAGCGATATCTATACAGGGTGAGGTATATCCCACCAAGGATTTAACCGTGAACCAGCTGATTTATCTATGGACTGTTTGCTGCTACATTTCATAACCTGGGTTATAGACAATAATTGTCAAATCAACTAACAGCGAAATCCCCTATTCACCACTTGCGTGCTATACAGCACTAAGAGCAAGTACATTGAATCAAGTTGTTATCCTGTATCGGTAACCAATGCCGACTACGATCCGGATTCGAAAAGTCGTTACAATACCTGTGACGTAGCCCAAAGGTCACATGGGAGCAAGTTAATATATTGTGCCAAGACGCAGTGAGGAGGGTAAGTGAGCCAGCTTGTGTGTAACAAAAACAACAGGACATCGGGCGTACCCCTTAAAAGAACTTGTTTGGATAAGAGCAAAATGGAAGTAAGGTACTCAGCAGAACACTTGAACGTATAATTGCATAAAAACTGATCATCTCGGACCAAGTACTGATTAACTTTAAGACTGCTTTGTATTAGCTGTGGACAATCTGTGACTTATTAATACATCCGCTACAAGTTAACATTTAGCCACATATTTAGTTACATTTCAAGGTGGTATTAAATATTTAGACAAAGTAGGTCTTGAATATAGATTTGTATATGTCTTTATTTTAAAATTGTTTGTGGGCTGATATAAACTACCGCTCATATATTAGCAAAATTGTGTCTTATGTTAAATTTTAAAATGTTAAAATAATTGTGTCATAGATCTAAGGGAGACGGCCCGGGCCTTCTTATTCTGTGGATATAATATATTTATAAATATATTATTTTATTTTTCTTAATAAACTATCTTATAGACTAATGAGGTTGTAGAAGATTTTTGTATACCAGTGTCTTAAGTTTTTATTACATTATTAATTTCCTATTACATTTCTTTTCTTTTTAGCCATACAGTGATACCACCCATGAATAGGTTTGTCGGGTTCTCAGGGGGTTAAAAGGCCTTGTTTTTAGGGTTTCCGTTCAGTTTCCGAATTTTCTGATCCATTATTCATATTCGGAATTTTTTATTGTTCTATCTAAACCGCAGTTCCCCAACATCGCCGCCACTAAGTAAATCATAAAATAAAGCTATCAACCCCTAAACCTAATGCCCTCCTATTACATTTCTTTTTAGCCATACAGTGATACCACCCATGAATAGGTTTGTCGGGTTCTCAGGGGGCTAAAAGGCCTTGTTTTTAGGGGGCACATTCCAGTTTTCCAACTTGGAATTTTCACATCTGTCATCATGCACCTATGTCCTATTTGGGTCATTTCTGAAGCCCGTCAATGTAATTTATTCCCATCAAACCATATATTTTTGAAAAATAGACACCCTAGGCTATTTGAAAAGCTGGTATTTTAACACTTCGTTTTGGCCGAATTTTGGCCGATTTGAATGCACCCGAATTTCTGAATCGTCAAATCCCGAAAAATTTTGAAAATGAATAAATCAGTTTTCGGATCCATTATTCATATTTGAAATTTTTCATTGTTCTATCAGATCTAAACCGCAGTTCCCCAACATCGCCGACACTAAGTAAATCACAAAATAAAGCTATTAACCCCTAAACCGCAGTTCCTCAACAATGCCAACACTAACTAAACCTATTAAACCATAAATCGCCTTTCCAAATCATCGCCGACACAATGATTCTTTGATTATGTAACAAAAGTATTAGACAAGGGTGGAGCAGTTGATGTAGCATATCTAGATTTCAGCAAAGCATTTGACACCGTCCCACACAATAAACTAATTCACAAACTGTATCTCCTTGGTCTAGATTCAAAAATTGTGAACTGGGTGGAATGCTGGCTTATGGACAGAAAACAAAGTGTCTTATTAAAAGGAGTTCATTCAGCAGAGGGGGCTGTTACTAGTGGTGTTCCTCAGGGGTCAGTTCTGGGGCCTGTTTTGTTTAACATATTTATCTGTGATATCAGCAAAGGGCTACAGGGGAAAGTATGTCTGTTTGCATATGATACAAAAATTTGTAACAGAGTGGATGTTCCAGTGGGGGTAGACAAAATGAGAAGTGATATACAACAATTTGAGGATTGGAAAATGACTGGGATCGAAAGTTTAACACAGCAAAGTATAAAATAATGCATCTAGGGAAGAAAAAACATAATTTATGCTTACCTGATAAATTTATTTCTCTTGTAGTGTATCCAGTCCATGGATCATCCATTACTTGTGGGATATTCTCCTTCCCAACAGGAAGTTGCAAGAGGATCACCCACAGCAGAGCTGCTATATAGCTCCTCCCCTAACTGCCATATCCAGTCATTCGACCGAAACAAGCCGAGAAAGGAGAAACCATAGGGTGCAGTGGTGACTGAAGTTTAATTAAAATTTAGACCTGCCTTAAAAGGACAGGGCGGGCCGTGGACTGGATACACTACAAGAGAAATAAATTTATCAGGTAAGCATAAATTATGTTTTCTCTTGTTAAGTGTATCCAGTCCACGGATCATCCATTACTTGTGGGATACCAATACCAAAGCTTAAGTACATGGATGATGGGAGGGACAAGGCAGGAACTTAAACGGAAGGAACCACTGCCTGTAGAACCTTTCTCCCAAAAACAGCCTCCGAAGAAGCAAAAGTATCAAATTTGTAAAATTTTGAAAAGGTATGAAGCGAAGACCAAGTCGCAGCCTTGCAAATCTGTTCAACAGAGGCCTCATTTTTAAAGGCCCAGGTGGAAGCCACAGCTCTAGTAGAATGAGCTGTAATTCTTTCAGGGGGCTGCTGTCCAGCAGTCTCATATGCTAAACGGATTATACTCCGAAGCCAAAAAGAAAGAGAGGTTGCCGAGGCCTTTTGACCTCTCCTCTGTCCAGAGTAAATAACAAACAGGTGAGATGTTTGGCGAAAATCTTTAGTAGCCTGCAAGTAAAACTTCAATGCACGGACTACGTCTAGATTATGCAAAAGACATTCCTTCTTTGAAGAAGGATTAGGGCATAATGATGGAACAACAATCTCTTGATTGAAACCACCTTAGGTAAAAACCCAGGTTTTGTACGCAGAACTACTTTATCTGAATGAAAGATCAGATAAGGAGAATCACAATGTAAGGCAGATAACTCCGAGACTCTTCGAGCCGAGGAAATAGCCATCAGAAAAAGAACTTTCCCTGATAGAAGTTTGATATCAATAGAATGAAGGGGTTCAAACGGAACCCCTTGAAGAACTTTAAGAACCAAGTTTAATCTCCATGGGGGAGCAACAGGTTTAAACACAGGCTTAATTCTAACTAAAGCCTGACAAAATGCCTGAACGTCTGGAACTTCTGCCAGACGCTTGTGTAAAAGAATAGACAGAGCAGAAATCTGTCCCTTTAAAGAACTAGCTGATAGTCCTTTGTCCAAACCCTCTTGGAGGAAGGACAATATCCTAGGAATCCTAACCCTACTCCATGAGTAATTCTTGGATTCACACCAATGAAGATATTTACGCCAAATCTTGTGGTACATTTTGCTGGTGACAGGCTTTCGTGCCTGTATTAAGGTATCAATTACTGACTCGGAGAAGCCACGCTTTTATAGGATCAAGCGTTCAATATCCATGCAGTCAGTCTCAGAGAAAGTAGATTCGGATGATTGAAAGGACCTTGTATTAGAAGGTCTTGTCTCAGAGGCAGAGTCCATGGTGGAAAGGATGACATGTCCACTAGGTCTGCATACCAGGTCCTGCGTGGCTACGCAGGCGCTATCAATATCACCGATGCTCACTCCTGTTTGATTTTGGCAATCAGACGAGGGAGCAGAGGAAACGGTGGAAACACGTAGGCCAGGTTGAAGAACCAAGGCGCTGCTAGAGCATCTATCAGTGCCGCTTCTGGGTCCCTGGACCTGGATCCGTAACAAGGAAGCTTGGCGTTCTGGCGAGACGCCATGAGATCCAGTTCTGATTTGCCCCAACGGAGAACCAATTGAGCAAACACCTCCGGATGGAGTTCCCACTCCCCCGGATGAAAAGTCTGACGACTTAGAAAATCCGCCTCCCAGTTCTCTACCCCTGGGATATGAATCGCTGATAGGTGGCAAGAGTGAGTCTCTGCCCAGCGAATTATCTTGGAGACTTCTGACATCGCTAGGGAACTCCTGGTCCCCCCTTGATGGATGATGTAAGCCACAGTCGTGATGTTGTCCGACTGAAATCTGATGAACCTCAGTGTTGCTAACTGAGGCCAAGCTAGAAGAGCATTGAATATTGCTCTTAACTCCAGAATATTTATTGGGAGGAGTTTCTCCTCCTGAGTCCATGAACCCTGAGCCTTCAGGGAGTTCCAGACTGCACCCCAACCTAGAAGGCTGGCGTCTGTTGTTACAATGGTCCAATATGGCCTGCGAAAGGTCATACCTTTGGACAGATGGACCCGAGATAACCACCAGAGAAGAGTATCTCTGGTTTCCTGATCCAGATTTAGTAGAGGGGACAAATCTGTGTAATCCCCATTCCACTGACTGAGCATGCATAATTGCAGCGGTCTGAGATGCAGGCGCGCAAATGGCACTATGTCCATCGCCGCTACCATTAAGCCGATTACTTCCATGCACTGAGCCACCGTGGGGTGCGGAATGGAGTGAAGAACACGGCAAGCATTTAAAAGTTTTGATAACCTGGACTCCGTCAGGTAAATTTTCATTTCTATAGAATCTATCAGAGTCCCTAGGAAGGAAACCCTTGTGAGAGGAGATAGAGAACTCTTTTCTTCGTTCACTTTCCACCCATGCGACCTCAGAAATGCCAGAACTATCTCTGTATGAGACTTGGCAATTTGAAAGCTTGACGCCTGTATCAGGATGTCGTCTAGGTAAGGAGCCACCGCTATGCCTCGCGGTCTTAGAACCGCCAGAAGTGAGCCCAGAACCTTTGTAAAAATTCTTGGGGCTGTAGCCAACCCGAATGGAAGAGCTACAAACTGGTAATGCCTGTCTAGAAAGGCAAACCTCAGGAACCGATGATGATTCTTGTGGATCGGAATGTGAAGGTAGGCATCCTTTAAGTCCACTGTGGTCATGTACTGACCCTCTTGGATCATGGGTAAAATGGTTCGAATAGTTTCCATCTTGAATGATGGAACTCTGAGGAATTTGTTTTGGATCTTTAGATCCAAAATTGGTCTGAAGGTTCCCTCTTTTTTGGGAACCACAAACAGATTTGAATAAAACCCCTGTCCTTGTTCCGTCCGCGGAACTGGATGGATCACTCCCATTACAAGGAGGTCTTGCACGCAGCTTAGGAATGCCTCTTTCTTTATCTGGTTTGCAGATAATCTTGAAAGGTGAAATCTCCCTTGTGGGGGAGAAGCTTTGAAGTCCAGAAGATATCCCTGAGATATGATCTCCGACGCCCAGGGATCCTGAACATCTCTTGCCCACGCCTGGGCGAAGAGAGAGAGTCTGCCCCCTACTAGATCCGTTGTTGGATAGGGGGCCGCTCCTTCATGCTGTCTTGGAGGCAGCAGCAGGCTTTCAGCCTGCTTGCCCTTGTTCCAGGACTGGGTAGGTTTCCAGGCCTGCTTAGATTGAGGAAAAGTTCCCTCTTGTTTTGAAGTAGAGGGAGCTGATCCTGCACCTGCCTTGAAATTTTGAAAGGCACGAAAATTAGACTGTTTGGCCCTTGATTTGGCCCTGTCCTGAGGAAGGGTATGACCCTTACCTCAAGTAATGTCAGCAATAATTTCTTTCAAACCAGGCCCGAATAAGGTCTGCCCCTTGAAAGAAATGTTAAGTAATTTAGACTTTGAAGTCACATCAGCTGACCAGGAATTAAGCCATAGCGCCCTACGCGCCTGGATGGCGAATCCGGAATTCTTAGCCGTTAGTTTAGTCAAATGAACAATGGCATCACAAACAAATGAGTTAGCTAGCTTAAGTGTTCTAAGCTTGTCAATAATTTCAGTCAATGAAGCTGTATGGATGGCCTCTTCCAGGGCCTCAAACCAGAAGGCCGCCGCAGCAGTGACAGGCGCAATGCATGCAAGGGGCTGTAAAATAAAAACCTTGTTGAATAAACATTTTCTTAAGGTAACCCTCTAATTTTTTTATCCATTGGATCTGAAAAAGCACAACTGTCCTCAACCGGGATAGTGGTACGCTTTGCTAAAGTAGAAACTGCTCCCTCCACCTTAGGGACTGTCTGCCATAAGTCCTGTGTAGTGGCATCTATTGGAAACATTTTTCTAAATATAGGAGGTGGGGAAAAGGGCACACCGGGTCTATCCCACTCCTTACTAATAATTTCTGTAAGCCTTTTAGGTATTGGAAAAACATCAGTACTCACCGGCACTGCATAGTATTTATCCAGCCTACACAATTTCTCTGTCACTGCAATTGTGTCACAGTCATTCAGAGCAGCTAATACGTCCCCAAGTAACACACGGAGGTTCTCAAGCTTAAATTTAAAATTAGAAATCTCTGAATCAGGTCTCCCCGATTCAGAGACGTCACCCACAGACTGAAGCTCTCCGTCCTCAGGTTCTGCATATTGTGACACAGTATCAGACATGGCTCTTACAGCATCTACGCGCTCTGTATCTCGTCTAACCCCAGAGCTATCGCGCTTGCCTCTCAATTCAGGCAATCTGGCTAATACCTGTGACAGGGTATTATTCATGATTGCAGCCATGTCCTGCAAAGTAATCGCTATGGGCATCCCTGATGTACTTTGCGCCATATTAGCGTGCGTCCCTCGAGCGGGAGGCGAAGGGTCCGACACGTGGGGAGAGTTAGTCGGCATAACTTCCCCCTCGACAGACCCCTCTGGTGACAATTCTTTTATAGATAAAGACTGATTTTTACTGTTTAAGGTGAAATCAATACATTTAGTACACATTCTCCTATGGGGCTCCACAATGGCTTTTAAACATAATGAACAAGTAGTTTCCTCTGTGTCAGACATGTTTGTACAGACTAGCAATGAGACTAGCAAGCTTGGAAAACACTTTAAACAAAGTTAACAAGCAATATAAAAAACGTTACTGTGCCTTTAAGAGAAACAAATTTTGGCAAAATTTGAAATAACAGTGAAAAAAGGCAGTTACACTAACAAAGTTTTTACAGTGTATGTAACAAGTTAGCAGAGCATTGCACCCACTTGCAAATGGATGATTAACCCCTTAATACAAAAAACAGATTAACAAAATGAAAAATATGTTTTTTAAACAGTCATAACAACTGCCACAGCTCCTACTTTGAAGCCTTTTGAGCCCATCAGAGATGTCCTATAGCATGCAGGGGACTGCTGAGGGAAGCTGAATGTCACAGTTTGTAATTTTAACTGCACCAACTGTAACTTTTATACTATAACAGTGGAAAGCCTCTTTTTCTAGGCAAAAATAAAGCCAGCCATGTGGAAAAAAACTAGGCCCCAATAAGTTTTATCACCAAAGCATATATAAAAACGATTAAACATGCCAGCAAACGTTTTATATTACACTTTTATAAGAGTATGTATCTCTGTTAATAAGCTTGATACCAGTCGCTATTAAATCACTGCATTTAGGCTTAACTTACATTAATCCGGTATCAGCAGCATTTTTCTAGCAAGTTCCATCCCTAGAAATATGTTTACTGCACATACCTTATTGCAGGAAAACCTGCACACCATTCCCTCTCTGAAGTTACCTCACTCCTCAGAATATGTGAGAACGGCAATGGATCTTAGTTACTTCTGCTAAGATCATAGAAATCACTGGCAGATTCTTCTTCTAATGCTGCCTTTGATAAAACAGTACACTCCGGTACCATTTAAAAATAACAAACTTTTGATTGAAGTTAAGAAACTAACTATAATACACCACTCTCCTCTTACTACGTCCATCTTTGTTGAGACTTGCAAGAGAATGACTGGATATGGCAGTTAGGGGAGGAGCTATATAGCAGCTCTGCTGTGGGTGATCCTCTTGCAACTTCCTGTTGGGAAGGAGAATATCCCACAAGTAATGGATGATCCGTGGACTGGACTTGGGAATTATTATTTCAGATTATTTAAAATGTAGTAATGCAGCGAATAAGGCTAGCAGAATGCTTGGATGTATTGGTAGAGTTATTTGCAGCAGAAATAGTAAGGTTCTTATGCCACTTTATAGATCATTAGTTAGGCCTCATCTTGAGTATTGTGTGCAGTTCTGGAGGCCATATCTTCAGAAGGATATTAACAAACTTGAATCTGTGCAAAGGAGGGCTACAAAAATGGTACATTGTCTAAAAAATAAAACTTACCAGGATAGGCTCAATGACCTAAATATGTATAGCTTAGAGGAGAGAAGGGAAATAGGTGTTATGATAGCAACTTTCAAGTACGTTTAAAGGGCTTAGTAAAACTGAGGCTGTGGGTATTTTACATTAAATGGAAAATTCAAGAACAAGGGGTCATGATCTCAAGCTGAAGGGTAGTAGATTCAGGAGTAATTTGAGGAAGCACTACTTTACAGAAAGAGTGATTGATTTATGGAATAAACTTCCTCAAGAGGTAGTAGCGACAAACACATTTAAAAATGCATGGGACAAGCATAAAGCTATCCTACAAACTAGATAAGTTTATACTGTTAGGTAATATTGGGCAGACTTGCTGGGCCTATGGCTCTTATCTGCCGTCAATATCTATGTTTCTATGTTTCTAAACCTATTAACCCCAAAATCGCCCTTCCCAAACATCGCCGACACAAACTAAACCTATTAACCCCTAAACTGCAGTTCCCAAACATCACCGACACAAACTAAACCTATTAACCCCTAATCCGCAGTTCCCAAACATCACCGACACTAACTAAACCTATTAACCCCTAAACCGCCATACACCCACATCCCCAACACTAACTAAACCTATTAACCCCTAAACCACCGGCGCCCACATTGCAACAACCTAAACTAAACTATATTAACCCCTAAACCTAACACCCCCTAACTTTAACATAATTGAAATAGACCTAAAGTAAAGTTACAATTATTAACTAACTACCTATTTAAAAATAAATACAAACTTACCTGTGAAATAAAAAATAAAACCTAAGCTAGCTACAATATAATTATTTACTAACTACCTAGTTAAAATAAATACAAATTTACCTGTGAAATAAAAATAAAACCTAAGCTTACACTAATAAACCTAACAATACTAAAAATAAAAAAAAATAACATTACTAAAAATAAAAAAACCTAAGATTACTAAAAAATGTAAACTACAATTACAAAAAATAAAAAAACTACCATTAAAAAAAATAACAAACTAAGGCCTAGATTTGGAGTTTTGTCGGTAACGACCCGCGTAGCTAACGCTGGCTTTTTTCTGGCCGCACCATAAAAAACATAATTTATGCTTACCTGATAAATTTATTTCTCTTGTAGTGTATCCAGTCCACGGATCATCCATTACTTATGGGATATATTCTCCTTCCCAACAGGAAGCTGCAAGAGTCCACCCACAGCAAAGCTGCTATATAGCTCCTCCCCTAACTGCCATTACCAGTCATTCGACCGAAAACATGCAGAGAAAGGAAAACCATAGGGTGCAGTGGTGACTGTAGTTTAATGGAAAAATTACCTGCCTTAAAGTGACAGGGCGGGCCGTGGACTGGATACACTACAAGAGAAATAAATTTATCAGGTAAGCATAAATTATGTTTTCTCTTGTTAAGTGTATCCAGTCCACGGATCATCCATTACTTATGGGATACCAATACCAAAGCTAAAGTACACGGATGATGGGAGGGACAAGGCAGGTACTTAAACGGAAGTTACCACTGCCTGTAAAAAACCCTTTCTCCCAAAAATAGCCTCCGAAGAAGCAAGGTATCAAATTTGTTAAATTTGAAAAAGTATGAAACGCAGACCAAGACTCCGTCTTGTAATCTGTTCAACAGAAGCCACATTTAAAAAAGGCCTAAGTGAAAACCACAGCTCTAGTAGAATGAGCTGTAATCCCTTCAGGAGGCTGCTGTCCAGCAGTCTCATAAGCTAAATGAATTATGCTTTTTAACCAAAAAGACAGAGAGGTTGCTGAAGTCCTTTGACCTCTCCTCTGTCCAGAATAGACAACAAACAAGGTGAATGTTTGATGAAAATCTGTAGTAGCTTGTAAGTAAAACTTTAAAACACGAACCACGTCCAAATTGTGTAATAGACGTTCCTTCTTTGAAGAAGGATTAGGATACAAGAATGGAACAACAATCTCTTGAGTGATATTCTTGTTAGATACCACCTTAGGTAAAAACCCAGGTTGGTACACAGGACTACCTTATCCGTACGGAGAACCAGATAAGGAGAATCACATTGCAACGCAGATAACTCGGAGACTCTATGAGCCGAGGAAATATCTACCAAAAAGGAACTTTCCAAGATAGAAGTTTGATATCTATGGAATGAAAAGGTTCAAATTGAACTCCTTGAAGAACCTTAAGAACCAGCTTTAAGCTCCATTGCGGAGCAACATTTTTAACCACAGGCTTGGTTCTAACCAAAGCCTGACCAAATGCCTGAACGTCTAGAATACCTGCCAGACGCTTGTGCAAAAGAATAGACAGAGTAGAAATCTGTCCTTTTAAAGAACTAGCTGACAACCCTTTTCTCAAAATCATCTTGGAGAAAAGATAATATCCTGGGAATCCAGACTTTACTCCATGAGTAACCCTTGGATTCATAACAATAAGATATTTACACCATATCTTATGTTAAATTTTCCTAGAGACAGGCTTTTATGCCTGTATTAAGGTATCAATTACTGACTCGGAGAAGCCATGCTTTGATAACATCAAGCGTTCTGTTTCCAGGCAGTCCATCTCAGATTAGTTATATTTAGATGGTTGAAAAGACCCTGAGGTAGAGGGTCCTGTCTCAGAAGCAGAGACCGTGGTGGAAAGGATGACATGTCCACCAGATCTGCATACCAGGTCCTACGTGGCCACGCAGGCGCTGTCAAAAGCACCAAAGCACTCTCCTGCTTGATCTTGTGCAAACCCCTCCGGAGGGAATTCCCACTCCCCCGGATGAAAAGTCTGACGACTTAGAAAATCTGCCTCCCAGTTCTCAACACCTGGGATAGGGATAGCTTTTAGACAAGAGTGAGTCTCTGTCCAGTGAATTATTTTAAGACTTCTAACATTGCTAGGGAACTTCTGTTCCCCCTTGATGGTTGATGTAAGCCACAGTCGTGATATTGTTCGACTGAAATATGATGTACCTCAGAGTTGCTAACTGAGGCCAAGTCTGAAAAGCATGGAATATCGCTCCCAGTTCCAGAATATTCATTAGAAGGAGGGTCTCCTCCTGAGTCCACTATCCCTGAGCCTTCAGGGAGTTCCAGACTGTATCCCAACCTAAAAGGCTGGCATCTGTTGTAACAATTGTCCCATCTGACCTGCGGAAGGTCATACCCTTGGACAGATGGACCCGAGATAGTCACCAGAGAAGAGAATCTCTGGTTTCTTGGTCCGGATTTAACAGGAGAACAAATCTGTGTAATCCCCGTTCCTCTGGCTGAGCATGCATAGTTGCAGTGGTCTGAAATGTAGGCGTGCAAACGGTACTATGTCCCTTGCCGCTACCATTAAGCCGATTACATTCATGTACTGAGCCACCAAAGGGCGCGGATGGAATGAAGAACACGGCAGAAATTTAGAAACTTTGACAACCTGGACTCCGTCAGGTAAATTTTAATTTCTACAAAATCTATCAGAATCCCTAGGAGGGAAACCCTTGATATTGGGGATAGAGAACTCTTTCCTTGTTCACTTTCCACCCATGCGATCTCAGAAATGCCAGTACTACGTCCGTATGAGACTTGGCAACTTGGATGTTTGACGCCTGTATCAGGATGTCGTCTAAATAAGGGGCCACTTCTATGCCTAAGGACCGCCAAAGTGACCCCAGAACCTCCATAAAGATTCTAGGGGCTGTAGTTAACCCAAAGGAAAGAGCTACAAACTGGTAATGCCTGTCTAGAAAGGCAAACCTGAAAAACTGATGGTGATCTTTATGCATCGTAATGTGAGGATAAGCATCCTCCAAATCCATTGTAGTCCTCTATTGACTCTCCTGGATCATAGTTAAGATGGTACGAATAGTTTCCATCTTAAATGATAGAATTCTAAAGAATTTGTTTAAGATCTTTTAGATCCAAAATAGGTCTGAAGGTTTCCTTTCCTTGGGAACCACAAACCGATTTGAGGAAAACTGTGTCCCTGTTCCTCTATTGGAACTGAATGGGTCACGTACACAATGCAAGAATGTCTCTTTCTTTATCTGGTTTGCAGATAAATGTGAAAGGCAAAAACTCCCCTTTTTTGGGGGGGAAAGCTTTGAAATCCAGAAGATATCTCTGGGGTATAATTTCCAATGCCCAGGGATCCTGGGCATTTCTTGCCCACGCCTGGGCGAAGAATGAAGTCTGCCCCCTATAGGATCCGTTACCAGATAGGGGTCCGTTCCTCATGCTGTTTTAGAGGCAGCAGCAGGCTCCTTGACCTGCTTATCTTTGTTCCAGGTCCGGTTGTCTGCCTTAGAGGAAGTTGATGCCACACCTGCCTTGAATTTTCGAAAGGCACGAAAATTAGGCCTTTTTTGTCCCTTGATTTGGACCTGTCCTGAGGAAGGGCATGATCTTTTCCTCCAGTGATATAAGTAATAATCTCCTTCAAACTAGGCCTGAATAGGGTCTGCCCCTTGAAGGGAAGTTAAGTAGCTTATTTATTAAAGTCACGACAGCTGACCATGATATAAGCCATAGCGCTCTGCGCGCCAGTATAGTAAAAAACAGAATTCTTAGCCGTTAGTCTAGTCAAAGGAACAAAGGCATCAGAAAACAAAGGAATTGGCTAGCTTAAGTGCTCTAAGCTTGTCAAATATATTCATCCAATGGAGCCTGTAAAGCCTCATCAAGAGACTCAAACCAGAACGCCGCAGCAGCAGTGACAGGAGCAATGCGTGCAAGGGGCTGCAGGATAAAACCTTGTTGAATAAACATTTTTTATCCATTGGATCTAAAAAAGCACAACAGTCCTCGCCAGAGGTAGTGGTACGCTTAGCTAGAGTAGAAACTCTTCTCTCCACCTTAGGAACTGTCTGCCATAAGTCCCGTGTGGTGGCAACTATTAGAAAACATTCTTCTAAAAAATAGGAGGGGAAGAGAACGGCACACCTGGTCTATCCCATTCCTTATGAAAAATTTTAGTAAACCTCTTTAGGTATTGGAAAAACATAAGTACACACCGGCACTGCATATTATTTATCCAGTCTACACAATTTCTCTGGCACTGCGATTGTACACATTCATTCAGAGCAGCTAAAGCCTCCCTGAGCAACAAGTGGAGGTTCTCAAGCATAAATTTTAAATGTAGAAATATCAGAATCAGGTTAAATCATCTTCCCTGAGTCACAAATATCACCCACAGACTAAGCATATTGTGAGGTAGTATCAGACATGGTTCTTAAAGCGTCTGTATGCTCTGTATCTACCCCCAGAGCTGTTTTGCTTTCCTTTAATTTCAGGTAGTCTGACTAATACTGCTGCCAGTGTATTATACACAACCTTTGCCATGTCTTGTAAAATAAACGCTATGGGCGCCATTGATATACTTGGCGCCATTTGAGCGTGAGTCCCTGGAGCGGGAGTCAAAGGGTCTGACACGTGGGGAGAGTTAGTCGGCATAACTTCCCCCTCGACAGAATCCTCTGGTAAAAACATAATTTATGCTTACCTGTTAAATTTATTTCTCTTGTAGTGTATCCAGTCCACGGATCATCCATTACTTATGGAATATATTCTCCTTCCCAACAGGAAGCTGCAAGAGTCCACCCACAGCAAAGCTGCTATATAGCTCCTCCCCTAACTGCCATATTCAGTCATTCGACCGAAAACATGCAGAGAAAGGAAAAAACCATAGGGTGCAGTGGTGACTGTAGTTCAAATGAAAAAATTACCTGCCTTAAAGTGACAGGGCGGGCCGTGGACTGGATACACTACAAGAGAAATAAATTTATCAGGTAAGCATAAATTATGTTTTCTCTTGTTAAGTGTATCCAGTCCACGGATCATCCATTACTTATGGAATACCAATACCAAAGCTAAAGTACACGGATGATAGGAGGGACAAGGCAGGTACTTAAACGGAAGTTACCACTGCCTGTAAAAAACCCTTTCTCCCAAAAATAGCCTCCGAAGAAGCAAGGTATCAAATTTGTTAAATTTGAAAAGTATGAAGCGCAGACCAAGACTCCGTCTTGTAAATCTGTTCAACAGAAGCCACATTTAAAAAAGGCCCAAGTGAAAACCACAGCTCTAGTAGAATGAGCTGTAATCCCTTCAGGAGGCTGCTGTCCAGCAGTCTCATAAGCTAAATGAATTATGCTTTTTAACCAAAAAGACAGAGAGGCTGCTGAAGTCTTTTGACCTCTCCTCTGTCCAGAATAGACAACAAACAAGGTGAACGTTTGATGAAAACTGTAGTAGCTTGTAAGTAAAACTTTAAAGCACAAACCACGTCCAATATTGTGTAATAGACGTTCCTTCTTTGAGGAAGGATTAGGATACAAGAATGGAACAACTATCTCTTGAGTGATGTACTTGTTAGATACCACCTTAGGAAAAAACCCAGGTTGGTACGCAGGACTACCTTATCAGTACGAAGGACCAGATAAGGAGAATCACATTGTAACACAGATAACTTGGAGACTCTACGAGTCGAGGAATTAGCTACCCAAAAGGAACTTTCCAAGATAAAGATTGATATCTATGGAACAAAAAAGGTTCAAACGGAACTTCTTGAAGAACCTTAAGAATCAGGTTTAAGCTCTATGGCGGAGCAACAGTTTTAAACACAGGCTTGGATCTAACCAAAGCCTGACCAAATGCCTGAACGTCTAGAATACCTGCCAGACGCTTGTGCAAAAAAATAGACAGAGTAAAAATCTGTCCCCTTTTAAGGAATTAGCTGACAACCCTTTTCTCAAAAACATCTTGGAGAAAAGATAATATCCTGGGAATCCAGACTTTACTCCATGAGTAACCCTTGGATTCATAACAATCAGATATTTACACCATATCTATGTTCAATTTTCCTAGAGACAGGCTTTCATGTCTGTATTAAGGTATCAATGACTGACTCGGAGAAGCCATGCTTTGATAACATCAAGCGTTCAGTCTCCAGGCAGTCCATCTCAGATTGATTCTATTTAGATGGTTGAAAGGACCCTGAGGTAGAGGGACCTGTCTCAGAAGCAGAGACCGTGATGGAAAGGATGACATGTCCACCAGATCTGCATACCAGGTCCTGCGTGGCTACGCAGGCGCTGTCAAAAACACCAAAGCCCTCTCCTGCTTGGTCTTGACCTCCGGAGGAAATCCCACTCCCCCGGAAGAAAAGTCTGACGACTTAGAAAATCCACCTCCCAGTTCTCAACACCTGGGATATGGATAGCTGATAGACAAGAGTGAGTCTCTGTCCAGTGAATTATTGTAAGACTTCTAACATCGCTAGGGAACTTCTGTTCCCCCTTGATGGCTGATGTAAGCCACAGTCGTGTATATTGTCCGACTGAGTATGATGTACCTCAGAGTTGCTAACTGAGGCCAAGTCTGAAGAGCATGGAATATCACTCCCAGTTCCAGAATATTTATTAGAAGGAGGGTCTCCTCCTAAGTCCACTGTCCCTGAGCCTTCAGGGAGTTCCAGACTGCATCCCAACCTAAAAGGCTGGCATCTATTGTAACAATTGTCCCATCTGACCTGCGGAAGGTCATACCCTTGGACAGATGGACCCGACATAGTCACCAGAGAAGAGAATCTCTGGTCTCTTGGTCCAGGTTTAACAGGGGGACAAATCTGTGTAATCCCCGTTCCTCTGACTGAGCATGCATAGTTGCAGCGGTCTGAAATGTAGACGAGCAAACGGTACTATGTCCCTTGCCGCTACCATTAAGCCGATTTCATTCATGTACTGAGCCACCGAAGGGCGTGGATGGGATGAAAAAACACGGTAGAAATTTAGAAACTTTGACAACCTGGACTCCGTCAGGTAAATTTTCATTTCTACAGAATCTATCAGAGTCCCTAGGAGGGAAACCCTTGAGATTGGGGATAGAGAACTCTTTCCTTGTTCACTTTGCACCCATGTGATCTCAGAAATGCCAGTACTACGTCCGTATGAGACTGGGCAATTTGGATGTTTGACGCCTGTATCAGGATGTCGTCTAAATAAGGGGCCACTTCTATGCCCCGCGGTCTAAGGACCGCCAAAGCGACCCCAGAACCTCCATAAAGATTCTTGGGGCTGTAGATATCCCAAAGGAAAGAGCTACAAACTGGTAATGCCTGTCTAGAAAGGCAAACCTGAAAAACGATGGTGATCTTTATGCATCACAATGTGAAGATAAGCATCCTTCAAATCCATTGTAGTCCTCTATTGACTCTCCTGGATCATAGTTAAGATGGTACGAATAGTTTCCATCTTAAATGACGGAATTCTGAGGAATTTGTTTAAGATCTTTAGATCCAAAATAGGTCTGAAGGTTCCCTCTCCTTGGGAACCACAAACAGATTTGAGTAAAAACTCTGTCCCTGTTCCTCTCTTGGAACTGGATGGATCTCGTACACAATGTAAGAATGCCTCCTTCTTTATCTGGTTTGCAGATAATTGTGAAAGGCGAAATCTCCCCTTTTTTTGGGGGGGAATCTTTGAAATCCAGAAGATATCTCTGGGATATAAATTCCAATGCCTAGGGATCCTGGGCATCTCTTGCCCACGCCTGGGCGAAGAATGAAAGACTGCCCCCTATAGGATCCGTTACCGGATAGGGGTCCGTTCCTTCATGCTGCCTTAGAGGCAGCAGCAGGCTCCTTGGCCTGCTTATCTTTGTTCCAGGTCCGATTGTCTCCAGACCGCCTTGGACTGAGCAAAAATTCCCTCTTGTTTTGCCTTAGAGGAAGAGGATGCCACACCTGCCCTGAAGTTTTTAAAAGGCACGAAAATTAGACCTTTTTTTTTTTTTTTTTGGCCCTTGATTTGGACCTATCCTGAGGAAGGGCATGACCTTTTCCTCCAGTGATATAAGCAATAATCTCCTTCAAACCAGGCCCGAATAGGGTCTGCCCCTTGAAGGGAAGTTAAGTAGCTTATTTATTAAAGTCACGACAGCTGACCATGATATAAGCCATAGCGCTCTGCGCACCAGTATAGTAAAAAACAGAATTCTTAGCCGTTAGTCTAGTCAAATGAACAAGGCATCAGAAAAAAAAGGAATTGGCTAGCATAAGCTTGTCAAATATATTCATCCAATGGAGTCACTTAACTGTAAAGCCTCATCAAGAGACTCAACCCAGAACGCCGCAGCAGCAGTGACAGAAGCAATGTATGCAAGGGGCTGCAGGATAAAACCCTGTTGAATAAACATTTTTTATCCATTGGATCTAAAAAGCACAACTGTCCTCGTCAGAGGTAGTGGTACGCTTAGCTAGAGTAGAAACTCTTCTCTCCACCTTAGGAACTGTCTGCCAGAAGTCCCGTGTGGTGGTAACTATTAGAAAACATTCTTCTAAAAAATAGGAGGGGAAGAGAACGGCACACCTGCTCTATCCCATTCCTTATTAAAAAAAAAAAAAATTTAGTAAACCTCTTTAGGTATTGGAAAAACATCAGTACACACCGGCACTGCATATTATTTATCCAGTATACACAATTTCTCTGGCCCTGCGATTGTACACATTCATTCAGAGCAGCCAAAGCCTCCCTGAGCAACAAGTGGAGGTTCTCAAGCATAAATTTTAAATGTAGAAATATCAGAATCAGGTTAAATCATCTTCCCTGAGTCAAAAAAAATCACCCACAGACTAAGCATATTGTGAGGTAGTATCATACATGGTTCTTAAAGCGTCTGTATGCTCTGTATCTACCCCCAGAGCTAACTGCTTTCCTTTAATTTCAGGTAGTCTGACTAATACTGCTGCCAGAATATTATTCACCACCTTTGCCATGTCTTGTAAAATAAACGCTATGGGCGCCCTTGATGTACTTGGCGCCATTTGAGCGTGAGTCCCTGAAGCGGGAGTCGAAGGGTCTGACACGTGGCGAGAGTTAGTCGGCATAACTTTCCCCTCGACAGAATCCCCTGGTAAAAGAAACGCTATGGGTGCCCTTGATGTACTTGGCGCCATTTGAGCGTGAGTCCCTAAAGCGGGAGTCAAAAGGTCTGACACGTGGGGAGAGTTAGTCGGCATAACTACCCCCACAACAGAATCCTCTGGTGATAATGTTTTTAAAGACAAAAAATGATCTTTATTGTTTAACATGAAATCAGTACATCTGGTACACATTCTAAGATGGGGTTCCACCATGGCTTTAAAACATAATGAACACAGAGCTTCCTCTATGTTAGACATGTTAGAACAGACTAATAATGAGACTAGTAAGCTTGGAAAACACTTTAAATCAAGTTAACAAGCAAATATATAAAACGTTACTGTGCCCTTAAGAGAAACAAATTTTGTCAAAATTTGAAAAACAGTGAAAAAAAGGCATTAAAACAAACGAAATTTTTACAGTACATGTAATAAGGTAACAGAGCATTGCACCCACTTGCAAATGGATGATTAACCCCTTAATGCAAAAAACAGATAAAAAACAAACAAAAAAAAAACGACATAGACGTTTTTAAAAACAGACACAACAAACTGCCACAGCCAACAGTGGGAAGCTTCAGTTAACTGTTTCTATGCAAAATTTAAGCCAGACATGTGGAAAAAACTTAGGCCCCAATAAGTTTTATCACCAAACATATGTTAAAAAACGATTAAACATGCCAGCAAACGTTTTAAAACACATTTTTATAAGAGTATGTATCTCTATTAATAAGCCTGATACCAGTCGCTATCGCTGCATTTAAGGCTTTACTTACATTACTTCGGTATCAGCAGTATTTTCTTAGTCAATTCCATTCCTAGAAAAATATTTTACTGCACATACCTTATCTGCAGGAAAACCTGCACGCCATTCCCCCTCTGAAGTACCTCACTCCTCAGAATGTGTGAGAACAGCAAATGGATCTTAGTTACGTCTGCTAAGATCATAGAAAAACGCAGGCAGATTCTTCTTCCAAATACTGCCTGAGATAAACAGCACACTCCGGTGCCATTTAAAAATAACAAACTTTTGATTGAAGAATAAACTAAGTAGAAAGCACCACAGACTCTCACGACCTCCTATCTATGTTGAGGCTTGCAAGAGAATGACTGAATATGGCAGTTAGGGGAGGAGCTATATAGCAGCTTTGCTGTGGGTGGACTCTTGCAGCTTCCTGTTGGGAAGGAGAATATATTCCATAAGTAATGGATGATCCGTGGACTGGATACACTTAACAAGAGAAATAAACGCTATGGGTGCTCTTGATGTACTTGGCGCCATTTGAGCGTGAGTCCCTAAAGCGGGAGTCAAAGGGTCTGACACGTGGGGAGAGTTAGTCGGCATAACTTCCCCCTCGACAGAATCCTCTGGTGATAATGTTTTTAAATACAAAAAATGATCTTTATTGTTTAACATGAAATCAGTACATCTGGTACACATTCTAAAATGGGGTTCCACCATGGCTTTAAACATAATAAACACAGAGCCTCCTCTATGTTAGACATGTTAGAACTAATAAAGAGACTAGTAAGCTTGGAAAACACTTTAAATCAAGTTAACAAGCAAATATAACAAACGTTACTGTGCCTTTAAGAGAAACAAATTTTGTCAAAATTTGAAAAACAGTGAAAAAAGGCAGTAAATCAAACGAAATTTTTACAGTACATGTAATAAGTTAACAGAGCATTGCACCCACTTGCAAATGGATGATTAACCCCTTAATGCAAAAAACAGATAAAAAAAAAAAAAAAAAAAAACGACATTTTTTTAAACAGACACAACAAAACTGCCACAGCTGAGCTGTGGATTACATTCCCTATAACTGTTTCTATGCAAAATTTAAGCCAGCCATGTGGAAAAATTAGGCCCCAATAAGTTTTATCACCAAACATATGTTAAAAAAACGATTAAACATGCCAGCAAACGTTTTAAAACACATTCTTATAAGAGTATGTATGTCTATTAATAAGCCTGATCCAGTCGCTATCACTGCATTTAAGGCTTTACTTACATTACTTCGGTATCAGCAGTATTTTCTTAGTCAATTCCATTCCTTAGAAACATATATTACTGCACATACCTTAGCATATATCTCTATCAATCAGCCTGGTACCAGTCGCTTTCACTGCATTTAAAGGCTGTACTTACATTACTTCGGTATCAGCAGTATTTTCTTAGTCAATTCCATTCCTTAGAAAAATATTTTACTGCACATACCTTATTTGCAGGAAAACCTGCACGCCATTCCCCCTCTGAAGTACCTTACTCCTCAGAATGTGTGAGAACAGCAACTGGATCTTAGTTACGTCTGCTAAGATCATAGAAAAAACGCAGGCAGATTCTTCTTCCAAATACTGCCTGAGATAAACAGCACACTCCGGTGCCATTTAAAAATAACAAACTTTTGATTGAAGAAATAAACTAAGTATAAAAAAACCACAGACTCTCACGACCTCCTATCTATGTTGAGACTTGCAAGAGAATGACTGGTAATGGCAGTTAGGGGAGGAGCTATATAGCAGCTTTGCTGTGGGTGGACTCTTGCAGCTTCCTGTTGGGAAGGAGAATATATCCCATAAGTAATGGATGATCCGTGGACTGGATACACTTAACAAGAGAAATAACTCTGGTATTGAGAGTCCACATAAAGGCTGCGTTAGGCTCCAAAAAAGGAGCGTAGAGCATTTTTAACGCAGCTTCAACTCTCAATACCAGAGTTGCTTACGCAAGCGGCCAGCCTCAAAAACGTGCTCGTGCACGATTCCCCCATAGGAAACAATGGGGCTGTTTGAGCTGAAAAAAAAACTAACACCTGCAAAAAAGCCGCGTTCAGCTCTTAATGCAGCCCCATTGTTTGCTATGCGGAAACACCTCCTAAGTCTGCACCTAACACCCTAACATGTACCCCGAGTCTAAACACCCCTAGCCTTACACTTATTAACCCCTAATCTGCCGTCCCCGCTATCGCTGACACCTGCATTTTATTTTTAACCCCTAATCTGCCGCTCCGTAAACCGCCGCTACTTACATTATCCTTATGTACCCCTAATCTGCTGCCCCTAACACCGCCGACCCCTATATTATATTTATTAAACCCCTAATCTGCCCCCCACAACGTCGCCTCCACCTGCCTACACTTATTAACCCCTAATCTGCCGACCGGACCGCACTGCTATTATTATAAAGTTATTAACCCCTAATCCGCCTCACTAACCCTATAATAAATAGTATTAACCCCTAATCTGCCCTCCCTAACATCGCCGACACCTAACTTCAAACATTAACCCCTAATCTGCCGACCGGAGCTCACCGCTATTCTAATAAATGTATTAACCCCTAAAGCTAAGTCTAACCCTAACACTAACACCCCCCTAACTTAAATATAATTTTATTCTAACGAAATAAATTAACTCTTATTAAATAAATTATTCCTATTTAAAGCTAAATACTTACCTGTAAAATAAATCCTAATATAGCTACAATATAAATTATAATTACATTGTAGCTATTTTAGGATTAATATTTATTTTACAGGCAACTTTGTAATTATTTTAACCAGGTACAATAGCTATTAAATAGTTAAGAACTATTTAATAGTTACCTAGTTAAAATAATTACAAAATTACCTGTAAAATAAATCCTAACCTAAGTTACAATTAAACCTAACA
Source organism: Bombina bombina (assembly GCF_027579735.1). Taxonomy (NCBI): domain Eukaryota; kingdom Metazoa; phylum Chordata; class Amphibia; order Anura; family Bombinatoridae; genus Bombina; species Bombina bombina. The sequence goes on along the minus strand of NC_069501.1, from coordinate 1,149,483,279 downwards.
CTATACTATCATTAAATTAATTAAATAAAATACCTACAATTACCTACAATTAAACCTAACACTACACTATCAATACATTAATTAAATACAATACCTACAAATAAATACATTTAAATAAACTAACTAAAGTACAAAAAATAAAAATGAACTAAGTTACAAAAAATAAAAAAATATTTACAAACATAAGAAAAATATTACAACAATTTTAAACTAATTACACCTACTCTAAGCCCCCTAATAAAATAACAAAGCCCCCCAAAATAAAAAAAAATGCCCTACCCTATTCTAAATTACTAAAGTTCAAAGCTCTTTTACCTTACCAGCCCTGAACAGGGCCCTTTGCGGGGCATGCCCCAAGAATTTCAGCTCTTTTGCCTGTAAAAAAAAACATACAATACCCCCCCCCAACATTACAACCCACCACCCACATACCCCTAATCTAACCCAAACCCCCCTTAAATAAACCTAACACTAAGCCCCTGAAGATCTTCCTACCTTGTCTTCACCCTGCCAGGTTCACCGATCGGTCCAGAAGAGCTCCTCCGATGTCCTGATCCAAGCCCTAGCAGGGGGCTGAAGAGGTCCATGATCCGGCTGAAGTCATCATCCAAGTGGGAGCTGAAGAGGTCCATGATCCGGCTGAAGTCTTCATCCAAGTGGGGCAGAAGAGGTCTTCCATCCGATTGAAGTCTTCATCCAAGCGGGATCTTCTATGGTCATCCATCCGGAGCGGAGCGGCAGGATCCTGAAGACCTCCGACGCGGAACATCCATCCTGGCCGACGACTGAACGACGAATGACGGTTCCTTTAAATGACGTCATCCAAGATGGCGTCCCTCGAATTCCGATTGGCTGATAGGATTCTATCAGCCAATCGGAATTAAGGTAGGAATATTCTGATTGGCTGATGGAATCAGCCAATCAGAATCAAGTTCAATCCGATTGGCTGATCCAATCAGCCAATCAGATTGAGCTCGCATTCTATTGGCTGTTCCGATCAGCCAATAGAATGTGAGCTAATTCTGATTGGCTGATTCCACTTCCGGAATTCGAGTGACGCCATCTTGGATGACGTCATTTAAAGGAACCGTCATTCGTCGTTCAGTCGTCGGCCAGGATGGATGTTCCGCGTCGGAGGTCTTCAGGATCCTGCCGCTCCGCTCCGGATGGATGACCATAGAAGATCCCGCTTGGATGAAGACTTCAATCGGATGGAAGACCTCTTCTGCCCCGCTTGGATGAAGACTTTAGCCGGATCATGGACCTCTTCAGACCCCCGCTTGGGCTTGGATCAGGACATCGGAGGAGCTCTTCTGGACCGATCGGTGAACCTGGCAGGGTGAAGACAAGGTAGGAAGATCTTCAGGGGCTTAGTGTTAGGTTTATTTAAGGGGGGTTTGGGTTAGATTAGGGGTATGTGGGTGGTGGGTTGTAATGTTGGGGGGGTATTGTATGTTTTTTTTTACAGGCAAAAGAGCTGAACTTCTTGGGGCATGCCCCGCAAAGGGCCCTGTTCAGGGCTGGTAAGGTAAAAGAGCTTTGAACTTTAGTAATTTAGAATAGGGTAGGGCATTTTTTTATTTTGGGGGGCTTTGTTATTTTATTAGGGGGCTTAGAGTAGGTGTAATTAGTTTAAAATTGTTGTAATATTTTTCTTATGTTTGTAAATATTTTTTTATTTTTTGTAACTTAGTTCTTTTTTATTTTTTGTACTTTAGATAGTTTATTTCATTGTAGTTATTTGTAGGTATTTATTTAATTTATTTATTGATAGTGTAGTGTTAGGTTTAATTGTAGATAATTATAGGTATTTTATTTAATTAATTTATTGATAGTGTAGTGGTAGGTTTAATTGTAACTTAGGTTAGGATTTATTTTACAGGTAAATTTGTAATTATTTTAACTATTTTAGCTATTAAATAGTTCTTAACTATTTAATAGCTATTGCACCTGGTTAAAATAAATACAAAGTTACCTGTAAAATAAATATTAATCCTAAAATAGCTACAATGTAATTATAATTTATATTGTAGCTATATTAGGATTTATTTTACAGGTAAGTATTTAGCTTTAAATAGGAATAATTTATTTAATAAGAGTTAATTAATTTCGTTAGATTAAAATTATATTTAATTTAGGGGGGTGTTAGTGTTAGGGTTAGAATTAGCTTTAGGGGTTAATACATTTATTAGAATAGCGGTGAGCTCCGGTCGGCAGATTAGGGGTTAATAATTGAAGTTAGGTGTCGGCGATGTTAGGGAGGGCAGATTAGGGGTTAATACTATTTATTATAGGGTTAGTGAGGCGGATTAGGGGTTAATAACTTTATTATAGTAGCCGTGCGGTCCGCTCGGCAGATTAGGGGTTAATAAGTGTAGGCAGGTGGAGACGACATTGAGGGGGGCAGATTAGGGGTTAATATATATAATATAGGGGTCAGCTGTGTTAGGGGCAGCAGATTAGGGGTACATAAGTATAACGTAGGTGGCGGCGCTTTGCGGTCGGCAGATTAGGGGTTAATTATTGTAGGTAGCTGGCGGCGACGTTGTGGGGGGCAGATTAGGGGTTAATAAATATAATATAGGGGTCGGCGGTGTTGGGGCAGCAGATTAGGGGTACATAAGTATAACGTAGGTGGCGGTCGGCAGATTAGGGGTTAAAAAATTTTAATCGAGTGGCGGCGATGTGGGGGGACCTCAGTTTAGGGGTACATAGGTAGTTTATGGGTGTTAGTGTACTTTAGAGTACAGTAGTTAAGAGCTTTATGAACCGGCGTTAGCCCAGAAAGCTCTTAACTACTGACTTTTTTCCTGCGGCTGGAGTTTTGTCGTTAGATGTCTAACGCTCACTTCAGACACAACTCTAAATACCGGAGTTAGAAAAATCCCATTGAAAAGATAGGATACGCAATTGACGTAAGGGGATCTGCGGTATGGAAAAGTTGTGGCTGAAAAGTGAGCGTTAGACCCTATTTTGAGTGACTCCAAATACCAGAGGTAGCCTAAAACCAGCGTTAGGAGCCTCCTAACGCTGGTTTTCACGGCTAACGCCAAACTCCAAATCTAGGCCTAAATGATCCAAAATAATAGAAATTATTCCTATTCTAATACCCCGTTAAAAAATAAAACACCCCAAAATAAAAAAATCCCTAATCTATAATAAACTACCAATAGCCATTAAAAAGGCCTTTTGAAGGGCATTGCCCTAAAGTTAACAGCTCTTTTTCTAAAAAATAAAAACAAACCCCCCCCCAACATAACAAACATAATAAGGGCATTCAGCTCTTTTACTGCCCTTAAAAGGTCATTCAGCTCTTTTTCGGCCCATTAAATACCAAATCTAAAAAAAAAAACACCCCCAAAAAAACAAAAAAAAACCCCTAACACTAACCCCAAAACCGGTACTCACAGCTGCGAACGATCTTCATCCCAGTGGCGAAGCATCTTAATCCAGGCGGTTCCATTTTCATCCATTGCGAGACCGGCATCTTCTTCATTCCTGCAGAGGTGGAGCGGTCGATGCATGGACGCGGAGGTCCATCGGTCCGACGTGGAGGTCCTCTTCATGCGATCATCCGCCGCACACTGAGAATTCAATGCAAGGTACCCCTTATAAATTGAATCCTCAGTGTGCGGTGGACGATCACATGAAGAGGACCTCCACATCGGACCGATGAACCTCCCCCTGGACATCCGCCTCCACGCATCGACCGCTCTGCAGGGATGAAGAAGATTCTGGTCCCGCAATAGATGAAGATGGAGCTGTCTGGATGAAGATGCTTTGCCACTGAGATGAAGATCTTTTGCAGGACTTCAGCACCAGTGAGTAGCGATTTTGGGGTTAGTCTTAGTTTTTTTTGGGGTGTTTTTTTTTTTAGATTAGGTATTTAATTGATCAAAAAAAGAGCTGAATGCCCTTTTAAGGGCAATGCCCATACAAATGCCCTTTTCAGGGCAATGGGTAGATTAGTTTTTTTTAGTTAGGTTTTTTTATTTTGTGGATTTGGGGGGGTGGGGGTTTGTAATGTTAGGGGGGATTTGTTTTTATTTTTTAGCAAAAGAGCTGTTAACTTTATGGCAATGCCCTACAAAAGGCCCTTCAAAGAGCTATTGGTAGTTTATTATAGATTAGGGTTTTTTTTTATTTTGGGGTGGTTTTTTTAATGGGGTATTAGAATAGGAATACTTTTTATTTTAGGCATTTTTTATTTTTAATGGGCCGAAAAAGAGCTGAATGCCCTACAAATGCCCTTTTCGGTGCAATAGGTAGATTAGGTTTATTTTTATTTTATGGGTTTGGGGGGGGTGGGGGTTTGTAATGTTAGGGGGTGTTTGTTTTTCTTTTTTGCAAAAGAGCTGTTAACTTTAAGGGAATGCCCTACAAAAGGCCCTTTTAAGGGCCCTTGGTAGTTTATTATAGATTAAGGTTTTTTTACTTTGAGGTTTTTTTTTTTTTTTTTTTTTTAAAAACAGGGTTTTAGAATAGGAATAATTTTTATTGCTTTGGATAATATGCGGCTAGATTACGAGTTTTGCGTTAGAGGCTATGCGGTGCTAAGGAGCAGTTTATGCTTACCGTTCACTTACAGACAGCGCTGGTATTACGGGTTTTTACAAACCTGGCGTTAACTGCAAAAAAGTGAGCGTAGAGCAAAATTTTGCTCCACATCTCACCTCAATACCAGCGCTGCTTACGTTAGTGGTGAGCTGGCTAAACGTGCTCGTGCACGATTTCCTCATAGGAATCAATGGGGGAGAGCCGGCTGAAAAAAAACTAACACCTGCAAAAAAGCAGCGTTTAGCTCCTAACGCAGCCCCATTGATTCCTATGGGGAAAATACATTTATGTCTACACCTAACACCCTAACATGAACCCCGAGTCTAAATACCCCTAATCTTACACTTATTAACCCCTAATCTGCCTCCCCCGACATTGCCGACACCTGCATTATATTATTAACCCCTAATCTGCTGTTCTAGACACCGCCGCCACCTACATTATAGTTATTAACCCCTAATCTGCCGCCCCCAACGTCGCCGCTACTATATTAAAGTTATTAACCCCTAAACCTAAGTCTAACCCTAACCCTAACACCCCCTAACTTAAATAAAATTTAAATAAATCTAAATAAATATTCCTATCATTTAATAAATTATTCCTATTTAAAACTAAATACTTACCTATAAAATAAACCCTAAGCTAGCTACAATATAACTAATAGTTACATTGTATCTAGCTTAGGGTTTATTTTTATTTTACAGGCAAGTTTGTATTTATTTTAACTAGGTAGAATAGTTACTAAATAGTTATTAACTATTTAATAACTACCTAGTTAAAATAAATACACAAGTACCTGTAAAATAAAACCTAACCTAAGTTACACTAACACCTAACACTACTCTATAATTAAATAAATCAACTAAATTAAATACAATTAAATACAATTAAATTAAATTATCTAAAGTACAAAAACCCCCCACTAAATTACAGAAAATAATAAACAAATTACAAGGATTTTAAACTAATTACACCTAATCTAATCCCCCCCAAAAAATAAAAAAGCCCCCCAAAATAAAAAAAGCTCTACCCTACACTAAATTACAAATAGCCCTTAAAAGGGCCTTTTGCGTGGCATTGCCCCAAAGTAATCAGCTCTTTTAACTGTAAAAAAAAAAAAAAATCGCCCCCCAACATTAAAACCCACCACCCACACAACCAACCCTACTCTAAAACCCACCCAATACCCCCTTAAAAAAACCTAACACTAACACCTTGAATATCACCTTACCAGGAGACGTCTCCACCCAACTGGGCCAAAGTCCTCAACGAAGCCAGGAGAAGTCTTCATCCAAGCCGGGCGAAGTGGTCCTCCAGACGGGCAGAAGTCTTCATTCAGACGGCATCTTCTATCTTCATCCATCCGGCGCGAAGAGGGTCCATCTTCAAGGCATCTGATGCGGAGCATCCTTTTCATCCGACAGCTCTTCTGGAATGAAGGTTCCTTTAAATGACGTCATCCAAAATGGCGTCCCTTCAATTCCGTTTGGCTGATAGAATCCTATCTGCCAATCGGAATTAAGGTAGAAAAAATCCTATTGGCTGATGCAATCAGCCAATAGGATTGAGCTGGCATTCTATTGGCTGGTTGGAACAGCCAATAGAATGCAATCTCAATCCTATTGGCTGATTGGATCAGCCAATAGGATTGAACTTCAATCCTATTGGCTGATTGCATCAGCCAATAGGATTTTTTATACCTTAATTCCGATTGGCTGATAGAATTCTATCAGCCAATCGGAATTGAAGGTATGCCATCTTGGATGATATCATTTTAAGGAACCTTCATTCGAGAAGAGCCGTCGGATGAAGAGGATGCTCCGCGTCGGATGTCTTGAAGATGGACCCGCTCCACGCCGGATGGATGAAGATAGAAGATGCCGTCTGGATGAAGACTTCTGCCCATCTAGAGGACCACTTCGCCCGGCTTGGATGAAGACTTCTCCCGGCTTCGTTGAGGACTTCGGCCAGGTTGGGTAAAGACATCTCCGGTAAGGTGATCTTCAAGGGGTTAGTGTTAGTTTTTTTTTAAGGGGGGATTGGGTGGGTTTTAGAGTATAGTTGGTTGTGTGGGTGGTGGGTTTTAATGTTGGGGGGGTGATTTGTACTTTTTTTTACAGGTAAAAGAGCTGATTACTTTGGGGCAATTGTAATTTAGTGTAGGGTAGGGCTTTTTTTATTTTGGGGGGCTTTTATATTTTTTTAGGGGGATTAGATTAGGTGTAATTAGTTTAAAATTCTTGTAATTTGTTTATTATTTTCTGTAATTTAGTGTTTGTTTGTTTTTTGTACTTTTTTATTTTTTTTAATTTTATTTAATTTATGGAATTAATTTAATTATAGTGTAGTGTTAGGTGTAATTGTAACTTAGGTTAGGTTTTATTTTTCAGGTACTTTTGTATTTATTTTAGCTAGGTAGTTATTAAATAGTTAATAACTATTTAATAACTATTCTACCTAATTAAAATAAATACAAACTTGCCTGTAAAATAAAAGTAAACCCTAAGCTAGCTACAATGTAATTATTACTTATATTGTAGCTATCTTAGGGTTTATTTTATAGGTAAGTATTAAGTTTTAAATAGGAATAATGTAGTTAATAATAGTTATTTTATTTAGATTTATTTAAAATATATTTAAGTTAGGGGGGGTTAGGGTTAGTGTTAGACTTAGATTTAGAGGTTAATAACTTTAATATAGTGGTGGCGACATTGGGGGCGGCAGATTAGGGGTTAATAAATGTAGGTAGGTGTCGGCGATGTTAGGAATGGCAGATTAGGGGTTAATAATATTTAACTAATGTTTGCGAGGCGGGAGTGCAGCAGTTTAGGGGTTAATATATTTATTATAGTGGCAGCGATGTCTGGTTCGGCAGATTAGGAGTTAAAAATTTTATTTTAGTGTTTGCGATGTGGGGGGGGGGCCTCGGTTTAGGGGTTAATAGGTAGTTTATGGGTGTTAGTGTACTTTTTAGCACTTTAGTTAAGAGTTTTATGCTACGGCATTGTAGTGTAAAACTCTTAACTACTGACTTTTAATTCTGCGGTACCAGGCTTGATAGGAGAGGGCCTACCGCTCACTTTTGGTCAGACTCGTAATACCGGCGCTATGCAAGTCCCATTGAAAATATAGGATACGCAATTGACGTAAGTGGATTTGCGGTATTTCCGAGTCTGGCCAAAAAAGTGAGCGGTACACCTGTACCTGCAAGACTCGGAATACCAGCGGGCGTTAAAAAGCAGCGCTGGGACCGGCCAACACTGCTTTTTAAGCCTAACGCAAGACTCGTAATCTCGCCGTTCGTTTGTTATTTTTTGTAATGGTAGTTTTTTTATTTTCTTTTATTTTAGTGTTTATTATTTTTTGTAATTGTAGTTTTAATTTTTTAGTAATGTTAGGTTTTTTATTTTTAGTAATGTTAGGTTTTTTAATTTTAGTAAGTTAGGTTTTATTATTGTAAGCTTAGGTTTTATTTTTATTTCACAGGTAAGTTTGTATTTATTTTAACTAGGTAGTTAGTAAATAGTTATATTGTAGCTAGCTTAGGTTTTATTTTTATTTCACAGGTAAGTTTGAATTTATTTTTAAATAGGAAGTTAGTTAATAATTGTAACTTTAATTTAGGTCTAATTTAATTATGTTAAAGTTAGGAGGTGTTAGGTTTAGGGGTTAATATAGTTTAATTTAGGTTGTTGCGATGTGGGGGCCGGAGGTTTAGGGGTTAATAGGTTTAATTAGTGTTGGCAATGTTTGGGAACGGTGGTTTAGGGGTTAATAGGTTTAGTTTGTGTCAGCGAAGTTTGGGACGGTGGTTTAGGGGTTAATAGGTTTAGTTAATGTTGGTGATGTTTGGGAACGGCAGTTTAGGGGTTAATAGGTTTAGTTTGTGTCAGCGAAGTTTGGGACGGTGGTTTAGGGGTTAATAGGTTTAGTTAGTGTTTGCAATTGTTTGGGAACTGCGGTTTAAGGGTAATAGGTTTAGTTAGTGTTGGCAATGTGGGGGGTGCCGTTTAGGGGTTAATAGGTTTAGGTAGTGTTGGTGATGTGGGGGTGTGTGGTTTAGGGGTTAATAGGTTTAGTTAGTGTCGGCGATGTCGGGGAATGGCGGTTTAGGGGTTAATAGCTTTATTAGTGATTTAGTTAGTGTCAGCGATGTGGGGGGTGCGGTTTAGGGGTTAATAGGTTTAGGTAGTATTGGCAATGTGGGGGGTGCGGTTTAGTGGTTAATAGGTTTAGTTAGTGTCGGCGATGTTGGGGAGCGGCGGTATAGGGGTTAATAGCTTTATTAGTGATTTAGTTAGTGTCGGCGATGTGGGGTGGCGGCGGCTTTAGATAATTTTGTCTCGGCAATCACCAGCAAATTAGTTTAGTTAAATTAAATCGTTTTTTCGGATCCTTTCATTTTTTCGGATCCATTCTTTTTCATATGCATGATTCTATTCTAAACTTCATATAAATAAAGAATGAATCTGAAAAAACAAACGGATCCGAAAAAAAGATTAACTTAACGTAACTAATTTGCCGAAAACAATTTTTTTTAAAAACTTAACTAAACTAATTTGCCAAAACGAAATTATTTATTTAACTAATCAAAACGAAACAAAACTAAACTAATTTTTTAGCGACCCACATGTTTACTTTAGTCATGTATTCTCAATTCCTGTTATGTGTTACTGCCAAAAAACACCTCAATATGTGTTCAACAACATCTCCTGAGTACAGTGATGTCACCCATTAACAGGTTTGTTGGGATGTTTTGTGGGGCTAAAATGCCTTATTTTTAGGGGGCACATTCCAGTTTTCCAACTTGGAATTTTCACTTCTGTTATCATGCACCCATGTCCTATTTGACGCCGGCCAATGTAATTTACCCCAATCAAACCATATATTTTTGAAAAGTAGACACCCTAGGTTATTTGAAAAGCTGGTATTTTTAACACTTTCCATGCACTAATTCAACCAACAATCTTTGTCAAAGCTTTGGGTAGTCATTTTTGTGTGTTATTTTTCATACATATTGTATGGATTCTCATTTTCTGTTATGTGTTACTGCCAAAGAACAACCCAATTTTTGTTCAGCAAGATCTCCTGAGTACAGTGATACCACCTATGGTTTGTTAGGTTGTTTGGGGTTTGCAATGCCAAACTTCTGACATGTGTTTGTGATTTTTTTTTTTTCAAACTTAACATATCTTCTTTGCCTATCTTCTTTTCGTGGGCCTTTTGACATACCCCAATTTATTTGCTCACCATGAACGTGCATATATTTCAGAAGTTGAGACCCCAAGGTATTGTATATAGGGTGTTTTGATACCTTCAATGCAACTGTTTTAGCCAAAAAAATTGAGAAAGTGTGTGGTGGTATTTTTTTACTTTTACACACACATTTGTTTTTGGCTGTGATTTAGGAGAACCTGTTGTAAGTTATTGCAAGAAAACACTCCAGGTTGTTTTCTGCAAGACCTCCTGAGTACACCTATGCCCCTCATGCATAGGTTTGCTAGGATTTTGGGAAGGTTCTGTTACAACATTATGACTTGTCATTTGAGTTAAAAGTGAGAGTATTTCTTCTGATAGGCCTATCTTTAGTTTGGGGCCTATCGCATACCACGGTTTTATTTATTGCCATGAAAGTGTACATATTTGAAATGTTGACACCCCAAGGTATTGTATATGGTGTGCTTTGATGCAACCATTTTAACCAAAAAATTTGAGAAAGTGTATGGTGGTAATTTTTCAATTTTTCATTTTTACAGACACATTGCTTTTTGACTATGATTTAGGAGAGTCTGTTGTAAGTTATTGCAAAAAAACACTCCAGGTTGTTTTCTGCAAGACCTTCTGAGTACACCTATGTCCCCCATACATAGGTTTGCCAGGATTTTGGGAAGGTTCTATTACAATTTTATGACTTGTAATTTGAGTTAAAAGTGAGAGTATTTCTTCTGATAGGCATAGCTTTAGTTTGGGGCCTATCGCATACCCCAGTTTTATTTATTGCCATGAAAGTGTAAATATTTGAAATGTTAACACCCCAAGGTATTGTATATGACATGTTTTGATGCCTTTGATGCAACCGTTTTAGCCCAAAAAATTGGAGAAAGCGTATGGTGGTAATTTTTCAATTTTTATTTTTACACACACATTGCTTTTGGACTATGATTTAGGAGAGCCTGTTGTAAGTTATTTAAAAAAAAAACACTCAAGGTTGCTTTCTGCAAGACCTTGTGAGTACACCTATGCCCCCCATGCATAGGTTTGCCAGGAATTTGGGAAGGTTCTGTTACAATTTTATGACTTGTAATTTGAGTTAAAAGTAATTTTCTTCAGATAGGCCTATCTTTAGTTTGGGGCCTATCATATACCCCAGTTTTATTTATTGCCATAAAAGTGTATATATTTGAAATGTTGACACCCCGAGGTATTGTATATGGTGTGCTTTGATGCAACAGTTTTAGCCAAAAACAATGGAGAAAGTGTATGGTGGTAATTTTTCAATTTAAATTTTTACACACACATTGCTTTTTTACTATGATTTAGGAGAGTCTGCTGTAAGTTATTGCAAAAAAGCACTCAAGGTTGTTTTCTGCAAGACCTCCTGAGTACACCTATGTCCCCCATGCATAGGTTTGCCAGGATTTTGGGAAGGTTCTGTAACAATTTTATGACTTGTGAGAGTATTTCTTCTGATAGGCCTATGTTTAGTTTGGGGCCTATCGCATACCCCAGTTTTATTTATTGCCATGAAAGTGTATATATTTGAAATGTTGACACCCCAAGGTATTTTATATGGTGTGCTTTGCCTTTGATGCAACCGTTTTAGCAAAAAAAAATTGGAGATAGTGTATGGTGGTAATTTTTCAATTTTCATTTTTACACACACATTGCTTTTTTACTATGATTTAGGAGATCCTTTTGTAAGTTATTGCAAAAAAAAAAAAACACTCCAGGTTGTTTTCTGCAAGGCCCCCTGAGTACACCAATGCCCCCCATGAATAGGTTTGACAGGGGTTTTGGTAAAATACAGAACCAATTTCAGAACTTATAAAATGTAGTGAAATGTAAAAATCTGGCACAGTAAAAGTAAAAAAAACAAACAAAAAAACCTCTAATAGTGAACATAACCAAAAAAAAAAAAAACCTGAACGGAAAATTTTAAAAAATAAAATAAAATTGGACCATTGTATGATACCGCTTGAAGCAGTCCCCAATGCAGGGTCCAGGCTGTCCAGTGCAATCAGGACAGTAATATATGGTGTCCTTTCTCTGCCCCCTCTTGGTACAGACTGCATTTTGTTTTAGGTTTCTGCTTTGCTGTAGTAGGTGGGATTTTAAAAATAAAATTTGTAGGCCCAACTCTTCTCTCTGCCATCACCGCCTGGGGAGCAGGTGCATCTTGGTACAAAATCCCCGAAATTATCTGGAGTTGAAACTGTAAAAAAGTCAGTTTGCTTTTTTTAACCAACAAAAAAAAGAGTTGTGGGTTGCAATCTGCTTTAAGTAAATTGCAACCTTTTTGTACCAGGCCCTTGTCTTCCTCATAATTAGGTAGGGATGCAGCAGCTGATCTGTCAGATCAACCCCACCCATATGCCGGTTATAAGCCTTGATGCACACTGGCTTCATTGTGCTCTCAGCTCTGCCACGTACAAAGACCTCCACAGTCCTCTCTGTGTGGATGGTGGTAAGAAGTTACACATCCTTCTTGTCTCTGTACTTAACTGCCAAAAGCTCCTCTTGGCACAGAGATGAGGTTTCCCCCCTTCGTAGCCGGGTGCGTAAAAGTTGTCCTGGGAAACCTGTGCGGTTCTTTTTAATTGTACCGCAAGCTTCTGTATCAAAGCAATACAGTAGCTTGAACAAAATGACACTTGTATAGAAATGATCTAAAAACAAGTGGTACCCTTTGTTCATCAGGGGTAATATCAGGTCCCAGACAATCTTGCCACTGGTTCCAATATATTCTGGGCAACCTGGAGGGTCTAGGTGGATATCCTTTCCCTCGTACACCCGGAAGGCCTGAGTATACCCAGTCTCGCTCTCATAGAGCTTATACACCTTTACCCCATACCTGGAGCAATTGGAAGGAATATACTGCATCAATCCCAGCCTTTCCTTATACTTCATCAGGGATTCATCCATGCATATATTTTTTCCAGGTGTATAAGCCTCTGCAAACCTGACAGCAAAGTGGGCAATCAGGGGGCGGATTTAATACAGTCTGTCAAATTGGGGATGCTCCTTAGGGGGGCTCAGGCTGTTGTCGCTAAAGTGCATGAAATGTAGAATCATTTCATTCATCTTTCTCAACATACTCTGGGAGAAAATGGGGGTAGAGCAGATGAGGCTACTGCTCCAGTAGGAGCGAAGGGAGGGTTTCTTTATGATGCCCATCAGCATAGTCAATGCCCAGAATTTTTTAAATTCTGGCACATTGATGGGGGGCCATTGTTGCTTTGCTAAATATGAGTCAGGCTTTGCAGCACAGAACCAATACATCAACGCCAAGAAACACCTCCATAAACTGTTGGAGGCTAAATCCTGCAACATCCATATTGATAAATCCAAATCCCAGATGGTAGAAATCAAAGAAAACAAAAGATAAGTGTGCATAAAAATTAGCAACCTATCTAAACAGTAAGGATATGCAATTAAATTATCTCATATATGAAAGATTAACTCTTATAAAAAAGGGGCATGAGTCAAAAGAAAGTATATAATTAAAGTTTTACTTAAAAGAAGAATAAAAAAAACCAGGCAAATACTTAATAAAATCACCGATGGTAAAACAATTAAAACAAATCAGCATATAAAAGCTTATGTGTTCATATACAAATAATAATCTCCAGGTAGAATAGGAATCAAGAAGTAGATCCACAGTTCATTTCAGCTTATTTGAACTCTGGTGGCAGTACTTCTGTAAAAGCGATATTGCAAACTTGACAACACTTGTCCATGCTGTAGGGCAATATGTAAGGCAGCTGAATTACCACAACTACACTTCTATTGGATAAGAGGAGACTTACAGAAGGCTTGATGGATTACCCCTATTAAGCGCTCACCCGGTACATCGGAACTTTGAGGGACAGGATGAGTAATTTTACTGCTTCAGACCCAGCAGTTGTCCTTAGGTGAAAACTGGATGCTGCCGCTTTGGCGTCCACACTCCGTGTGTGCGCTCGGGATTCCTGTGTCTGTATCAGACCTCACGTGACTTCCTTGAGCCGATCGCCAGCCTCAGAAAACATAGCTTTTCCCCAAAAACACTATCCTCGCCACTGCAGATCCAGTATGAGGTTATGACTTAACGGTGGAGCGGAGGTAGGACTGATCCACTGTGACCCAGCTGGGGGGGGGGGATGCAGGCTGTTAAATGGCCTAAGCAGCCAAAAAAGCAAATGTAAAAATCAAAAAGGAAAACGGAGCCAGATGTAAAACTTTAAGAACAAGGTTAAGGCTCCAAGGAGGAGCAACAGACTTAAAGACAGGCCTGATTTTGACCAAGGCCTTACAAAAATATTGCACATCTGGCACATCCGCCAAATGTTTATGTAATAAAACTGATAAAGCAGAAATCTGACTGACTGACAATCCCTTCTCCAGGCCTTCCTGAAGAAAAGATAAAATTCTAGGAATTCTAATTCTACTCCAAGAGTAGCCCTTGGATTCACACCAATAAAGATATTTACGCCATATCTTATGGTAAATCTTTCTAGTAATAGGCTTGCAAACATGAATAATGATCTCAATTACTGACTCAGAAAAACCACGCTTAGACAGAATTAAGTGTTCAATCTCCAAGCAGTTAGCTTCAGAGAAAGGAGATTTGGATGAAGGAAGGGACCCTGAATCAAGAGGTCCTTCCTCAGAGGTAGTCTCCAAGGTGGGCGAAATGACATCTCCACTAGGTCTGCAAACCAGATCCTGCGAGGCCACGCAGGGGTTATTAGAATCTCCAACGCCCTCTCCTGTTTGATACGAGCAATGACTCGTGGAAGGAGAGCAAACGGAGGAAACAGGTATGCCAACCTGAAAACCCAAGGAAGCGCCAGAGCATCTACCAGAATGGCCTACGAGAGATCTTGACCTTGAACCATACCATGGTAGCTTGGCTTTCTGACAGGATGCCATCAGATCTAACTCCAGCACCCCCCATTTCAGGAATAAGCTGGAAAACACCTCCGGATAAAGTTTCCACTCCCCAGGATGAAAAGTCTGTCTGCTCAGAAAATCCACTTCCAAGTTGTCTACTCCTGGAATGTGGATGGCAGATCGACAGTAATTATGCCCAATGAAGAATCCGAGTAACCTCCTTCATGACTAAGGAACTCTGAGATCCTTCCTGGTGATTGATGTAAGCCACAGAGGTTATGTTGTCTGACTGTAACCTGATAAACTGGACTGAGGACAACTGAGGCCATGCCAATATAGCATTGTAAATCACCCTCAACTCCAAGATTTTGATGGGAAGATCAGACTCCTCCTGATTCCAAAGGCCCTGAGTTTTTAAGGAGTTCCAGACTGCTCCCCAGGCTGGCGTCCATAGTCATGATCACCCAGGAAGGTCTCCGAAAGCATGTGCCCTGAGACAGATGTTCCTAAGAGATTCACCATGGGAGAGAGTCCATTGACGACTGATCTAACTCTATTCCCTGAGATAGATCCACATGGTCGCCTATCCATTGTCTGAGTATGCACAACTGGAGAGCTCTCAAATGGAATCGAGCAAAAGGAATGATGTCCATGGAAGCCACCATCAGACCGATTACCTCCATACATTGAGCCACTGAAGGATGAGCAGTATCCTGAAAAGAGAGGCAAGAGGAAATGATTTTGTTTTTCCTGACCTCTGTCAGAAAAATCTTCATAAATATTTATTATGGTCCCTAAGAACCCAACTCTTGTAGCAGGGGAAAGGGAGCTTTTTTCCAGATTCACATTCCATCCGTGGGAACGAAGAAAGGACAACTCTCTGTGTGAGATTTTGCTTGTTGAAAATATGGTGTCTGAACCAATATGTCGTCCAGGTAGGGTACCAAAGCAATTCCACAAGAACAGATCACTGCCAAAAGAGCCCCCAGAACCTTTGAAAAAATTCTGGGAGTCGTGGCTAGACCAAATGGAAGGGTCACAAACTGGAAATGTTTGTCCAGAAAGGCAAATCTCAGGAATCTGTGATGGTCCCTGTGAATTACGTATCCTTTAGGTCTATGGTTGTCATGAACTGACCCTCTTGTACTAAAGGAAGAATGGAGCGTATAGTCTAAATCTTGCAGGATGGAATTTTGAGAAACTTGTTTAGACGCTTGAATTCTAGAATGGGATGGAAAGTTCCCTCATTTTTGCTAACCACAAATAGGTTGGAGTAGAACCCGAGACCCAGTTCCTGCACTGGAACTGGAACTATCACTCCAAGGGAGGAAAGATGGTGTATACATTTCAAGAACACCTCTCTCTTTATCTGGTCTGCAGATAATCTTGAGAGAAGGAATCTGCCTCTGGGAGGAAAAGTCTTGAATTCCACTTTGTAACCCTGGGATACTATGTCCACAATCCAGGGATCTGGGACATCTCGTATCCAGGCTTGAGAGAACTGAGAAAGTCTGCCCCCACCTGATCCGATCCTGGATCGGGGGCAAACCCTTCATGTTGATTTGGAATCAGCTGCGGGTTTCTTTGATTGTTTCGCCTTGTTCAAAGACTGATTGGGCTTCCAAGAAGACTTGGATTGTTCCTGCTTGGATGAAGAAGGGGAAGGCTTTCCTCTGAAGTTACGAAAGGAATGAAAATACTCTGATGTCTTTTAGGCCTATTTTTCTTATTTTGAGGTAGAAAAGACCCTTTTCATACCCATAATATCAGAGATCATTTCTGCCAAACCAGGTCCAAACAAGGTTTTGCCCTTGTAAGGAATCGCCAGAAGCTTAACTTTAGAGAAAAAGTCTGCAGACCAGGATTTCAACCATAACGCCCTGCGGGCTAGAGGAAGTCCTGATGTATCTTTCTCATTAGACTTATGAGATAGGGCAACTTGGGAAGCAGAACTGTGGACAGGCACCTTACTTTCTGAATTTCTAGATTTCCTCTTGCGTTTTCCCTGTAATCTGGGAATGGCAGCTAATACCGCAGATACCGCTGAAGATACCTGGGCAGCAATTTCTGCTTTTAAATAAACTCCACTAGGAGTTATAAAGGAACCACAGGGCACTGCATGTGACACCATTGAGGCTTTGGACGTAGCAGGAGAAAGCTGAGGTATTATTTTAACAGCATCATCCTGAGAGGCATTAGGTTAAAAAAATAAGCATGAATTCATGAGAGCAGGCTCTTGCTCCATATCAGACATGTTGTGAAACAGTAAATATACTTGTACAGATATGTTTCAAAGATTTTAATATTCAATTAAAATAAGCCAAGGAAAAAATACACTTTAAATTTTATCCCAAATTAGGATCAATCCCCAGCTAAAATTATGTGAGAAAAGTTAAGAAAAAACATTTAATAAACATCAAATAAACTTCTAAAATACCCCTCAGGCAACCCCACACCTCAATTACTGACCGGATCACCCAGAAATGGAGAAAAAAATACTTTTTCCTCAGAAACATTATGAAGTAAAGCCGGCAACTGCTGTGCTCAAATTACTGCTGCGACACAGAGAAGCACTTCTTCCTGGTACACTGACTACCAGAAATATCCGTTTTTTCAAACCTGACAGTTTAAAATGTTGCATCGTTTTATTTTAAAGCAAAGGGGAAATGAATAAACTGCTGAAATAGAAAATTCAGCCTTACTTTCAGTTTTAACTTGTATTGTTTTATCAAGTAAATATATGTCAGAAAATAAAGCCTAATAAAAACATTTTACCCTTTCTTTTTAAAAGAGTTTAAATGTTAGTCTCAAACATGCTACAGTGCCTGCTTCATGTCCCAGTGTAACCCATACAACAGGATTATCTATGTCCCAATAAAAAAGCAGTGTCTTTTAATTTGCTAAGTGCATGGTCTCCCCGACTGGAAGAAAAAACACTTACCTGCTCTGATGTCCGGCATGTAGACAGTTACAATGTATGAGAAGACACAGTTCTTCACAGAGACCTTTGAAAAAGAAAGATCAGAGTAGTCAACTCTGGCCTTCTAAACTAGGGCAGCAATTGTTAGGAAAACACAGTAAGTATCTCTTTACAAGTTCCTAACTGCTTTAAAGCCACCACCACTACCCGGCTGCAAGGAATGACAGGGAATACGGCTATATCACAAAACATGCTTGTAGATGAAATCAATATTTTTCTTCAGACACCTAAACTTCACCTCCTCCATGCACGAAGGCAAAGAGAATGTCTGGGGGTTGTGGGTAAGGGAGTGATACTTAGCAGTTTAACTGTGGTGCTCTTTGCCTCTTCCTGCTGGCCAGGAGAGATATTCCCAACAGTAATTACTCAAGCCGTGGGCTCACCAAATGTTAGGAAAGAAAATGCAGTTTCATTGGAAACCTAAAAATTTGTATTATTATTGTTGTTTAAAATTAAAAAAAATGTGTTCAAATAAAGAGTGTTTTTATTCTCAGCCCTTCTGTGTGGCTTTTCCCCTAGACAAACAAAGCACTCTGTATCACCAAGTGGGGATTTTTGTAGACAGATTCATCAGATTCAGCAGTGCTCTACGCGTTTCAGCCTGGAAGTGGCCTTTATCATATTGCCCTACAGAACGGACAAGTGTTGTCAAGTTTGCCATATAGCTTTTACAGAAGTACTGCCACAAGAGTTCAAATAAACTGAAATGAACTGTGGATCTGTTTCTTGATTCTTATTCTACCTGGAGAGTATTATATGTATATGAGCACATAAGCTTTTATGTGCTGATTTGTTTTAATTGTTTTACTCACTCCTCAACAGCAATGCCAGCTGGAGCAACACATCTCCTTCTGGCAGGGGGGCTAGCAGAGGGGCTAGCAGCCACAGATGCATCACTATCAGTTGAGACTGTATCTAATGATGTATCTGAGCATATGGCAGGGTCAAAATTGGGGTCTGAATCAGACATAGAGGTGTCTAAGTCTGACGCAAGGATGGCATACGCCTCCTCAGCACTATATATTCTCTGTGACATTATTTGTTTTTATCTGTCAAAGAAAAAAAAATTACTAAAAAAAAAAAAAGGTAGATTACGAGTTATGCGCGCTATAGGGAATTTAATGAACGCAACAAAATCGTTATTTCACCCCCTATAGCGCTGCCATTACAGGTTTTGAAACAGCCACCTTGGTTGTGTTGAGCTCTATACCGCACACAATACAAGCGCTGTTTTGACGTGCTCAGGCACGCTTTACCCATAGACATCAATGGGGAGAGCGAGTCAGAAAAAAACCTAACACCTGCGATCGCAGAATAACAAGCACCGTAACGCAGCCCTATTGATGTCTATGTGGAAAAAAAAAAGTTATGTTTGAACCCAACACCCTTACATAAACTCCACATCTGAACACCCCTTATCTGCCACCCCCGACATCGCCGCCACCTAAATAAAGCTATTAACCCCTAATCTTCCACTCCCGATATCGCCGCCACTATACTAAAGTTATTAACCTGTCAAGGTATTTGAAATATTATTAGATGATATACACAGGTATACTTATTATTATTTAATAGATCTGTGGCTGTGTACATCAAATAATTCATTTAATTTCTAAAAACTTCAAATGGCACTGTGTGAAATTTAGCCCCACTGTTTTTGGTTACACAGGATGAATCATAAAGGTAATTTCAAAGAAGGATAGATTGTCAGATAGATGACCCCATACAGTGAGTGGGGACGGGGTGTCTGGGATCTGTCTTTGAGGCTTAATGAGATGCTCACAATTTCAAGGAAATGGAAATTAGCATGATGGAGCCTCAAAAGTACATGCTCATATATGGGTTTCCTGCCCAAGGTGTAGCCGATCCGTCTTTGAGTATGTTTGAAGCTACAAACATGTTCAAGAAATTATAACTTTTTACAACTACTTGTAAAATGATCCCTGCTGTGTAATTGAAGCAATGAAAGTTGACCAGCAAAGACACATGTTATAGTGTAACTACTTGAATTAAAAAAAAAATTATACAGCCTGAAAATTTAAATAACTATATAACAATCTATAATCTGCTGGATTTTTGTATAATTTTAAACACTGCATAGAAATGAATGTATGCATGTATGTATACATATATTTTGGAAGCGTAGAATGTTTTAGGATTTAAAATGAGCATTCTTACAATTATCTCTTTCATTCCAGGCATCTAAGAAATACATATCTAATTGATATTTTAAATGATGATATTTTATCCTCTCAAAGAGAGATATACAGATATGAAATATTAATCTGTATGGAATAATAACCTCTGTATCTCTATATTTTTCAGACATATAATAACAAGATGTCCTATGAATATGGACCATAGACAACATTGATGCATTCAGGATTTATTAGAAATATAAAATATATTATATTCTTGTTGGGATGCAGTGCAGTACTGAATATGAAATATGCTGTGGTTTTTATATGAATATATATCAGAATTTTAAATGCTATTAATTTTGGAATAGTTGGCAGTATAAATTACTTTCATGTAATATGATATTAAAAAGAACACTGATGTTTCAGATTAAAATAATCAAAAGGAAAAAAGTGAAATAATACAATACATTTGAACATGTAAATTATTAATGTAAAGAAATTATGGCATTTATTACACATTGTAAAGAAATATTTTTAAATGTTAGAAAATATTAAATGTATTGTGTTGTTTGTCATGCTGCCCCCCAAGGCCAAAACCCAGTGTTGCAATGCAAGAATTACAACCAAAAGACAATTGGTTGCTAACAAAGATGCATTTTTCCCTAACAACCATATATCCCAGGTTGTCCAATCAGAAGGGGCAAGGATCCGTAAGGGCTATCCAATTCGTCAGTGATGGTACAAAACAAAAAGGGGTGGGGTAATATCACATGATAAAAACCCCAAGCATAGAAAAGGCTGGAGGCTGTCTGTGTGCAAAAACTGTGACTGATAAAAACTTGGCTGCATTACCTACAGTGACAAAAGGCATAATAGCTACCTTCTTTTCCACATGCAAAAACTCAATTTTGGTATTCTGAGACAAATTGGATAAACAAAGAAGTTTTTGGGAGATTGAACTACAATTTGGTTCAAACTGGTGATGTATGGTTGTTATAATTTTTTAAAAATATTTTAAACAAAGGTAATTGGTAAGAACATAGTCAAATTGTATTTAATATATTTAAAGGGGCACTCAGTATTTTAACTGTGTTCATAGTCCTGTATAGTGTTAAGTTTGTCTCTTGTATGCTAGGTTGTTTATCTTTGCAAATATATATATATATATATATATATATATATATATATATATATATATATATATATATATATATATATATATATATATATTAGAATTGGTTTTAATTATAAGTAACTAAGAATTTGTTCCAGTTTAAATAAATGGACATTTAAAGTAACTGTTTACATTAAGAATATATGTACTTTTAGTATCCTAATTAGAATTGTATTAGAATCAATTGTAGCTAAATAGCTGAGTACATTGCTTGAATGTTAGTAGCTGAATATATTGGAGTCTCATTGTGATATTTTAAATGCAATTCTGATTTGGGAGGCTATTGTGAATAAGGCAACTTTTATGAACTTTGCATAGCATATTTTAATAGTTTTAAACGTGTATAGTATTGACTCATACTCTGGTTCCTACAAATATATTTCAATGTGTTTATAGATATCAACTAATAAAAAGAATTCAGGAATTTATATTTATTTTATGGTTTCTAGTATATGCATATTTTATTTGGGTTCAGATTAAAGGATAATTATTAAATATATTGTGTCATGACCCTGTCATATACTGACAAACCTCTATTCCCCCACTCCCCGACATCGCCACCACTAAATAAAGCTATTAACCCCTAAACCGCCAGCCCCCCACATCGCAACAACCTAAATTAAACTATATTAACCCCTAAACCTAACCCTAACCGTAACCCTAACCCTAACACCCCATAACTTTAACATAATTAAAGAAGTGCTAAGTTAAAGTTACAATTATTAACTAAATAATACCTAAAACTAAATACATACTTGCCTGTAAAATAAAACCTAAGCTAGCTACAATATAACTAATAGTTATATTGTAGCTAGCTTAGGTTTTATTTTTATTTCACAGGTAAGTTTGTATTTAATTTAACTAGGTAGACTAGTTAGTAAATAGTTATTAACTATTTAATAACTACCTAGTTAAAATAAATACAAACTTACCTGTGAAATAAAACCTAAGCTGCCTTACACTAAAACCTAACATTACAAAAAATAAAAAAAACTACCATTACAAAAAATAACAAATGAAATTATCCAAAATAATAAAAATGATTCCTATTCTAACACTCTTTTAAAAAAATAAAAAACCCACCCCAAAATAAAAAACCCTAATCTATAATAAACTACCAAGGACCCTTAAAAGGGCCTTTTGTGGGCCGTTAAAAGGGCCTTTTGTAGGGCATTGCCCTAAAGATAACAGCTCTTGTCCTAACCCCCTAACAGTATACAAACCCCCACAACCCAAAACACACAAAATAAAAATAAAGAAAAACCTAATCTACTCATTGCCCTGAAAAGGGCATTTGTATGGGCATTGCCCTTAAAAGGGCATTCAGCTCTTTTTCCTGCCCTTAAAAGGGCATTCAGCTCTTTTATGAAATGCCCAACCCCTAGTCTAAAAATAAAAACCCACCCCAAAACGAAAAATAAACATTACAGAAAATAACAAACAAATTATCAAAAATAATAAAAATGATTTCTATTCTAATAACCATTTAAAAAAAAAAAAAACACCCCAAAATAAAAAACCTAATCTATAATAAACTACCAAAAGAACTTAAAAAGGCCTTTTGTAGGGCATTGACCTAAGTTAAAAAGCTCTTTTACCTGAAAAAAAATACAAAGTCCCACTAACATTACAAACCCCCATCCCCCCAAACCCACAAAATAAAAAAAAACTATCTAAAAAACCTAATCTGCCCATTGACCTGAAAAGGGCATTTGTATGGGCATTGCCATTAAAAGGACATTTAGCTTTTTTTGAATTGCCCTGAAAAAGGCATTTAGCTCTTTTACGAAAAGCCCAAGCCCTAAACTAAAAAAAAATCCACCCAAAAAACCTTGAACAAAACCTATCACTAACCCCTCTTTAGGTACTCACAGTTGTTGAAGTCCCGCTTGAACGATCTTCATCCCAGCGGCTCCATCTTCATCCCGGCGGCTCCATCTTCATCCAGGCGGCTGCATCTTGATTCATCGCGGAATTGGCATCTTCTTCATCCCTGTAGAGTGGTCGATGTGCGGAGGTCCAGGCGAAGGTCCAAGGCGGAGGTCCAGGCGGAGGTCCAAGGTGGAGGTCCATCGATCCGACATGGAGGTCCTCTTCATGCGATCGTCCGCCACACACTAAGGATTGAAATGCAAGGTACCGGTTTTATACTGGGGGTACCATTGCATTCCTATTGGCTGAAAATTTTGAATCAGCCAATAGGAATTAGGGCTGCTAAAATCCTATTGGCTGTTCAAATCAGCAATAGGATATAAGCACCTCTCATTCTATTGGCTGATTCGAATAGGTTTATTATAGTGGCTGTGGTGTACGGCTTAATAACTTTAGTATAGTGGGGGCCATGTGGGCGGACGGCAGATTAGGGGTTAATTACATTTAAATAGTGTTTGCGATGCGGGAGGTTGGCGGTTTAGGGGTTAATAACTTTATTATAGTGGCGATGATGTCAGGGAGCAGTGGAATAGGGGTTAATAAGTTTTATTAGTGGCGGCGGTGTAGGCCATAATAACTTTAGTATAGTGGTGGCGATGTGGGCGGACGGCAGATTAGGGGTTAATTATATTTAAATAGTGCAGGAGGTTGGCATTTTAGGGGTTAATAACTTTATTATAGTGGCGACGATGTCGGGAGCTGCAGATTAGGGGTTAATAACTTTAATATAGTATTTGCGATGTGGGAGGGCCTCAGTTTAGGGGTTAATAGGTCGTTTATGGGTGTTTAGTGTACTTTGTAACAGTTTAGTTATGAGCTTTATGTAACAGTTGTGTAGCGTAAAACTCATAACTACTGCTTTCAGATGGCGTTACGGATCTTGTCGTTATAGGGTGTAACACAAGTTTTTAATGGCTGCGCTATGGAAGTCCCATGAAAAAACGTAATTTTTACGTGTGTGGGACTGATGTTGCGTTACAGGCTAAAAGGCTTGTGGTACAGCTATATAAAGCTGCGGTGCTGTTTTAACACTAAAATTACCATTTTTTCAGCGTTAAAAGACGAACGCACAACTCGTAATCTACCTGTAAATTAACTAAATGGCTTTGAAAAGAGCCTTTGCGTCTCACAAAAAAAGACAAAAAAAATTAACCCCTAAAAAAAAAATGGCACAGACAGCAAAAAAGTGCTGCTGTGCTATTGTCAGTGATTTATAGTGATCACTGGCAAGCTAGGGGTTAATGACTCTGAAAAGAACCTTTGGGTCTCACAATTTTTAACAAAATTAATTAAAACTAGCTAAATGGCTCTGAAAAGAGCGTTTGGGTCTCACAACAAATTACTAAAAAAAATGAACCCCTAAAAAAATGCACAGAGAGCAAAAAAGTGCTGCTGTGCTACTGCCAGTGATTTATAGTGATCACTGACAAGCTAGGGGTTAATGGCTCGGAAAAGAACCTTTCGGTCTCGCAATTTTTAACAAATATATTAAATAAATCTCTTTCTCCTAAACACAGATCTCTCTCTCCCACAAAAATGCAAGTATGGAGAGGGAGGGAGATCCACACTGATCAGAGTTAATATTTACAAATATTGATATGATCAGACAAATGGGATATTTTATTATTAAAAAATAAATTATAGAGCAAACTCAGATTGGATTACCTCATAATAGGGGCAGGCTAGGGGCACCCCCAGAATCCCCATGATGCACTGATCATCGCCATCTTTGAAGCCACATGGGGGTGGGGGGCTATATGGGGCTTTTTTATTAAAAAAAAAAAAATAAATATTTTTAAATTATTTTTACTACTTACTGAGTGCCTCAACTCATCGAGGCACTCAGCACACAAGCAGAGCATCGGAAGCCTGTCCGATCGCTTCCGATGCTCTGCTAGACTGCCGGGCTCCACGTGGAGCGAAACCGGAAGTGATTACTCGTGGGGAGTGATCAATCTGGGGCCCGGCAGTCAGGAACAGTATTGCAGGATGCCTCGACATCGAGGCATAGCTGCAATACTGTTAGAGCATCTGGAAGCGATCTTGATCACTTCCAGCATTCAGATTACCTGAGGACATACAGGGTACGCCCTTGGTCATTAACGACCGTTTTTTGTTGGACGTACCTTGTACGTCCTCGGTCGTTAAGGGGTAAAACTGAATAGGGAAATAACATGAGCGTGCATGAGGCTTGCTCCCTGGCATTTTCCGGGACAGGCATACTGATTTGCTGCTTTTATGTCCTATACAATGGGGTGTGAATACTTAGGACATTTTGAGGTAAAATAACTTTCTTTTTTACATAGAGATGTTCAGGTGGTATTTTCTAGTCAGCTTTTTACAGCTATGCTGCATCACTTTCAAGTTTTTCAACATTTGGGTATCATAGCCCTTTAATTAAAGTTTACAATTATGCTTATTTTTTAAAATACTTACCTTTGCATTATGGTAAATATAACGCTTATCCTCCGCCCGTATCTGCTGCTTTCTTTAGCATATCGATGATGAAACCGGCTTCCTCCGATCATTGTGTGTCCTCTTTGGTGCCCAGTTTGTGGGGCAACTCAATGATTGTAGAAAGCCGTTTTCATCATCGATATGCTAATAAAGCTGCAGAAAATAAGCATCACTGTAAACTTTAATGAATGAAAGTGCCCCTGTTTTTAAAGAGTATTATTTAATACTGGCCTTTAATTCAGTAAAGTTTACAATCACTTTAATTATATTAAGGTATCCATCTTCACACCTGAGACTTGCTAAGTTAGGTCCTTAAACCTAAGTAAGGCAAGTAGCGTTTTCTGGATATCTTTTTTTTATTTTTTTTATTTTTTTTACAAAGCCATTTTAAATTGACTTAGACTGTGAAAGTCAGATGTAACGGATGAGTTTAAAACCAACTGGCCCTTTGAGAATATTTTACTCAAAGATTTTTTTTCCAAGTGAGCTATTTATTAAGTCAATTTACAGTCAGTCCAATATCACACTTCTGTGAATAAACACCACAGTATAAAAGGGTTTAACAAAATCTAGGAGCCTGCTCAAAAATCTAGCACCAAGAAAACAGTAATTTAACTCATTAGCTACCAGTAATTAAAAAAAACACTAATTGTAGCAAACAAACACAAAAACCTTGATTCCCCAAACTACTGTGATTTATCCACTTAATTGACTGAAATACATACATACTGAAAAGTTCACCTGTAGCTACAATACTTACCTTAATGTGCTCTCCAGATAGGTACTTCCTGCTAATGTTCACTGATATATACTACTCTTTCTTATAGATGACAGAACATTTTTTGGAGCATAGTGTCCAGTTTATTAATACAATGATATTGATCTACAAAACAGAGAACATCTATTATTTTATTTTATTTTGCTTCATTTAATATTTCAACAGAGCAAAAGACTGAGAATATAAATGTGTAATGTTTTGTTATATGAATTGGTATTTAATAGGGTTGAATTATTTTGTTTGAAATATCAGTATGAAAAGAGTGGATAATATCAATGGTTTTCATTAGCAATATTAACCTAAAGCAAAGTGCAGCATCATTCTCTGGTATCTAAATTCTCAAACAATTATGCTGTGGATAAAAAAGTAGCCAGCAACAGATTATAAATATACTACTTAAAATTCAGAACTGTAACCTGATTCCATATACTGTTTATTAGTTTCTTGCTATTTCTCAGCTAAACTGACTAACACAATTCATGGCTATGTGCATTTTAGTAAACATGTTGTTGTTTTTTTAACTGTAGTACGGACTGTTTTATAAATAATCTGTGCAGGTACAGACCCCATACCAGGATCTTGCTAAAAAACAAACAAGCAACAAAATTTAAGCAATTAATTTTATCCAGTAGGCTTTTTAAATAAATCTTGAAAAAAACAATGCTGAACATGTTAGCATCAATCGGTCCTTTTCCATCCATTCTGTTAAGACAATAAATTACATATACTGTATGTAAAAAAAAAAAATTAACAATTGTAAGATACTTTTAAATGTAGATTTTATATATATACATAACAGCATATTAAGATATTAAAGATCATAATGAATGGGAAAGTTATGAATGTCCTCTTATTGGTTAGATAAATACTTCAGATAGATAAATAGATTAGATAGTTGATAGATAGATAGATAGATAGATAGATAGATAGATAGATAGATAGATAGATGATAGATAGATAGATAGATATGTAATAGAGATAGATGAATAGATATAAGATAGATAGATAGATAGATAGATAAATAGATTATTGATAGATAGATGACAGACAGATGGAGATAGATAGATAGATAGATAGATAGATAGATAGATAGATAGATAGATAGATAGATAGATAGATAGATAGATAGATAGATAGATAGATGATAGATAGATGATAGATAATAGAGATAGATAGACAGATAGATAGATAGACACAGATAGATAGATAGATAGATAGATAGATAGATAGATAGATAGATAGATAGATAGATAGATAGATAGATAGATAGATAGATAGATGATAGATAGAGATAGATAGATAGAAAATAGACAGATAGGCAGATAGACAGACAGACAGACAGATAGCTAGTTACGATAAATAGATTAGATACATAGATTAGATACATAGATTAGATAGACAGACAGATATATGATAGATAGATAGAAAGTAGACAGGCAGATAGATAGATAGATAGATAGATAGATAGATAGACAGACAGATAAATAGCTAGTTACGATAAATAGATTAGATAGATTAGATAGATTAGATAGACAGATATATGATAGATAGATAGATAGATAGATAGATAGATAGATAGATAGATAGATAGATAGATAGATAGATAGATAGATAGATGATAGATAGAAAATAGACAGACAGGCAGATAGATAGATAGATAGATAGATAGATAGATAGATAGATAGATAGATAGATAGATAGATAGATAGACAGACAGACAGACAGGCAGGTAGATAGTTACGATAAATAGATTAGATACATAGATTAGATAGATTAGATAGACAGACAGATATATGATAGATAGATAGAAAATAGACAGGCAGATAGATAGATAGATAGATAGATAGATAGACAGATAGATAGACAGACAAATAGCTAGTTACGATAAATAGATTAGATAGATTAGATAGATTAGATAGACAGACAGGTAGGTACTGCAGCACATATTAAAGAACATGAATACATTAGCTATAGCATTAAATTACAAATGTAACACAACTGTCTTACAAATCTAAATTACTTGTGGTGAACATTTTTTTTTTTTACTGAGTTGGGGAAATCTGAATATTATTTTGAGATACAGCTGCCTAAATAGCTTGGTGGATTAGTTGGCTTTGTTTCTCTGTGTGAGCCGAGCAGCAGTCACCTGTGGTTATCTGCTGGTGAGTAATGGGGTGATGCTGTGTCCTGAGCTGCAGAGAGAGCCTGCTGCAGGCGCCCGGTAAGACAGAGCAAGAACCCGAGCATAACAGTGGCAGGATGACGTCAACACAGCGCAGGCTGCCAATAGGCTGCTGGGCACTAGAGCCGAGCTGCTCCCGAGCTGCCCATCCGCTCATTCAGTACCTTCTGCAGCCAGGAGCAAAGCAGCCGCTGGGGCTCAAACTGAAGCAGCTGCAGCAAGGACCCAGCCCACAGGTAAAGCATGGAAAGCAGGGGTGTGCATTTATCAGGGTTCATTACCAGCTCAGGAAACAATGTGTCCCCCAGCAAAGATTAGAAAATGACATTCTTTCGCTTTAACCCCTCACATCCCTGTCTAGATACCAAGGGCTTAACTCCCTTTGGGTAGTTGAAGCAGAAGAAGTGATCATTAGCAGCTGTATTTAGTAAAGTTAGCCTTTTACTTTAGTTAAAGTGATTGCAAATTTATTCTGCATGCTCCTGGCGTTCTGCAGCTAATATCTGGAGTGATAGAGTCCGAAATAAAAAGAATTGGCTCTGACAGATATTGTCTTAGTCTATTTCCAAGTTGGCATCTGCAAGGCTGTCTCTGATGAGCTTTGTAATTGGATCAAAGAATCCTCCTGCACACTGATGCTTTTGCTCCTAACTTCCTTATATGAGTAGCAATTATTAAACCTACCGGCAGCATACTGTGTACCTTATTATCAGGGATTCCCCATATTTTATGTAAGGCTAGTGGCAGAACCTTTTCTTGTGTATATGAAGAGTAATGACATTCTACAGCACTTTGCCTTCTTTGACTATGTATTTTCTTTGATCCTTTGACAGGCTGTTCACTTTGATTGCCCACTCTGTACTTCATATTTAGTGGTCTCATCGCAGATATCTTCATAAGGAGATAAAGGGGTTCAGACCTTTGCTTTACCAGCCTTCTAAATGAGTACCGAGATTTCTAAGCATTTGAGGCTTTTATTGCCACCTTGCATATTAAACAGGACCTCGACATCCAATAGCACCAGCTGTTTTACTGAAGTGGAACCTTTGTTTCAGTCTTTTTCTTCTACTATGGTTTTAATAGTCCTGGCCACTGTCATCTTTTGTTTAGTTGTCCTCTCACTTAGTACTTTCCATATGCACAAGAGCAAGATGAAGAAACGTAAAATAGAAAAAGCCCAGGAGGAATATGAGAAAGACCACTGCAGTCCTAAAGCAGAA
Organism: Bombina bombina; assembly: GCF_027579735.1. Taxonomy (NCBI): domain Eukaryota; kingdom Metazoa; phylum Chordata; class Amphibia; order Anura; family Bombinatoridae; genus Bombina; species Bombina bombina. The sequence continues at coordinate 1,149,453,766 of NC_069501.1, read as the reverse complement.
AGAGGTAGTTTATATGGAAGGGAGATGAATCAGGCGAGTGGGGCTCAAGACAGTGCCTGCTGCACCTCTCCTACCATACAAAGGAAAGAACAAATCACTCTAAATCTGGATACCAGGATTAGTGAGGAATCACTACAGGCAGATTCCCCTTTGGACAGGGCTACAGGGGAACTGGTGCATTCTATGGTCTTGTCATGATTTCAGGTGACCCAAACAAGGCACTGTATTGTACATATTTGGTGACACTGTCTCGGAAAAAAATAAATAATAGTAAGGATCCATTCAAGCGCATGACAAAATCATATTGCGTTACCATTAAATATGTTTTCTCGACGAATCCGCACAATGCTGCCAAATATTATGTCACCTGCCTGTGGAATCTCATCTGCTGTATATAGATATACAGGATAACTGCATTTCTTCTGATGTATATGAAACTGCAAAGATAATCCACCAAATAAAAAACAAACACACATATCTTGTAATAGGAACACTGGAGATGCATAGTGGGATCCTGTGCTACTGCAACAATAAGACTATAAACATCAGGGGTTAAGGTTACCTTTGTGGAGAGAAGATGGTTTTTAAATCTTTCTGTTCAAACTGTTTGAAAGAAGCAAATAGGAAGCAAATAACATAGTATTGCATTTCAAAAATACAGTATATCTTTTTTTCTTCTTTCTAATAGAGTCCATTTGCCTTGTGGAGCTAAGTTGCTGTACCTAAGCGATGCACCTTGCTTTTTTTCTCTGCAGTTACCTCCTGGATGTTGTAAGGAGCTGTCCACTCTGTACAGTGCTGAAGCCCAACCGCACAGTCTGTAAACTGCTCAAAACAAGCTGTGTCCGTTTATTGCTGTTTATTTTAAGATGCAGTGCTTGCTTTTTTTCCAATATATGAACTGTTAATATACAAGCTTTTGTAAACATTTTGGGTGGTGTGCTGTCCTGAAGTGCAGTTATGCAGTTACTAATCCAAATGTTTCATTTAGATTTAAGGAACATGTGCCCTTATTTACCTCCTATGGATTCTGAGGCAAAACATAGCTATGTACTATGCACTATCAAATATAAATATAAGTTCTGCTTTTAATGATGAACAATGTTTCACAGAGACATGATTTAAGTATATAGGATTTAGCTTCTATTGTTATAGGAATAAATTTTATATATTAATCTGATGTTAAGATTTTCACATTTTTTACACTCTAACTGAACTGGCCAAGCCAGGATCTCTTTCATTGAACTGATTTAAAAGTAACACAATTAACTAATGGAGCATATTTACTGTATGAATGTATTTGAGTGAATAGTGTGATCATTTCAAATTAGAGTCTAATTTAAGTACTGATCAGTTTCAAAGTGGAAAAACCAGTAAAGTGTGAATGGATATGGAAGTGGCATTGAATAAAAAACAAATTAAAATAAAATAAAGAATGCCTAAATAAGAGAATGGCATTTATTAAAAAAAATCTCTTGAATATTGCACATGTGAACTGCAATTTAATTTTTTTTTTCTTAAATAGCATATTTTTTTTGTCATTTTCATGTTACCAATATAGTAATCCTATCCTTAACTCTATTACCTTTTCTTGTGTTACTATACAATTATCTTATCAATACTGCAGATGTAAATGCATGCTATACATTTGCCAAACGGTAAATACTGTTCAAATTGATATACCTCAACTCATCAGTTCCCTAGGGTTATGTGTCTAAAATGTAATCAGTTATAGAAAGTCAAATAGGGAGGGGGTGGGTTTAAAAGATCAGAAACCTCACAAAGATTATGCTAATACCTTACTACATAAAAACTGTAGCTTGGTAACAAATCTTGCAAGGCGTTGTGTTAGATCTATATTAATTGATTGCTGTATACCAATAGTTTCAGAATGCTTCTTAAGCAAGGGTTATGGGATTGGCAATTGATATTTTGATCACGTCTTGTTCAGAGACTGCTGTGTGGTACTGTGATGTTACCTGCATTACTATTATAAATATTTCCTGACAAATTTAAATTGTATTGTCCACAGTTGCTTTAGTTTAAAAATGATAAAAAAAAAAAATATGGAGCATTACCTGCTAGTGTCAAACACAGTATAATTTTTAACTAAGAGAATACATTTCACTGACCCTGAGAAATTCATGTCAAATATCTTCTTGGGATTATACAGGGAAAGATAAATTGCTTTCTTAATAGAGGCAGTGCCCTTTTGAATGTCTACCCTTTTAGTTGTCCTGTTTTAGCATTCAAGTGCAATAGTTGTGTTATGCTGTATTTCAGTAGTTATGAAAAAGCATATATAATATGTTACAATTATCTATTCAAAGAAGCCTGGAAAAGGTGCCTTGGAAAGATGAACAATTATACAACTGTAATAGCAAATAGTGCAACATATAATTTGGAATGTAACAGATATGCATCATGATTATTTTGTTATTGCTTTAAAAATATGTACTATACAGCAATATCATATTTCTAATAAATATATATTACCAGATGTGTATCATAAAGATGTAAGCAAAATACAGAAATACTATGTAAGTTTATCGTTTTGTTTTTTTAATTTGATGTTTGATTTGAATTATTGATTTTCATGAGTATATTTAATCACTACTATGGGTTTTAGCTGTATATCCATGCATACTGTCCATGCATCAATTATGCCAAATAATATGAGTCAGTTTTATGATTTTGTAAGTTAATATAGTTAACATAATTTGTTAGATTTTGTATATTTCTAGTTTAGGACAAAAATAAAAATGGCTATACCAATATAAGCAGTTTAGCTACTGGAAAATATCTACCAATATTTTCAGAGAATTATCTGTGTTGTGCATATAGTTACAATTGTACACTAAGAGGGAGATATTTTACTTAGGAAGTTAGCATGACTGGTGCAATGTAATACAATTCTCTTTTACTGCATACCCTGGTTCATAATGCAAATTAGATGCATAGTGCATTATATGATATTTTGTTTCATAGAGCATACATAAAAGCAAGTTTTAGCCAACTGTAGATTAGTTATCCTCCTTTTTGGCATCATAAAATGCTTCATACAATTATCATGAACATTATCCCATTTCAATCAATGAAAATTTACCATTTGAAAACTTCAAACTGATTAGGGTATTCCATGGATCCCTTTACTATGACATTACAATCCATTAGAAGAGCCTCAATTGGATTTAAAAAAAATAATATAGATATTCAATACTGGAAATCATGTTTTTTTTTTACAAATGGATTTGATATACCATGTGATAAAAAAACAAGTACATTCCCCTTAGGGTGAACGCTACAATGAATGATTTTTCGCTGTTTTATCTACATTTCTCACAAATAAGAGAAACAAGCAGTCCATTGAATGAGTCAATGAACAACTCAATGCATGCAACACATTTTCCTTGATTTCTTCATGAAGTTGAATTCTTTACTCTAAAGAGTGTAAAGACTGTTTTGCAAGAGGGAAAGACTTCAAAAGTTCAAATGTTCACTATTCAACAATGATCCAGCAATGTCCTTGTCAGCTGATTAAATTGTGTGTAAGGCAATAAGCCAATCCCATGTTAAAAAAATATATATTTTGAAAAAAAAATGTTTTGTGCTGCTGGCTTATAGCAGTAGAAGTATCTACTTATTTAACTTTATTTATTAAGCCGCATTCAAGCTGCTGTTCTACTGCTCTGAAGATGTTTCACATAAGAAATAGTGAGTCCATTTTTTTCTTTAAAAATTAATTCTGAGCAAACCATGAGTGAATAGAAAAAGAACAATTATTTTATTGCTCAATATTTTTTCTAAATATATATATTTTTTTGCCTATGCATATAACTAATAAATAAAGCAAACTTTGTCACAATAAAAATAACAATTGCAGTTTAATTAGCAACTTCGTATAATTTTGTGACATTTTATTACATTTTTACATAGCCAAGCAATTGCTTGCAATATTAAATAAACATTTAAGTATTTACTATATATATATTTTTTTAAAATTAAAATGTCAAATAATCATGTTTGTTAGAATATAAACTGAGCATTTGTTAAAACGTAAATGATAAAAAAGCTATGCAAGCTGCCAAGCTATGTAGTTCCAAACAAGCCAAAATTGATTCTCTAGTAGTCAAGGCTACTGGATTAGATAAATCCAACAATTATATAAAACCTAATTTTCTGATTAGTATACTGGTAGTGAGACTTCACAAAGAAAAAAAAGTCTAGAAACCATTTTGATGAAGGACAGAGATGGGTGTGGATCTGAAAACCATAGCCAACCACGTTGTACAGCTCTTCTAATGGACTGGTAGTAAAGCCAAACATTAGAATAGCAGTAAATGATGATGTTGGTGGATGAGATTTTTTATTTTAGTGTTCATGTAACAATGTATGCACCAATATTCTAGAGAAGAAGTGTCTAAGGTTACTCTACATTCCTTATACATGGCAGGATTTTAGATTGATTCTCCCTGAGCCAATCAGATTCAGCCACTTTGAATATTGGTGATCTCACAGAGAGATCCCTACATCATTAGCTCTTTGTGGCTCTTAAAGACAGAAGACTAAAAAACAATTATATAGAGAGCATTATGATAAATGTAATGGGATGAACTTTAAAATGTGAAGGCAGTGAATCTGATGGAATATCAGTTCAATTAATGGGGCATGGATGTGACTGATTGTTTTGTAATTAATTAAATAAGGGACAGTGTACTGTAACATTGTTTTCCCCTTAATTTGTTTAAAATGACTTGTTATACCAGTGGCAGAGTTTAAAATGTTTGGGATGTTGATCCTTTATATATATCCGTGTATATCAAATAGCAGTTTCTGCTAACAAACCACAACCCAATTAAATAGGATGAGCTTCTTAGAAGAGGAGATCTCATTAGCTTATGTCTATTTATATTTACAGATTTACAGCTTCCTCCTTATCTTATCTCTTACTGTATACACAGTGAGAGAAGTACTTAGAGAGAACAATGTAAAATGTACGTTTTAATATCTCTATATGTCCCATCCCCCACTGGGAGTGTAATTTATTCTTCAAAATCTTGTTTGCTTAGCTTTTCTTTAAACAGGTCTTAAGTCCTGACAGTTTCAGTATAGGTAAGAATATAACAGACAGCGGAAATTATTTTACTATATAGAGGTAAAGGAGCTATTTTTAAACAGTAACACTTTGAAATTGTCATGCGAAATTGTCGAAGGGATAGTCAAAAGTAAACTTTCATGATTCAGATAGAGCATGCATGTCTAAATGTAGCCACCAATTAGCAAGCGCTACCCAGGTCTAAACCAAAAATGGGCTTGCTCCTATGCTTACATTTTTGCTTTTTCAAATAAAGATACAAAGAGAATGAAGAAACATTGATAATAGGAGTAAATTAGAATGTTCTATCTGAATCATCAAAGTTTAATTTTGACTAGACTATCCCTTTAATTATATGCCAAAGAAAATGTTTGAAGTACTGTATACATTCATTATTTTGTTTTGCATCTCTTTTCCTGTAATATAAGTCTGACAATTCTGGGTTCTCCAGTTCTGAGAATTGGAAGTGCATATTGCAGATTTCATAAGCCTAATTCTACTGGATATCTGTCCCTAATTGGCTTCACTAGGCAGATATGAAAGTATAAGGAATCACAAATTAATGGATATTTTGTTAAAATGTTCAGAGTCACCTGTTAATTTATTTCATAATTGCAGACAAATATATTACTTACAAATGTTTATCTTTAAAAAAAATCTGCATATTACACATCTTGTTTAATTACATAACAATGCTCACAGTTATTATCTACTGACCACATCTTTTGTGGTTTTATCAGTCACAAACCTACATTTCAAGAGATAGTTTAAGCAATTTCTCCCATTCACTTGCTTTATGAAACCAGCAACCAGGAGCCATTATTATTTAATAGCTTACACATAGCTGTCACTAAAAATAGCAAGGGGATTTTAACATCTAGCTCTAAATAAATACTCTGTAAGGAAAAAGGCTTGGCCAATCCTTTTAAGAACTTTCCTATCCATTGCTTACTAAAATGTGAACAGTTAAAAATATTCTAGGTCACGTTTATACACATTTGCACAATAATAACTAAAATATGCTTTCTGAGCTTGAGGAAATGTTGGTTGAAATATTTTTGATGGTAAAGCACATTTTGTTTTAATAAACAATAAAATTAAATATTGTACAAGCCTATTGAGATAGCAAATCATTTTTTCTACTGCCAAAGCCTAAGGAATATCTCAAGGTTAACAGTAATCATAAACAATCTAAAGTTGAATTTAAGTTTTTATTTGGATGGCAAAGCGTAATGGATTGAAATGTTTGCAGAACCTGGCTCTTCAGCACTTTAAGGGACACTAAATACAAATTTTTCTTTCATGATTCAGATAGAGAATGCAATTTTAAGCAACTTTCTAATTTACTCCTATTATCAATTTTTCTTCATTTTCTTTATTTAAAAAGCAGGAACGTAAAGCTTAGGATCTGGCATGTTTTTGTTTCAGTACCTGGGTTACGCTTGCTCATTGGTGTCTAAATGTAGCCATAAATAAGCAAGCGCTATCCATAGTGCTGAACCTAATATGCTTTTCATCACTGCTTTTTAAATGAAGATATCAAGAGAATGAAGAACAATTTTTAATAAGAGTAAATTAGAACGTTGCTTAAAATTGCATGCTCTATTTGAATCATGAAAGAAAGAAAAAATAATTGGGCTTAGGATCCCTTTAAGGTGCCATGTTAATTTAAACACAAAATATGTATACAAATATCTACAAAGTTAAAAATACTATATATTATTAAAAAAAAACCTGTAAGGTTATATCCAACATACAAACATATATATATATATATATATATATATATATATATATATATATATATATATATATATATATATATATATATATATATATATATATATATATATATAATGTTGTATCAGGTTTTAAATCCATATGACTATAGGATTAAATCTTTTTGGCATGAGGGTACGTCTGGTGATGCAAATTCGTCATTTCCGGCGTCTTAGTTGACGCCGAGTTCCTTGCACAAGGTTGCATCTACAATGACACAAGTGTGTCATTTCCGGATGTTGTTAGCGCCAAAAAAAAATCATTTTGCGTTGTGTGTCATACTTAGTGCCAAATAATTCCATTATTTAAAGCCCAATTCCTATATGCCTCTTGCCTTTTTCTATTTCAGAGGGCTATGCTGTTTGAATTTTTTCCCATTCCTGAAACTGCCATATAAGGAAATTGATATTTTTGCTTTATATGTTGTTTTTTCTCTTACATTTGCAAGATGTCTCAATCTGATCCTTTCTCAGAAACCCCTGTTGGATTCCTGCTGCCTGATAACAGTTTTACCAAAGATAAGTGTATCTGTTGTAAATTAGTTGAGATTATATCTCCAGCAGCAGTATGTAACAGTTGTCATGATAAACTTTTACATGCAGAGAATGTATCCATCAGTACTAGTACAATGCCTGTTGTTCCTTCAACCTCTAATGTACATTATATCCCCGTGAATATAAAAGATTTTATTGCTGATGTGATTCAGAAGGCTTTGTCTGCTATCCCACCTTCTATTAAATGTAAAAGGTCTTTTAAAACTTCTCATAAAGTTGATGAAATTTCAAATGACCGACAACATTCTGAATTATCCTCCTCTGATGAGGATCTATCTGATTCAGAAGATCCTTCCTCAGATATTGACACTGACAAATCTACTTATTTATTTAAAATGGAGTATATTCGTTCCTTGTTAAAAGAGGTGTTGATTACATTGGATATTGAGGAAACTAGTCCTCTTGATACTAAAACTAGTAAACGTTTAAATTCTGTTTATAAACCTCCTGTGGTTACTCCAGAGATTTTTCCAGTTCCTGATGCTATTTCTGATATTATTTCTAAGGAATGGAATAGGTCTGGTACTTCTTTTATCCCTTCTTCAAGTTTTAAAAAATTGTATCCTTTGCCAGCAGTTAGTTTGGTGTTTTGGGAAAAGATCACCAAAGTTGATGGGGCTATTTCTATTCTTGCCAAATGTACTACTATTCCTATGGAAGATAGTACTTCCTTTAAGGACCATTTAGATAGGAAACTTGAATCTTATCTAAGGAAAGCTTATTTATATTCTGTCTATCTTCTCAGGCCTGCCATTTCTATGGCTGATGTTGCAGCTGCATCAACTTTTTGGTTGGAAAGTTTAGCACAAAAGGAAATGGATCCTGATTTGTCTAGAATTGTTCACTTGCTTCAACATGCTAATCATTTTATCTGTGATGCCATTTTTTATATCATCAAAATTGATGTTAAATCTATGTTGATGTTTAGCTATTTTAGAAGAGCTTTGTGGCTCAAATATTGGAATGCTGACATGGTATCTACGTCTAGATTACTATCTCTTTCTTTCCAAGGTAAAAATGTATTTGGTTCTTAGTTGGATTGGATTATTTCAACTGTCTCTGGGGGAAGGGAGTTTTTTTGCCTCAGGATAAAAGACCTAAGAGTAAATCTAAAGCTTCTATCCGTTTTCGTTCCTTTCGACAAAATAAGGAACAGAAACTTAATCCTTCCCCCAAAGAATCTGGTTCCAATTGGAAACCTTCTTCAAGTTGGAGTAAATACAAACCATTTAAGAAACCAAAGCCAGCCCCCAAGTCTGCATGAAGGTGCGGCCCTCATTCCAGTCCAGCTGGTAGGGGGCAGATTAAGATTCTTCCAAGACATTTGGGCAGATTCTGTCCAAAATCAATGGATTCAGAGTATTGTCTCTCAAGGGTACCGAATAGGATTCAGAGTAAGACCTCCTGTGAGAAGATTTTTTCTCTCACGCATCCCAGCAAATCCAGTAAAGGCTCAGGCTTTTCTGAAGTGTGTTTCAGACCTGGAGCTTTCAGGGGTAATCATACCAGTTCCATTTCAGGAACAGGGTCTGGGGTTTTATTCAAATCCCAAAGAAAGAAAATTCATTCAGGCCAGTTCTGGATCTGAAAATTTTGAATCGTTTTGTAAGAGTGCCAACTTTCGAAATGGTGACTATAAGGACTATTCTTCCTTTTGTTCAGCAAGGGCATTATAGGTCCACGATAGACTTACAGGATGCATATCTTCATATTCCGATTCATCCAGACCACTTTCAGTTTCTGAGATTCTCTTTTCTAGACAAGCATTACCAATTTGTCGCTCTTCCATTTGGCCTAGCGACAGCTCCAAGAATCTTTTCAAATGTTTTCGGTGCCCTACTCTCTGTAATCAGAGAACTGTAAAAAACCAATTTCCACAGCACCAATAAATTTGTGCTGCTGTGTGCCAGTGCTTTGTATAAGCTGAAATGGATTAATAAAAGACAAGTTTGTTAAACTTTTTTCCTGATTTATTGGTGCTGTGGAAATTGTTTTTTTACAGTCTACAGAGAGGTGTTCGCAGTGGCCCTCTACCACGAGCATCAGGTGTGTGCTGTCTATCATTTGGGAACTGTAATCAGAGAACAGGGTATTGCAGTGTTTCCTTATTTGGACGATATCTTAGTACTAGCTCAGTCTTTACATTCTGCAGAATCTCACACAAATCAACTAGTGTTTTTTCTTCAAAGACATGGTTGGAGGATCAATTTGCCAATTCTAACAACATTAATAGAGAAATTGTTGATCCTTCTTTGTGTCCTAATCCTAAGAATTCTTTGGAGAGATCCTTACATTCTTTGGATGTTGTAAGAGCTTTGAAATATTATGTTGAAGCTACTAAAGATTTCAGGAAGACTTCTAGTCTATTTGTTTTCTTTTCTGGTTCTAGGAAAGGTCAGAAGGCTTCTGCCATTTCCTTTGCATTTCCCCACCTCAGAGAATTACAGCTCATTCTACTAGATCAGTCTCCACTTTGTGGGCTTTTAAGAATGAAGCTTCAGTTGATCAGATTTGCAAAGCAGCAACTTGGTCTTCTTTGCATACATTTACAAAATTGTACCGTTTTGATGTATTTGCTTCTTCGGAAGCAGTTTTTGGTAGAAATGTTTTTCAGGCAGCTGTTTCAGTTTGATTCCTCTGCTTATGTTTAAGTTTTTTCTTTTAATTTATGAGAATAAACTTATATTTTGGGTTGTAGATTATTTTTTTTCAGCGGAAAATGGCTGTTATTATTTTATCCCTCCCTCTCTAGTGACTCTTCTGTGGAGTTCCACATCTTGGGTATTACTATCCCATACATCACAAGCTCATGGACTCTTGACAATAACATGAAAGAAAACATAATTTATGTAAGAACTTACCTGATAAATTAATTTCTTTCATATTGGTAAGAGTCCATGAGACCCACCCTTTTTATGGTGGTTATGATTTTTTGTATAAAGCACAATTATTTCCAAATGTATTTTTTGATACTTTTTACTCCTTTCTTTATCACCCCACTACTTGACTATTCATTAAACTGAATTGTGGGTGTGGTGAGGGGTGTATTTATAGGCATTTTGAGGTTTGGGAAACTTTGCCCCTCCTGGTAGGATTGTATATACCAGGGGTCAGCAACCTTCGGCTCCCAGATGTTTTGTAACTACATTTCCCATGATGCTCAGATAGCCTAAAGAGTGTCTCAGCATCGTGGGAAATGTAGTTCCAAAACATCTGGGAGCCGAAGGTTGCTGACCCCTGGTATATACCATACGTCACTAACTCATGGACTCTTGCCAATATGAAATAAATACATTTATCAGGTAAGTTCTTACATAAATTATGTTTTCCTTAAATTCTGTTTATCTGTTCATCGTGTGACTGAGCTGAACTTTTTTTTTTTTGAGTTTTAAATATTTTATTAAAGATAACAAAATCACAATACAGGGTTTAAATGAGCGTTTCAGTAACAAGACAATGTTACATACAAGTAAACAATATTGGGTTACTCAAAATCCACTAGGCATACTAAAAATAACATAAATACTTGGGGACTCGTGGTAAATTTTGCTCATCATAGACTGGTGTCCCTATTATATCTCGAGCTGATAAGGTGGGGATGGAAGGAACATTGCTCTGGTTGTTAGGGCCTTCTACAAGACTTCTGAGCTGGACTTTTTATTGACACCCATGTTTAGCAAATAATCTGTAACTATGCTGATCATTTTCAATGTACTGGAACTCAATTCACTGATTCTATTTCATTACACTGTGTTCTTCTTCCCTCCATATTGAGTTAACTTAATAGTGTAATCTGTTGCTCCCTTAGCCAAAGGTTAGGAATATTTACAACAATATAAATTTTGAGTAAGCCAGCAGGATGCAACTTTCAGTCATGGCCCATTACTCTCAAGATAATAGTTTACATTTCTTAGATTTATTTAAGGTTCAAGTATTTCCATACAGGTGCAAAATCAGCTAAATCATCTCATTTGGCAATGCATGTCACCTTCCATCTTAATGTCAGTGAATTTAATGCACAACTGCTAGAACCTGGTGCAAATCTGACTTAAAATTATTAAAGGGATAGTAAAGTCCAACTTAAAGGGCCACTAAACCCAAATTCTTTCTTTAATGATTCAGATAGATAATAGAAATTTAAACAACATTACAATTTACTTCCATTATTTATTTTGCTTCATTTTTTAAATATCCTTAGTTGAAGAAAAAGCAATGCACTTGGTGAGCCAATCACACGAGGCTTCTATGTGCAGCAACCAATCAGCAGCTAGTGAGCATATCTAGATATGCTTTTCATCAAAGAATATCAAGAGAATAAAACAAATTAGATAATATAAGTAAATTAGAAAGATGTTTAAAATTGCATTCTCTTTCTAAATCATAAAAGAAAAAATGTGGGTGGAATGTCCCTTTAAACTTTCATGATTCAGATAGGGCTTGTAATTTTAAACAACTTTCTAATTTACTTTTATCATAAAATTTGCTTTGTTTCTTGATATTCTTAGTTGAAAGCCAAATCTAAGTAGGCTCATATACTAATTTCTAAGGCCGCCTTTTATGTGATTGCATTTGACAGTTTTTCATAGCTAGAGGGCGTTAGTTCATCTATTTCATATAGATAACATTGTGTTCATGCACATGCAGTTATTTAAGAGTCAGTACTAAATGCCTGAAATGCAAGTCAAACGCTCTGAGATAAGGAGGCAGTCTGCAGAAGCTTAGATACAAGGTAATTACAGAGGTAAAAAGTATATTTCTATAACAGTGTTGGCAATGCAGATCTGAGGAATGGTAAATAAAGGGATTATCTATCTTTTTTAACAATAACATTTTTGGTGTTTACTATCCCTTTTTAGCATTTGTCTGGTGGAGACACCCAAAGAGGTCAATTTTTATACTCCAAGTATATTCCAAGTGTGATATATGTACCTTTAATAAAAGGTGTCAATTCCACTATTTCCTTTTTTGTTTGACAGATGTTGTTTTCATTCTGTTTTTCTGTGTCAAACACTGCTGATATTTGATCTCCTTTTTCCCTACAACTGCACTTGGAACTGCCAATAATGGATGACAATCACTGAAAAAGAAGGCTTAGCGTGGCAGATCCTAGAGTCTGCGCTTCTTCTTTAGTATGGCAGGGAACCTCAAATATTTTTATAATGACAAATTTTAGCTTGAGAGCTGTTTATCTAGTAGCTATGCAGGCTTTTTTATACATTGCAATATAATGCTAAAAAAAAGCCCTCCAAAGATTTTGTGTGATTTTTCTCCATGCTGGTGAGTTTTTTTTATCATCAGGTCCTCTACTAGAGGACCTCTAGGAGCTGACAGTTGAACAGCAGGTACACATCTTTATTAATTTCTCAATTTTAGATTGCAGAACGTTTTTTTGTCTGCAAGAAGATAAAGGTTTAATTGAATCTAGAATAATAAATACAAAAACCACAATAATGTGGTTAAAACAGAAACTAGTGTTAAATAAAAATAAAATGTGCAACAAAAAACACACACAAATAGTAATAATAATACAAACCAGTATGCAAGAATATATCCAAAGTGAAAAGAGTCTTTAATGGAAACAGTCCCACAAATACAATAGTTCAAATAATGTTTTTCAAAAGGAAGAGAATGAAACACATCGTAGCATATTACTGTGTAAATCTTCACTCCCTAGATGGAAGGCAGACCCAGAATACTCACATTAGTTAGAGCTTCAACAGCTCAAGATAATAAACTCTATAGACCCCAGGCAGACTGGATACAGACAATGACAGATGCTTAAAGCAAATGTACAATTTATTAGAAACAAATGCCAAACTTCTTGCAGATCTGTAAGGGTAACAGGTACAAACATATAAGGATACTATGAGGGATATTTACAAAGCCGTCAACTGCAAATACGCTGGAATTCCGCAACATAATTGTGGCGAGCCTGATTCCCCTTATTTATCAAAGCCTACAGACCGGCAAAAGTTGAAATCTGTGACGTAACATACGATCCGCTGGTCTCAGTCCGACACAGATCGATGCTTACGTCACTACAGATGTTCCTGAATGCAAATTCAGCACTATCTGACTACTTTTACGATTTATCAAATACCTACCAGGTACACTCACCCCTATTCCGGCCCAGCGTACCTGGTTTTCAATCTGCCACCCTGGAGGCCACGGATTCCATAGGAATCAATGGGAGTCTGAAAGCAGCAAAAGCTTATGTTCGCTGCTGCCCGATATCCCACTGATTCCTATGGGAGAATAAAAGTAACATTTACACCTAACACCCTAACATGTACCCGAGTCTAAACACCCCTAATCTTACATTTATTAACTTTTAATTTGCTGCCCTGACATCACCGCCACCTACATTATACTTATTAACCCCTAATCTGCTGCCCCGACACCGCCAACACCTACATTATACTTATTAACCCCTAATCTGCCGCCCAGGGGCATAACAACCAGTGGTGCAGAAGTCGCAACTGTGACTGGGCCCCCGCCCTCAGAAGGGCCCTGCTGCCTTCAGCACAATCTTTTTTTTTGTTTGTTTATTTATTTATTTATTTTTCTTGTTATCGCCTCAGCCTGCAGTGCTACTTATTACAGAGTTTATTACAGAGTCTCAGTCACGTCTCAGCGCTCAGCCCGCTGCCGCAGCTCACCAAAACATAGATTCATTGGTGCAGCTCAGCCAGAAGCTTTTCCTATTGGCTGATGGCTTTTGGCGCGCACATTTGCTCTCTGAGTGTGAGCCCTGACTGCACGCAGCCGTGCTGGAGCCGAGGAATTTCAGGAAACAGGCATAGATCTGGCTGGCAGCACGTCTCAGATGCAGATGATAAGGTAAGACAGAGCTATTATTAGCCTCCCTCCCCAAGTCCTCTAATACGCTCTCTCCTGCTCATGCCTGTCAGTGTCATTCCTGATTTAGTGCGGGTCACACAGCCGGTCACAACATCACACCCCTCCCTTCCTGCACTTACTAGCAGATCGCTGCTCTCCCGACTCCAGTCCTCTCTCTAATCACTGGCCCCTGGGGTGTGCTGGGCATTATTTACCTCTGCTGGCCATTAATGTCCCCTATTGTTGTGCTAGGTATTGCTGAGGGTGTGCCCTGAGCGAGATGCTGTCTAGAATAATGTGTATTGAGCTCAGCAGGTCTAAGCTTTGGTATGTGGAGCCTGTTTTTTTCCTGTGTATAGCTGATATTCTCTCCCAATACTATCAGGGCATAGTTCTCTCTCTATCTGTGACCATCTGATGTCAGGTAATTGTGTTGCCTTTTACAAGCAGCCCCTGCCTCTGTATAATGTAAATCCACTTATTAGTTTCAGTACTAATTGTCTTAGTAGTTACTTTCACTTCCCTACAGTCTCTTTTTAATAAGAAATCACTATATGTTATTATGGAGATTTCACATTGCTTTGTCTATGTGCTGTCTGTGCTCAGGACAGTCTCTTGTTATCACACTATGTGCTGTCTGTGCTCAGGACAGTCTCTTGTTATCACACTATGTGCTGTCTGTGCTCAGGACAGTCTCTTGTTATCACACTATGTGCTGTCAGTGTGATAACAAGAGACTGTCCTGAGCACAGACAGCACATAGTGTGATAACAAGAGACTGCCCTGAGCACAGAGACAGCACATAGTGTGATAACAAGGGACTGCCCTGAGCACAGACAGCACATAGTGTGATAACAAGAGACTGTCCTGAGCACAGACAGCACATAGTGTGATAACAAGAGACTGCCCTGAGCACAGAGACAGCACATAGTGTGATAACAATAGACTGCCCTGAGTAGAGACAGCACATAGTGTGATAACAAGAGACTGTCCTGAGCACAGACAGCACATAGTGTGATAACAAGAGACTGCCCTGAGCACAGACAGCACATAGTGTGATAACAAGAGACTGTCCTGAGCACAATGTGCTGTCTGTGCTCAGGGCAGTCTCTTGTTATCACACTATGTGCTGTCTCTGAGCTCAGGGCAGTCTCTTGTTATCACACTATGTGCTGTCTCTGTGCTCAGGGCAGTCTCTTGTTATCACACTATGTGCTGTCTGTGCTCTCCCTCTCCTCTGTTGCAAACTTTCCTCCCACATGCAAGGGCTTAGGGCTGATTTAAAAAACCAAAATAAAACATTGCAGGCTGACTTCATCCCATATCCCATTTATATGAATTTAATTTGAATGTCTTGCCCTGGTATTTATTGGTTACAAAGTTGGTTCCTAAATAATCATAAAAAAGCCGATGCATTGCTATAGTATATTGTGATCTAATAGGGATGTTACGTGCCAGCTCTAAGGTTTGTTAAAGGTATGATGGATTTGATGCCATTTCATTATTATTATTGATGAGAGCTGTTTATTTAAAAAGTCTGAATTGCTTGACATGTTTTGTTAGTGACACTCGGAAATGCTTTTAATGCAGCTGAATAAACACATCCTAACAATTTGTCTTGCAAAGCCATAAACTGTCTATTCTTTTTATTTTTTTATTTTTTTTTTATAAAAAGAAGCTAATTACATATTCTAAAATTGGGTCAAATTATTTATTTTGTTAAGACAAATCAGCCTGATACATGAAAATACATCATACTTAGCCACATATGGTTATGGATTTTTGTATGTATGTATGTATATATATATATATATATGTGTGTGTATACAGCAACCATATTTTTTTTTCTGTTTTAAATGTTGGGAAATTTTTTTATTAAATTCACAGTTTTTTTGGGGGGTGGGGGCCCTGCTTGGATTCTCGCACCTGGGCCCTATGGTTACGCCCCTGCTGCCACCCCTACACCTCTGCCACCTACATTATACTTATTAACCCCTAATCTGCCGCCCCAACACCACCACCACCTACATAAAAGTATTAACCCCTAACCCGCCGCTTCCGGAGCCCACCGCAACTAAATATTAACCCTTAAACCCCTGGCCTCCCACATTAGTACCACTTACTAAACCTATTAACCCCTAAACCTAACAGCCCGCTAACTTTATATTAAATATTAAATCATCCCTAACTTATAATAAATTTAAACTTACCTTTAGATTAAAATTAAAATTAAAATATATTAAACTAATAATTAACCTACCCTAACTATTATCCTACAATTACATTAAACTATATTAAACTAATAATTAATCTACCCTAACTTATACTAAAATTACATTAAACTACAAATTAAATCAACTATATTATATATTAAAAAACCTAACCCTACTCAAATAATTTAAATCTACTATTACAAATTACAAAGTTACCAAAAACTAACAACTAAGTTACAAAAAATAACAAACACTAACGGCTAAATTACGAGTCTTGCATTAGCCTTAAAAAGCAGCGTTAAGGGGTCCTAACGCTGCTTTTTAACGCCCACTGGTATTACGAGTCAGGCAGGAAAGGGTCTACCGCTCACTTTTTTACCGCAATTTTAGCATACCGCAAATCCCCTTACGTCAATTGCGTATCCTATCTTTTTAATGGGATTTGCCTAACGCCGGTATTATGATCCCTTTAAAAAGTGAGCGGTACACCCTCTACCTCCAAGACTCCTACTGCATTTAAAAGTCAGTAGTTAAGAGTTTTATGGGCTAACGCCGTAACATAAAGCTCTTAACTAAAGTGGTACAAAGTAAACTAACACCCATAAACTACCTATTAACCCATAAACCGAGGTCCCCCCACATCACAAACACTATAATAAAATTATTTAACCCCCTAATCTGCAGACTGGACATCGCCGCCACTTTAATAAATTTATTAACCCCTAAATCGCCGCACTCCCACCTCGCAAACACTAGTTACATTTTATTAACCCCTAATCTGCCGTCCCTAACATCGCCAACACCTACCTACATTTATTAACCCCTAATCTGCCAACCCCAACGTCGCCGCTATTATATTAAATTTATTAAATTAAACAAAATAAATTTTACATAATTAAATAAATGAATCCTATTTAAAACTAAATACTTACCGATAAAATAAACCCTAAGCTAGCTACAATATAACTAATAGTTACATTGTAGCTATCTTAGGATTTATATTTATTTTACAGGCAACTTTGTCTTTATTTTAACTATGTACAATAGTTATTACATAGAAACATAGAAACATAGAATTTGACGGTAGATAAGAACCAAAAAGGCCCATCAAGTCTACCCATATTACATGTTACTTTTTCCTTAGGATAGCCTTATGCATGTCCCAGGCATTTTTAAATTCCTTTACAGTCTTTGTGTTTACCACCTCAAATGGAAGTTTATTCCATGAATCCACCACCCTTTCTGTAAAAAAATGCTTCCTCAAATTTCTCCTGAATCTACTACCCTCTAACTTTAGATTGTGACCCCTTGTTTTGGCATTTATTTTTTTGTGAAAAATGCTTTCAGCTTCTATTTTATTAAGTCCCTTCATATATTTGAAGGTTTCTATCATGTCACCTCTTTCCCTTCTATCCTCTAAACTATACATATTTAGATCATAGAGTCTTTCTTTGTATGTTTTATATTTTAGACCATGTACCATTTTAGTAGCCCTCCTTTGGACAGCTTCTAGTTTATTTATATCTGTCTTAAGATATGGTCTCCAGAACTGTACACAGTATTCCATATTTGGTCTAACTAATGATCTGTAAAGTGGCATAAGAACCTTGCTATTTCTGCTAATAAAACCTCTTCCAATGCAACCAAGCATTTGACTGGCCTTGCTGGCTGCACTGCGGCATTGTGTACCAAATTTTAAATCATCTGAAATAATAATTCCCAAATCCCTTTCTTCTTTAATTACAGTCAGTAATGTACCATTGAGACTATAATTGGCCTTTGGGTTTTTGGATCCTGTATGCATAATTTTGCTCTTGGTAATATTAAATTTCAGATCCCATTTATTTGACCAGTCCTCTAGTTTATTAATATCACAGTTCATTTGATCAACTCCTCCTGGAACATCTACCCTGTTACAAATTTTTGTATCATCAGCAAACAAGCAAACCTTCCCCTTAAGCCCACTTCCAATATCACTTATGAACATGTTAAACAAAACAGGCCCAAGAACTGACCCTTGGGGAACACCACTAGTAACTGATGCCTCATTTGAATGTACTCCATTAATTGAAACTCTCTGTCGTCTATCTTTAAGCCAGCATTCTACCCACTTAACAATCTTAGCATCTATTCCAAGGCAATACATTTTGTGAATAAGTTTGTTGTGTGGGACGGTGTCAAATGCTTTGCTAAAGTCTAGATATGCAACATCTACGGCTCCTCCCTGGTCTATTATTTTAGTTACATGGTCAAAGAAATCAATTAGATTAGTCAGGCATGATCTTCCAGCAGTGAAACCATGCTGTAACTATTTAATAACTACCTAGCTAAAATAAGTACAAAATTACCTGTAAAATAAACCCTAACCTAAGTTACAATTACACCTAACACTACACTATAATTAAACTAATTACCTAAACTACCTACAATTAATTACAATTAAATTAAATAAACTAAATTATGAAAAACACTAAATTACAGGAAAAAAAAAGAATTACAAGAATTTTAAACTAATTACACCTAATCTAATCCCCCTAATAAAATAAAAAGCCCCCCAAAATAATACAATTCCCTACCCTATACTAAATTACAAATAGCCCTTAAAAGGGCTTTTTGCGGGGCATTGCCCCAAAGTAATCAGCTCTTTTACCTGAAAAAAATACAATACCCCCCCCAACATTAAAGCCCACCACCCACACACCCAACCCTACTCTAAAACCCACCCAATCCCCCCTTAAAAAAACCTAACACTACCCCCTTGAAGATCACTCTACCTTGAGCCGTCTTCACCCAGCTGGGCACAAGTGGACCTCCAGAGGGGCAGAAGTCTTCATCCGATCTGGGCAGAAGAGGACATCCAGACCGGCAGAACTCTTCATCCAGGCGGCATCTTCTATCTTTTTCCATCCGGAGCGGAGTGGGTCCATCTTGAAGACATCCGACACAGAGCATCCTCTTCCTTCTTGATCCGACGACTGAATGAAGGTTCCTTTAAGTGACATCATCCAAGATGGCATCCCTTGAATTCCGATTGGCTGATAGAATCCTATCAGCCAATCGGAATTAAGGTAGGAAAAATCCTATTGGCTGATGCAATCAGCCAATAGGATTGAAGTTCAATCCGATTCGCTGATCCAATCAGCCAATAGGATTGAGCTTGCATTCTGTTGGCTGTTCCAATCAGCCAATAGAATGGAAGGTCAATCCTATTGGCTGATTCGGATCAAGAAGGAAGAGGATGCTCCGCGTCCGATGTCTTCAAGATGGACCCACTCCGCTCCTGTAATGACCCAAATAACACTTATGATTGAATGAACAAAAGTTATAGTAAAGTCTCCTTATTTCTTGAATTTCTGTAAATAAAGTTTGAACATTTAGCATTGCTGATATATATATATATATATATCTATATATATATATATATATATATATATATATATATATGTGTGTGTTCCTTACGTATTACCCCTTATATTATGACTTAACATAAGGGGATGTGAGTAAGGGTTTAATATTGATACAAAGCTTATATATTGCCATTCCTTTAAGCAACAAAGTAAACTTTAGTACTCAGTACAAGTATGACAAGATATATATAAACTAGTTAACATAGATTTATATGACATTGGTGATTCGTTTGTTAATTGCGCAGTAAATGTATATACAAGTAAGACTCTGCAGATTATAGCAAAAATATATCACAATGCAGTCTCAACACAAACGCTGTACTCACGAGGAGAATGGAGGATGCAGTCTGAGATCGGTTGAGACCGGAAGCAGCTGAAGGTGACGTCACCCGGTGTTCTGTGAGGCTGTCAGGTCTGGAGATAGAGCGTAGTAGCAGAGGTAACTGCACAGGAAGCAGGGAGAGTGTTGTCAGAAAACACTGAGCAACCAGGTAGGCAGATACTGCAGGAGATATCCAGCTGAAGTTAATCCCTTAGTAGAAGGGGGAAGGAAACAGCTGAGTTCAGTAGCAGTGTAAGACAGGCTGATACAAGGGTGTGACCAGAATACCAAGCAATGTATTCTGGGAGCACCTAGACTTTATAGGATTATGGGATAAATGTCTTAAAGGCACAGTACACATTACAGATCACCCCTCCAAAGATGAACACCACTGGGGTTCATGGATGAGGACGTTCAGGATTCCGCCGATGAAATAAGGAAACCAAACGTGGAGCAGATAAATTCGAAGCCGGCTCCCAAGAATCGTCGTCAGAGGTGTATCCCTTCCAACGAATTAGATATTGTAATCTCCCAGACACCTTTCGGGAATCCAGGATACTCTGTACTTCAAATTCACGTTCTGGCTCAATAGGAGGTACCACAGGCAACTGATCCACCACTGTTCGTAATGATTTGTACGGTTTCAAGAGGGACACATGAAAAGTGGGGTGTATTTTATAGTGACTAGGCAGCTCCAAAGTTACAGCATTTTGATTGATCACTTTTTGCACAGGGAAAGGTCCTATGAAGAACCTATTACATTTTTTCGAGGGAGCAGTCAAACGTAGGTGCTTTGTGGACAACCATACCAGATCTCCTGGTTTGTACTCGGGTGACGGTTGGCGCCGCAAATCATAAAACTTTTTCTGTCTGTCTTTTGATGCCTGTATGTGATTTGCAGTTATAGTGAAGGTTTCAGCAATAGTATTAACCAAGTCATTAACGACTGGGGAACTATTTTCTCTTTGCTCAAGATAATTGAAAGTGGGATGAAACCCAAAGTTGGTAAAAAAAGGGGTACTTTTGGTTGAAGAGTTCAAGGAATTATTGTGAGAAAATTCTGACAATGGCAGTAGATCTGCCCAATTATCTTGTTGTTGAGTGGAAAAACATCTTAGATACTCTTCTAACCATTGATTTGTGCGCTCAGATTGGCCATTTGTCTGTGGATGGAAGGAGGTACTCAAGCGTCTAGTAATGTTTAATGTTCTACAAAGATCCTTCCATAAGTTTGAGGTAAATTGGGTTCCTCTGTCAGTTGTTATAGACAGAGGTAACCCATGTAATTTGAAAACATTCTGAATGAATAAAGATGCAGTTTCCAAAGAAGTTGGTAACTTGTGGTACGGAATAAAATGGCACATCTTGGAGAAAAGATCTACCACTACTAAGATGGTATTGAAAGATTTAGATGGTGGTAGATCCACAATAAAATCAGCTGCTATATGCGTCCATGGCCTTTCTGGGATGGGCAAAGAAAGTAGCTGTCCATAAGGTTTTTGCCTATTAATTTTACATGTGGAACACGTTTCACAAAGAGAGACATATTCTTGTACATCATTCCTCATTTTAGGCCACCAATAATTGCGTTTAATCAAATCATAAGTATGTTGTATACCCGGGTGACCTGATAACTGTGAGTCATGAAAGGTTTGTAGGATAGTTTGTCTTTTCTGTGGAGGAACGTATATGTTATCTCCGTTGTAGTATAACCCATCGGTTTTTCTAATTAAATTTTCCTTTGGATAGGTTACATCAAGAAGCTGTTCGCTTTTGAGTTGTAATTCTGCTGGAATGGTTATTCCAAGGCAAGGGGTAAAACATTCTCTTGGTATCACGGAACCGAATGAAGGTTTGATCTGAGGTTTTTCCATAAGTCTCGATAGAATGTCAGCTTTTCTATTTTTACTCGCAGGTCTATACGTGAGTATATATGAAAAGCGAGAGAAAAATAAACTCCAACGCACCTGCCGTGCTGTCTTTAAGTATTGGAGGTTTCTGTGGTCTGTAAAGATTTGTATAGGATGTTCTGTACCCTCCAAAAGATGTCTCCATTGTTCTAGAGCTGACTTCATGGCTAACAATTCTTTTTCTCCTATAAGGTAGTTAAGTTCTGATGAAGTTAACACCCTAGAATAATATGCCACAGGGTGTATAGGAGCTGAGCTAGTTTCTTGTTGAGATAAAATTGCACCAATTGCATATTCAGAAGCATCTATTTCTAGAATATAGTGATATTTTGGATTAGGGTATTGCAGTATAGGTGCTGTGGTGAAACTGTTTTTTAATGTTTGGAAAGCTTGATCAGCTTTTTGTGTCCAAAGGAAAGGTATAGTACTCTTAGTTAACGATGTTAAAGGTTTGGATATTGAAGCAAAGTTTTTAATAAATTTCCTATAGAAATTTGAGAAACCGAGAAATTTTTGAACATCTTTCTTGGTTTTAGGTGTTGGCCAGTCTTGGATAACCTGTACTTTTCCATTATCCATGGATATACCATCTGGTGTTATATGGTAACCTAGGAAGGTTATATCCTGGCTATGGAAGATACATTTTTCAAGTTTGACATAGAGATGGTGAGCTTGTAATCTGGAAAGAACTTTCCTTACATGCATTACATGTTCCTGTAGGTTTGATGAATAAATTAAAATATCATCTAAATAGATCACAATGCAGATATCCAAAAGATCTCTAAAAATATCATTGATAAATCTCTGAAAGGTTGCGGGAGCATTACATAGCCCAAAGGGCATCACAGTATATTCATACAACCCGTATCGCGTTCTAAAAGCAGTGAGCCACTCATCTCCTGGTCTCATGCGAATAAGGTTGTACGCCCCTCTTAGATCTAACTTAGTATAGATAGTTGCTCCCTTCAACCTTTCAATCAGTTCAGGTATCAGGGGCAAGGGGTATCTATTTTTGACTGCTCTTTTATTAAGTTCCCTATAGTCTATTATAGGTCTTAAACTTTGATCTTTATTACGTACAAAGAACATCCCTGCTCCTGCAGGTGAAGTCGAGGGACGTATAAACCCTTTTACGCAAATTATCTGTCAGACATGTTTTTAATTCCAATAATTCAGGTTCTGAGAGGGGGAAAATATGACCATAAGGTATGTCAGAACCTGGTATCAAATCTATTGGACAGTCATAAGATCGATTGGGAGGTAAATTTTCTGCCTCCTTTTTACTAAAAACAAGCTCAAAATCAGTGTATTCAGGTGTTATAGGATGTTCCGCCACCGTCATGATTGTAAAATTCTGGTTACAAGTGTTTTCACAGTATTCAGAATTAAATGTGACACTACTTGTTTGCCAGTTAATGGTAGGTTGATGCAATCTCAACCATTGTAATCCCAAAACCACTGGGAAAATAGGAGATGTTAAAACATCAAAAGAAATATATTCTTTATGGTCATTAGATATCATAAGTAAAGGTATTGTCTCATGTGTTATGGGACCTGATTCTAGTTGATTGCCATCAATTAAACGTACTGACACAGGTATGGTTTTTTTAATTAAGGGTATTTTATTAATCTTAACTATATCAGAATCAATATATGACATGAAATAACAGCGTCAAGCGGATGCTGATGGTGTTCCCACTGTAGAAAAATAGGAAATTTTGTATAAGTCAATTTTTCATTAGGAAAAGAGAAAATCAATGTTGTGTCATGTCCCTTACCTTTCTTAGGTTTTTTAAGGATAGGACAACTTGAGACTTCATGCTCCTTGGAAGCGCAGTACAGGCATAGATGGTTTTCTTTTCTTCTTTGCTTTTTTTCAAATGATAGAGGGCCCCTTATTACCCCTATATCCATAGGCTCGTCACCTAGCCTTCCTGGAGTGGGGTTTGTGTGTGCATCTCTATGTCTGGTTGGATTATCTACAGTGTACCTTTCTCTTTTCCTTTCTCTTATCCTATGGTCTATTTTAATAGCTAAGTGCATCAGCTGCTCCAAATCTTCTGGGATATCAATTCTGGCTAGTTCATCTTTAATGAGCTCAGAAAGTCCCAGTCTGAACTGATTTCTTAATGATATAAGATTCCATTCTGAATCTTTTTGCCAAATCTTAAATTCAGATATATAGTCTTCTACAGCTCTCTTGTTTTGTTTTAATGCTCTCAATTTTGTGTCTGCAGTGAGCTGTCTGTGTGGATCCTCATACAGAGTAGATAAGGCTTTAAAGAATTCATTTGAAGAATTTAGTATAATATCATTCTGTTCATATAAACTGTCTGCCCATGCTCTGGGCTCTCCTCTTAAGTAAGAAATAATTGTTAAAACCTTAGTTCTTTCATTTTGAAATGTTTTAGGTTTCAAGGAAAATAAAAGTGTGCAAGAGTTAAAAAACTGTCTGTATTGCTGTCTATTCCCTGAGAATATATCAGGAGGACTGATAGGAGGCTCTGGAATTGTTTCAGAGTGAGGTTGCATTTTATTCAAACCTTCATTAATTATTCCCTTAAGTGTTTGATTCTCAATTTGCAATTCTCTC
Organism: Bombina bombina; assembly: GCF_027579735.1. Lineage (NCBI taxonomy): Eukaryota > Metazoa > Chordata > Amphibia > Anura > Bombinatoridae > Bombina > Bombina bombina. The sequence continues at coordinate 1,149,429,053 of NC_069501.1, read as the reverse complement.
AGCCCTTGACTAAGCTTATCTACTCTTTGTCCTAAAGTTAGTACTTGATTATATAACTCCTGGGGATCCATCATTCTTTTTTAGGGGCTTGGTATTTCCTGTAATGACCCAAATAACACTTATGATTGAATGAACAAAAGTTATAGTAAAGTCTCCTTATTTCTTGAATTTCTGTAAATAAAGTTTGAACATTTAGCATTGCTGATATATATATATATATATATATATATATATATATATATATATATATATATATATATATATATATATATATATATATATATATAAAAATATATATATATGTGTGTGTTCCTTACGTATTACCCCTTATATTATGACTTAACATAAGGGGATGTGAGTAAGGGTTTAATATTGATACAAAGCTTATATATTGCCATTCCTTTAAGCAACAAAGTAAACTTTAGTACTCAGTACAAGTATGACAAGATATATATAAACTAGTTAACATAGATTTATATGACATTGGTGATTCGTGTGTTAATTGCGCAGTAAATGTATATACAATTAAGACTCTGCAGATTATAGCAAAAATATATCACAATGCAGTCTCAGCACAAACGCTGTACTCACGAGGAGAATGGAGGATGCAGTCTGAGATCGGTTGAGACCGGAAGCAGCTGAAGGTGACGTCACCCGGTATTCTGTGAGGCTGTCAGGTCTGGAGATAGAGCGTAGTAGCAGAGGTAACTGCACAGGAAGCAGGGAGAGTGTTGTCAGAAAACACTGAGCAACCAGGTAGGCAGATACTGCAGGAGATATCCAGCTGAAGTTAATCCCTTAGTAGAAGGGGGAAGGAAACAGCTGAGTTCAGTAGCAGTGTAAGACAGGCTGATACAAGGGTGTGACCAGAATACCAAGCAATGTATTCTGGGAGCACCTAGACTTTATAGGATTATGGGATAAATGTCTTAAAGGCACAGTACACATTACAGCTCCGGATGGAAGAAGATAGAAGATGCCGCCTGCATGAAGAGTTCTGCCAGTCTGGATGTCTTCTTCTGCCCGGATTGAATGAACACTTCTGCCCCTCTGGAGGTCCACTTGTGCCCGGCTGGGTGAAGACGGCTCAAGGTAGGGTGATCTTCAAGGGGGTAGTGTTAGTTTTTTTAAGGGGGGATTGGGTGGGTCTTAGAGTAGGGTTGGGTGTGTGGGTGGTGGGTTTTAATGTTGGGGGGTATTGTATTTTTTTTTACAGGTAAAAAAGCTGATTACTTTGGGGCAATGCCCCGCAAAAAGCCCTTTTAAGGGCTATTTGTAATTTATTATAGGGTAGGGAATTTTATTATTTTGGGGGGCTTTTTTATTTTATTAGGGGGATTAGATTAGGTGTAATTAGTTTAAAATTCTTGTAATTCTTTTTTTTTTCCTGTAATTTAGTGTTATTTTCCCCCGTAATTTAGTTTATTTAATTTAATTGTAATTAATTGTAGGTAGTTTAGGTAATTAGTTTAATTATAGTGTAGTGTTAGGTGTAATTGTAACTTAGGTTAGGGTTTATTTTACAGGTAATTTTGTACTTATTTTAGCTAGGTAGTTATTAAATAGTTAATAACTATTTAAGAACTATTGTACATAGTTAAAATAAATACAAAGTTGCCTGTAAAATAAATATAAATCCTAAAATAGATACAATGTAACTATTAGTTATATTGTAGCTAGCTTAGGGTTTATTTTATCGGTAAGTATTTAGTTTTAAATAGAATGAATTTATTTAATTATGTAAAATTTATTTTGTTTAATTTAAATTATATTTAAGTTAGAGGGGTTAGACAGGGTTAGACTTCGGTTTAGGGGGTTAATAAATTTAATATAGTAGCGGCGACATTGGGGTCGGAAGATTAGGGGTTAATAAATTTAATATAGTTGTGGCGACGCTGGGGGGGGCAGATTAGGGGTTAATAAATATAATGTAGGTGTCGGCGATGTTAGGGGCAGCAGATTAGGGGTTCATAAGTATAATGTAGGTGGCGGCAGTGTCCAGAGCGGCAGATTAGCGGTTAATAATATAATGTAGCTGTCAGCGATAGCGGGGGAGGCAGATTAGGGGTTAATAAGTGTAAGGTTAGGGGTGTTTAGACTCGGGGTTCATGTTAGGGTGTTAGGTGCAGACGTAAATTTTATTTCCGCATAGGAAACAATGGGTCTGCGTTAGGAGCTGAACGCTGCTTTTTTGCAGGTACTAGGTTTTTTTTCAGCCAGCTCAGCCCCATTGTTTCCTATGGGGAAATCGTGCACAAGCACTTTTTGCCAGTTTACCGCTACCGTAAGCAGCGCTGGTATTACAGTGAGATGTGGAGCTAAATTTTGCTCAGCGCTCACTTTTCTGAGGCTAACGCCGGCTTGCAGAAAACTCGTAATACCAGCGTTGTTTAAAGTGAGCGGTAAGAAAAAAAGGAGCGTTAGCACCGCACAGCCTTACAGACAAAACTCGTAATCTAGCCGTAAGTTACCAAATAAAATAAACACTAAGTTGCACAAAATAAAAAAATTTTTTATCAAAGATTTAAACTAATTACACCTAATCTAAGAGCCCTATGAAAATAAAAAAGCCCCCCCAAAATAAAAAAAAACCTAGCCTACAATAAACTATCAATGGCTTTTAAAAGTGCCTTTTGCAGGGCATTGCCACAAAGAAATCAGCTCTTTTACCTGTAAAAAACAAAACAAACACCCCCCAACAGTAAAACCCACCACCCACACAACCAACCCCCCAAATAAAAACCTAATCAAAAAAACCTAAGCTCCCCATTGCCCTGAAAAGGGCATTTGGATGGGCATTGCCCTTAAAAGGGCATTTAGCTCTTTTTCAAAAACCCAAACCCCAATCTAAAATTAAAACCCACCCAATAAACCCTTAAAAAAGCCTAACACTAACCCCCGAAGATCCACTTACAGTTTCTGAAGAGCCGACATCCATCCTCAATGAAGCGGCAGAAGTCCTCATCGAATCCGGCAGATGTCTTCATCCAAGCGGGCCGATGTCTTTATCCAACCGGGCAGAATTCTTCATCCAGACAGCATCTTCTATCTTCATCCATCCGGCGCAGAGCGGCTCCTTCTTCAAGGGGTTAATAGGTTTAGTTAGTTAGTTGTGGCGGGCTCTGGGAGCGGCGGAATAGGGATTAATAAGTTTATTAGAGTTGCGGTGGTGTTGGGGAGCGGTGGGATAGGGTTTAATAACTTTATTTAGTTGCGGCGGGGTCCGGGAACGGCGGGATAGGGGTTAAACATTTTAGTATAGTTGCTCATCGCCCCGTACTTGGTGCATGGCTTTTTGACAGCTTTTTTGTTAAATATGGAGAGCGTATTAAGGTCCGCGGCCACGATGTTAGGCGATGTCAGGCGAGCGTATTTGTGCCGGCGAATGCAAGTAAGTTGACGGCTTGATAAGTTGGCCTCTATGCCTGTGATAGTCTGTAGTTACAGACTGCATGAAGCTCCACACCGTATCCGTAGTCTTTCTGTACCAAACAGGTACCCCTCCTTGTGACCGATTTGAACAATGCTTCAATAATGCCAACAATCGTTTCACCAACTACTTTTGGCTTTTTCTCTTACTTTTGAGGAACATCGTTTGAACTATTGTATTTGTGGGACTGTTTCCATTAAATACTTTTTTCCCTTTGGATATATTCCTGCATACTGGTCTGTATTATTATCACTGTTTGTTTATGGTTTTAGTTGCACATTTTATTTTCATTTAATTTTAATTGAATCTAGGCCAATAATTGACAAAAAAAAACTTGAATTCATAGCAGAATTTAAGTTCTTGCAAATATGGGCATTCATTGCAATCTAGTAGAAGGAAACATCAAATTCATAGTCCGTTTGCTAAAGCCTCATTTTCCAAATCCAATCTATTAGAAGCAGCACAGACTGCATTAGAAAAACATGTGTATTATATCCATATACATGTGTACTATATATAAGGATACACTGGTTAAATATCAAATTACAGTATGTACAATTAACAATTTCATATACTTTTGAGTAAATTTAGATGTAACATTTTTAAATATCCAAACATGCTATTTGTACATGAGCATTCTCATGATATTTAAATGTTTATAATTTTCATAATTTAAAAGTGTGATTTGAGGTGCAATATGTTTAACTTTTTAAATATATATTCCTATATATGTTTGTGTATATCTACTTTCATATAAGCATATCTATCTATCTATCTATCTATCTATCTATCTATCTATCTATCTATCTATCTATCTATATATATATATATATATATATATATATATATATATATATATACAGTCACGGGAAAAAGAAAGTACACCCTCTTTGAATTCTATGGTTTCGGGCATCAGCACATAATAAAAATCATCTGGTCCTTAGCAGGTCTTAAAATTAGGTAAATACAACCTCAGAAGAACAAGACCACATGACATATTACACCGTGTCATGATTTATTTAACAGAAATAAAGCCAAAATTTAGAAGCCATGTCTGAAAAACTAAGTACACCTTACGATTCAATAGCGTGTAGAACAACTTTTAGCAGAAATAACTTGAAGTAATCGTTTTCTGTATGACTTTATCAGTCTCTCTCATTATTGTGGAGGATTTTTTGCCCACTCTTCTTTGCAACATTGCTACAGTTCATTGAGGTTTGCAGGCATTCGTTTATGCACAGATCTCTTAAGGTCCCGCCACAGCATTTCAATTGGGTTAAGGTCTGAACTTGGAATGGGCCATTGCAACACCTTGATTATTTTCTTTTTCAGACCATTCTGTTGTAGATTTTCTGGTGTGCTTGGGATCAATGTCCTGTTGCATGACCCAATTTTGGCCAAGCTTAAGCTGTCAGACAGATGGCTTCACATATGACTCTAGAATACTTTGGTATACAGAGGAGTTCATGGTTGAACATCTCCACTTTAGTTTCATTTGTGCCAGAAGACTTGCTGTTTGTTCAGATGCAACTTTGCAAGCTTATGCCGTGCTGCCATGTTCTTTTTAGAGAGAAGAGGCTTTCTCCTGGCAACCCTTCCATATAAACCAAATTTTATTTAATCTTTTTCTAGTTGTATTGTCATGAACTTTAACATTTAACATACTAACTGAGGCCTGTAGAGTCTGAGATGTAACTCTTGTTTTTTTTTTTTTGCAATTTCTCTGAGCATTGCATGGCCTGACCTTGGGGTGAATTTTCTGGGACGTCCACTTCTGGGAAGATTGGCAACTGTCTTCAATGTTTTCCACTTATGAATAATCTTTCTCACCGTAGAATGATGGACTTTAAATTGTTTGGAATTGGTCTTATAACCCCTCCCAGATTGATGGGCAGCACCAATTGCTTCTCTAAGATCATTGCTTATGTCTTTCCTCCTTGGCATTGTGTTTAAACACACCAGAATTTCTGCATCTGCTGAGCTTGGTTTTTTGCAATAAAGATCGTGAAACTGTAAACCTCCCTATCAAAGATCATGATTTATGATTGGTGCAGTAGGTTTGACTGTAGCACTGACTAAACTCTCATATGGCACATTGAAATATTTTTTCTACCAGTCTATTAAATTGAAAAATACTGAATCAATTTTCTTTATACATTAAGAGGTAACCCGACAAATGTCAGCATGATTCATCCATGTATTAGAGTTATAACTGTTTGAAAATAATATTGAAAGATAATATAAACAACTTGATAACTTAATATAAAATGTTTACTTATGCATAGTAAAACAACCTTGCAATATACTTTCATTATTTATTCTACCTCATTTTAACTGAAACACCTGACAAAGCATCCTGCAGACTTCTCAAGGCTAACCATTCTACATATTTTCCCGCAATTAGATTTAACAACAGCCCTGTTGTCTGCAGACTAAAGCCTGGATTGGCTCCTCCAAAAAAGGCAAATGGTGGGTGGAGTTTCACAACAAAAATTGCGGCAAACAAGATATTCAATAGCCTTCTATTGTATAGAAGGCCATGGGACCAAAATGACAAGACCATGTGACCAAAATGTGGAATTTGGAACAGCAAGGAACTGCTTGTGAGAAGATATGAATGTATATAAAAAGATACCATCATATTCATTAACAATGTGCCTTTAGCTACACCTCTGCAGGAAACAGCATACAGCAGCTGTTTTTGTCCTTTCCTTTCTCGTTTCCTTTAATCATCTTGCACTCTTCTTCTTTTGCCCCTCTTCTTTTTGATTATTTGACAGTTAATTGCACCAGTTCCACACACTTCTATTATTCTTGGCAGTGAAGGGGTTAATCAGGTAGCTTGTAAGGTTAATTTTAGCTTAATGTAGAGATGGCCCTCCCACCTGACACCTCCCACCCCCTGATCCCTATCTGATCCCTCCCAAACAGATCTCTTCCCTCCCTCACCCCCCACTGGTCACCACCATCTTAGATACTGGCAGACAGTCTGCTAGGACGCAGTTTTTATATATATTTTGTTCTGCAGTGTAGTGATCCTCCTAAACCCTCCCACCTCCCTGATCCCACCAAATAATCCTCCCCCTCCCACTACTTGCTGCCATCTTTGGTACTGGAAACTGTCTGCCAGTATTTATAAAACACATTTTTTTGCAGTGTAGTGGTCCCCTAACCACCCCCCTCCGGCGATCATTAGTTAGGGACCCCCCCCTTTTTTCTGTAGTGTAGCTCCCCATCCCTCCCTCTCCCTTTATTTTTTTATTTTTATTTTTTGCTGCAGTGTATGGCCATCCCTACCCCCGCTGCTGGACCACCCATTTGCTGCTCACTGGGAGCTGTTGCTTCTTTAAATGCAATTGTCTGTTGTATATTTGGCAGCCAGCTCCAGCACTCTATCCCCACCTGTGTGATATGCTGTCAGCCACAGTGAGAGACAATATACCACGTCATTATGCTGAAAGTACTACTCAGAGCAGCAATTCAGACATCAGTCTACATATATGAGCTGTGTACATTGGGTCATACCTCTGTATTTGTATTTACTTTTTGCTTGCTTTGGGACTGTGATCTGCAACATTTTATCCCCTTTAATATTTTCCCATTGATCTTTAATACCTGCTGGAGTGTTTGATTCCAAACAGCTAATTTAGCTTTATTTTATTATTTAAAATAGTTGTTTTTGCCTGCTATATCCCCACCTATACTAACCATTTCAATACTCATGGAAAATCTATGTAAACATAAACAATTGTCATATAGCACACAGATGCCATGATTTTCATATGTGTATGTAAGTGTGTGTATGCATGTGAGTGTGTATGTGTGTATAACTTTTAGCCACATTGGCTTGGAGCTTCAAAAGTTGCTGCATCAGTCCATGTTCAAAGAATTATATTATTATTAATTAAAAAAAATTTTTATTATATATTTCCTGGGGAAAATTGAAAGACATTGAGAGACACGGTTTGCTGGTGTAAGTATTGAACATCACACAATGGTACCCTGTATGGGAATGGCCTAGGGATGCAGAATCTGTTGGCATTCTACAAATACCTGATAATAATAATAATAATAAACTCACTGACTATTCTCTGGCTGGTGGATCACATAGTATATGCTGTTAGTTTCACATTTCCCTAGATTCAAAGGGGTAGATTTATCAAGCAGCAGATTCTGCAATCTTCCCCCGTCCGCCTGAAACTTGAATTAAGAAACAGCGGTCATAAGATTGCTGCTCCTTAACTCGTACGCCACCTCTGAGGTGGTGGACAGCAATCATCCCGACCCCCTAATGTACAGGGGTGGCATTGTACAAGCATTTTACCAGAAATGCTTGTGCAATGTTAAATGTCGACAGCGTATGCTGTCGGCATTAAGCAATATCGGGCGGACATGATTTGCTACAGCGGATCATGTCCGTCCGACATATGATAAATCTAACCCAAGAGTCAAACAAACTAAACACGATTCACTAAAGTGTGAGAAAGCTCTGCCAAATGTAGAACTGCTAGAAAAAAACTTAAATTTTTTGTTTTTTCAGCATAAGAAGCTTAGCCACTCTCTTGATCAGTCCCATAACATTGAATTGCTTACATTTCCACATCATCTTATTTACAGCTGCTGGGCAAATCCTGTTTTTAACTTCTGAAGCTATTCTACCCTTCCCAAGTTCCATATAGTCTATGTAAATAACTCTATACATATACAACAACTTATCTATGAGTCATGTGACTACATTAGTCAAGCAGAAAGGTCACATGACAGCAAGGGAATACAGCAACAATCAAGAGGGGCAGCAGAAATCTGAGTGCCTAGGGCAGTACAAACTATTGCTCTAGTTCCTGCAGTTATACTGGGAACTTTTAAACTCATTAAAAAGGGACATGAAAAAAAGTTTTCTTTCATGATTTAGATAGGACAAACATTTTTTAAATAAAACTTCCTAATTCACATATATTATCAAACTTACACACCTCTTTGTATCCTCTGTTCAAGAACATACCCAGGTAGGCGTAGGAGCGTGCATATGTCTGGTGCACTATATGGAAGCCATTTTACATTAATGCTATTCAACAGTGTTACAAGTTTAAGCACTAGATGGCTACAACATTTTTACAATGTATAACATTGTTGAAAGACAGACATATGTACACTCTGTCAAATTCTCTAAATGGAAGCTATTGATGAAGTTAATCCTCTGCAAAAACCACTGGAAAACCATATGTTATTTGGTTTTCAAATGGTTTTCTAAAGGACTGGAATGGCTCAAATTAAAAAACAATTCACATTGCTCTTCTAATGGATTGGAAAGAATGTATTCTAAACATTTACTTGAGATTATTACTTAAATATATATAAATTTAGCACAACATTGATTGTAGGTAAGCTTGAATTTTGGGTTTAGAAATGTTTACAATCCTGAATGCTTAATTCATATTTGTACAAAGGGAATTTATTAACAAAATACATTGTTTTCTTTTGTAAAATATTATTCCACTACTAGATCTCAAATTCAGGCCCACATCCTCTAAAGATTAACTACTGCAACTTGCTCCTTCTGCCATTCAAGCTATCATACATGCGTATTCCTCTTTTTCATATACCCTCATTCCCGTCTTCTGTTGAAGTCCTTCAGACATAAAATATAACATTCTCATTTGCTATACTAGAAAATCTAAAAGAGCATGGTATATTAAAGAGAAAAGAAATACCTACTACCTTAAAAACTCAAGTGAGTATGCGTGCACCCAATCCAGAGCCATTATGAGATTTCTTGGGAGGACAATGCAAAGCATAGGAGCCAGCCGTGCCTTTGGTGCTTTCAAGAGGAGCAATGTTGGAGATTTTATGAAGTGAAGGTAGGGGTTAATTTTTTTTAAAGCATGTAGGGCTTTTAATGTCACTTTAAATCTTAACAAGCAAAATCCAAATATGTATATTTAATATTGTATAGGACCCTAGCATACATACCTGTCCAGCTTTGAATTAGAAATATAAAAACATTGTGGCCCAAAAAAGGGCCACAGCTGTACAGTTTGCTTGCTATTATAAGACTGGAGGCAAGATATAGAAGTTAGCAGATGAGCTGCAGAAACAGCAACTAAATCTTATACCCTGAAGGTCAGAACAGATTTATGGCAACTGAAGCCAAAGCTATTGGTTTTAAATCCTTGGAGACCGATCTCAACAGACTGAATGAGTACAGATTCAATGAAAGGTTAACTTAAAGGTAAACATATCTTTTACAGTCACTACAGAGAATACTATAAGTTTTGGTTGGAAGATAAATTTAAGAAAAGGAAAACAATTGTATATTACAGATACTGGCATTTTTAAATGATGGTTATCTAAAAATGTCCAATAGCAAAATTAAGTCCCAGCACTAGCAACTAGCATCACTATTTTAAATTTAAAGTTTTGAGGTGGTGCATTATTTACTTAAAACTAGATACTTTATATATAAATCATATACTGTATAATGTACTATTAAAAAAAAAAGGAATAAAGTGTGTGGCTTTTGTTTTATATTACGGTTTAGTAGTACTTAAACTTATTTATTTGGAAACTCTGTCACTAATGCTGGGGTAATATGATGCCTCAATAAAATTACACCGTAATCACATTTTTAGTGAAATAAGAATGTTGCTTTAAATACATTTATTTTTACTGTATATACTACTCAAATGTAAGAAATTTGTTTTATATTAACCAGGTCCTTGCCAAATTCTTGAAGGGACCGATGTGGCACATCGCTATAGTATGGGTGGCCCTATGGGTGGCCCTGCAATAGGGGTCAATCTTACCTTATATAATTAGAAATAAAAAGATATCTATGTTTTATTCATTTACCACAATTATTCTCTCCAAATTTTTTTTTAATGATAATTGGTTTCAATGTTTAAATAGCTACCTGCCTTTTCAGTTCTGGCCCAGACATATTTTATGTAAATTTCTCAAATTGCATTCAACAGATTTATCCAATTGCTTCAACACAAACACGTTCCATTTTTGCATCAATGTACCAAGCACTGTTCATTTAAAGTCTCCTCCATAATTGTCTGCAATTCTTTAGTGTAATGGGATTGATGTCCATGTATCAGCTAAATTATATGTGGTTGGAATATTTTCATTGTCTTCCCTGTTTATATTGATTTGTACCAAGTGTAAATTTGAAAGCAAAGCATTTTTAATTTTTGGCAGATGTATATGTAAAGTACTTACATAACTGATGATGATCAAGAAATAAGCCATTAATGATATTAAGAAATTGTTTTTACTTAATGGCGCAAAATAATAAAGTAATTACATTTATATTAACTAGCTAAAATGAATGGCTTCAAATGTATAATTATCACAATTATTATTATTATACTTTATTTATAAAGCGTCAACATATTCCGCAGCACTATCCGTGGGTACAATTCATTTAAATAAAACAATGATATAAAACTTGTAAGAGACAGGACAAAATTTACAAACGCATACAGGAGGAATTGAGTGCCCTATTCCCGTGGGAATTTACAATCTAGAAGGGTAGGAGGTTGAGAAACAGGAGGTGAGGATTGCAAGATTGAGAAACATGTTATTGTTATGTGTTAAAAAAACAACCATATCTTTCAGTTTTAGATAAAATGTATTTCATTGCCTACTTAATCAAGATCACTGGTTACAAATTACTAACACAAGTTTATATAATTGATTTCTTTACAAATTAGTTTTAGACTTCTGCACTAAGGACTCTACAGCTATCTTCATGGCTTAATCAATTTTGTTTCTAGCATATAAAAATTATGGGCTTTTATTATTACTTAGAAACATAAAGGGCTAGATTACAAGTGGAGCAATAATTTATCGCGTATCTGCAAATAGGCAATTTCACCTATTTGCGGGCATGCGATAAATAACCATCCATTACAAGTGTCTGGTTAATGCTACTGCAAGCTCTTGGTAGCAATTAGCGCTAGCGCTCTGAAAATTATTTTTTTTTTTCAAAATGTGCCCCAATTGCCCCCAAAATTAAGGGCTGAGTTGGTCTTAATTTAAAAAAAAAATAATGCACAAGGCAGTTTTTAAGTGTTAAAGTGAGCGGGTGTGGGGTGTTAGAAAACAAATGGCACTGAAAAGTGCCTTTACATTGCAGTCTATGGGGACTGTGATTATACTGAAAATATATTTGTATAGGCTTATATACATATATATTTATGTGTTAACATGTGTATATACAAATATTAACACATAAATATATATATGTATATAATCATATACATATATATTTATATTTGCTGCCCATCGATGTGCGACTTACCCCCTTCACTGCGCTAGATTCTCATGCCGTATCTGGTAAAAAGTTTGAGCAGTAAATGCGATTGCGTGCGTGCAATCGCATTTACTTTTAACTTGTAATATGAGCAAATATTACCGTTCTACGCTACCCATATAAAATATAGGGAGCGTTAATTACCAAAAGTTCACGCAAATTAATTTGCAGTAATTTTAACAGCGCTTCACTTGGAATATGGATTTGAGCGTAAAGAACACCATGGTCTCGCGATCGCGTTTACACTCCTTGCTCCAACGATAGTGCTCCACTCATAATCTGGCATATATTCAGGTACATATACACATATATATTATTAATCAGTATTAATATGTAGCTATTATCTAGAGTTGCTTGTTATATACTATTGCTTACGGTGAAGTTTTTGTGCAAAATAATTCCTATTTAATTATTCAAGGTTCCCAACATAGCTGCATGATTCCTATCTTTATATCATCGATATAAATATCCACAAATATCCCCATGTTATTCATATATGATTCCAGTAAGTCTCTTAGGGGCTGATTTAACAATGTGCGAGTGGACATGATCCACTGTAGCAGATCATGTCCGCCGCACATTGTTAAATGCCAAAAGCATACTGTATTTATCAATGCACAAGCATTTTTAGTGAAATACTTGTGCAATGCCACCCCCTGCACATTCACTGCCAATTGGCTGCTAGCAGGGGCTGTCAATCAACCCGATCGCATCGGGCTGATTGCTGTTCGCCGCCTCAAAGGTACTGGACGAGTTAAGGAGTAGCGGTCTTAAGACCGCTGCTTCATAACTCCTTTTCTGGCGAGCCTGAAGGCTTGCGTGGAAACTGCTACATTCGCAGCATAATAAATCGTCCCCTTAGTCTGTAATCGTTAGTGGGTTTCAACCTTTGTTGATGGTTAAATAGAGATAAGGGGGAAGATTTATCAAGCTCCCTTGTTTCTAAAGATCGCTGCTCCATAACTTGTCCTCCTGCTCTGAGGCCGAGGACAGAAATCAACCAGATCGAATACGATCGTGTTGATTGACACTCCCAGCTAGCGGCCGATTGGCTGTGAATCTGCAGGGGGCGGAATTGCACCAGCAGTTCACCAGATTAAGACCTCAATATGGGAATCACTGACCTATTAGTACTTTTAAACAGATACCAAAACATGGTAAAATAGTAGCAAGCTGATAATGTATAATGATTCCAGAAGAAGGATGGATATGTCCTGAACCTCATGGTATCGCTTAACAACAATAACATCATCCACCTATTCTACCATTCCCAAAGAATAAAACATTATTCTGTGTTCATAGAGCTTAGCGCCCATAAAGCCTTTAGAATTGACTAGTTCATTATGTGCAATACAGTATATTGATATGGCTTTGATGAGGGAAATGCAATAACTATAGAGCAACCCTAACCTATCTGGAGGAAAAGTCTCAGAATGCTATATGCTTAAGCATAGTTGTTCACTGCTGTTCTTCCTATACATTCTGCCTATTGATTCCTTATATGCATAGAACTGTGACTGTGGAATCAATGAAGGAAAGGCTAACACAAAGATTTCTCTAGTCCCTAATTAAACTATCTCAAACCCATCAATGTCACTTCTTCAAAGGATGGAAGAGATAAAAACAATAGTGTCATTTCCATCTACAAAATAAACATGGATAAACTTTAGGCTCTAGTGAAAAATATTCCTCAACATAATTGTTACATTTATGTAACTGTTATTACTTTAAATTGGTTGGTAATTTATTAACCCATTTAGACACATGCCTCATGGCACCTGTTTTTTTTTTTTTTTGGTCCAGATCCATCACAGCATGGGAAAACAAGTACACAAAATAGTGAATTCACATAAAAGGTTTAGTGAGCACAATTTCCTCCCCCACTAAAGGAGGGCAGGAAAACAATGCAAATGTATGCAATTTCCATGTCTGGATATGTAAGTACTTTGGCCGAAATGAGAGCCTGGACATAATGCCTGCATTGAAAATATGTAAACATCGTATTGGAAGGTATGTCATAGGTTTCCCGAAGGTTATAGAAGGGAAGAATTTGGAGTGTAGCTGGGTTAATTAATTGTGCGATAGAGGTCAGCCCATGGGATTTGCATTCCTGGAACGATCGCATTGTGTAGCCAGGTATGAATTTAGGGTTCCCTTGTATGGGTAAGTGTCTGGATACCTGATGATACACGCCCAATAATCTACACATTTTTTTCCATGCTCATAGTGGATCTCGGTATAAAATATTTTGAGAGATATGTTGAGGAAGATTAGACAAGTTTTCATGTGGGAGGAAAGCTAAGTGGAGTGGTGCTGCAATATCAGATTCTATATGGGGCTGAAATAGTCTGAATTGTTTTTTTGGCTAGAGTTGCCCAATTATACCATTGAATATTAGGGAATTTGAGGCCTCCCGCATGTGATGGCATAGCTAATTTAGTCTTATCCTGTGTTTCTTTTGATTCCATACAAATGAGGCAAAGGTGGCAGAGAGATTTTGGGAATCTTTATTGTGGTGTAAGAAAGGGAGCATTTGTAAAGGGTATAAGATTTTGGGTAGGACTATCATTTTCAACAGGTGTATCCTGCCATGAAGGGAAAGCAGAAGGTCCTGCCATCCTCGTATGAGGCTTTGTATATTGTTTATAGTTTCCGGGATGTTGAGGTGATAAATACATGTGGGGTTGACATGCAATTGGATGCCTAAATATTTGAAAGAACTCAATGTGACTTTGAGATTGGTATTGCTGAGTGAGGCATTGCTTGTGTTCTGTTACTTCCGACTTATCAATATTAATTTTATACCTTGTAAACGGCTAGATTACGAGTTTTGCGTTAAGATGAAAAAGCAGCGTTAACAGGTCCTAACGCTGCTTTTTCACTACCGCTTCTATTATGAGTCTTGCAGGTTTAGGGGCACTGCACACTTCTTTGGCCTTACCGCAAAACGACTTACGTAAACTTTGCAAACCATTTTTTCTATGGGACTTCCATAGCGCTGGTATTACGAGTCTGTCCTGAGAGGCCAAAAAGTGAGTGGTACAGCCTCTACCTCCAAGATCCATAACGCATTCTAAAGTCAGTAGTTATGAGTTTTACACTACAACGCTGTAACATAAAACTCATAACTAAAGTGCTAAAAAGTACACTAACACCCATAAACTACCTATTAACCCCTAAACTGAGGACCTCCCGCATCGCTAACACTATAATAAAATGTTTAACCCCCTAATCTGCCGCTACGGACATCACTGCCACTATAATAAACATATTAACCCCTAAACCACCGCACTCCCGCCTCGCAAACACTAGTTAAATATTATTAACCCCTAATCTGCCACCCCTAACATCGCCGCCACCTACATTATACTTATTAACCCCTAATCTGCCATCCCCAACGTCGCCGCCACTATATTAAATGTATTAACCCCTAAATCTAACCCTAACACCCCCCTAACTTAAATATAATTTAAATAAATCTCAAGAAAATTACTATAATTAACTAAATTATTCCTATTTAAAACTAAATACTTACCTATAAAATAAACCCTAAGCTAGCTACAATATAATTAATAGTTACATTGTAGCTAGCATAGGGTTTATTTTTATTTTACAGGTAAGTTTGTATTTATTTTAACTAGGTAGAATAGTTTTTAAATAGTTATTAACTATTTAATAACTACCTAGCTAAATTAAATACAAACTAACCTGTAAAATAAAACCTAACCTAAGTTACAATAACACCTAACACTACACTACAATTAAATAAATTAACTAAATTAAAAACAATTAAATAAATTAAATTAGCTAAATCACAAAAAAACACCAAATTACAGAAAATAAAAAACAAATTACAGATCTTTAAACTAATTACACCTAATCTAATAGCCCTTTCAAAATAAAAAAGCCCCCCAAAATAAAAAAAACCCTAGCCTAAACTAAACTATCAATAGCCCTTAAAAGGGCCTTTTGCGGGTCATTTCCCCAAAGTAATCAGCTCTTTTACCTGTAAAAAAAAATAAATACAAACAACCCCCCCAACAGTAAAACCCACCACCTACACAACCAACCCCCCAAATAAAATACTAACTAAAAAAAACCTAAGCTCGCCATTGCCCTGAAAAGGGCATTTGGATGGGCATTGCCCTTAAAAGGGCATTTAGCTCTATTGCAGCCCAAAGCCCTAACCTAAAAAATCCGTAATCACCATGTCGGATGATTTAGGGGAAGGCGGGGTCTCAGCATGCACTTCTACTGCAAGTCGCTTTTTATCTGTTCACTTGTTTCTAGAGGCCATCTTTTCCACCAATGTGTTAGGAATGACTGTAAAATATTGATCCACCCTCATATAATTTATGAGGCAAGTTGTTGGCTATAGTAGGAAAGTTCAGCCACAAAGGCTACAAATGTCCATAATGTGTCACTGTAGGTTTATATTTTCACTCTTGTAGGTCTCATCCCCAAGGAGACAAAGCGAGTACAGCTGAAGAAGTAATGGTCTTAAACAGAGTTCCAGAGAATATTATTAGCTGTTTGCTTCAGTGGAGGAGCAGGTGCAGATTTTTTATAAAAGTGGGTATAACATACATCAATTTACACCATTTGGCAACAGGCTGTGCAAAAAAAATAAATGTATCCAAAGGGAATTGTGGATTTTGATATATGTTGTTTAACCCTGTTTATGCTTCCCCACTCCTCTCACCAGTTTACTGTAAAGAGCGGTTCTTGTGGCTCTGTATATAGCTGCAGGTCCCCAAATAAGCTGGCTGGGCTTCTTTCCCAGTGCAGGTTTACTTTTACTGCTACCACGTCCCATGCGGTGCCTGTCTGGTAGGTCTTTGACCCTCTGGGTACATGAATGGCAGCAGAGGTGGGGGTTCTTCAGGAGCACAAGTTCCCAGTTGCCATTTACTCCCCAAGGTGCGTGTGGTGTTGTGGATGTCAGGCGAGGGATGGCCGCTATGCGATAAGGCCTCGACAGCCCTCAGACTATATTTGCGCCCCGTGACGACTCACCCTCCTTTCACTGGGATGCGGCTGAATCCGTATAGCGGAAGCGGTACACTTAGGGGTGTCCTGCTTGTGGCTGGAAGTTTGCTGGCTTCGTGAGGAGTGCCGTGATAGCGTGGGTGAGGAGGCCCTGTTTTTAATATGGCGCTCGGGAGGTCCGGCGCTTCACTATTCGTGGTACTTCTCAGGGGTAAGGGCGATAACAGGCCCTTCACGCTTTTAGGCCAGTTGGGGCTTGTGGCAATCTGGTGCCCAACAAGGCTATTGCGTGGGAGAGGTGGATAGCAGTGGGGTTTTTTTTTCTTGGAGAGAGAGAGAGAGAGAGGGAGAGAGAGAGAGGGGGAGAGAGAGAGAGAGAGAGAGAGAGAGAGAGAGAGGGAGAGATATTTAAAAATAAAAATAACATTTTCTTCTATGTAAAAAACATTGGAATCTAAAACCCTCAAAACGGGCTTTGGGTTGTGTAATGTAGGTGCGGTGTCGGGTTGCTAGTGTTCATGAAGAATTTGTTATCTTATGTAAAATATTGAATCAAAATATTGAAAAAATATTAATAATAATTATTAATAATTATTACAGATGTTCTTAAAAATTCTAAAAAATAATTTGAATATATTTATATATATGTATATTTTAAAAAACTAAAATAATTTAAAAATACCAAGAACATTTACCCCTATGTGAATAAAATTGGAATGTGATATATTATTAACTCCTATCAGGTATAGCGTTGTGGGTTTGATATGGTGAGCGATAAGTAATAGGTTTTGTTTTAGAAAGTGCAGTCCATTTAAGTCTATGGGGAGAATACGCTAATGTGGTTGCGATATCCAAAGTCCTTTAGTTAATGCTCCTCGGGAATCACTTGTGCACAAAAAATGTTACTTTTAACTTGTAATACGTACAAAATCATTACTTCTGACATTGCTATAGCTCGAACTAAAGCACTAAATAGCGCGTCACCTGTAATCTGGCCCTAAAACGATCTGTGACTCTTTTTGCTTCCTTTTGTTTATAATCGGACATTGTGACTTAGGGTCTGACGATCTAAACCTTTTCTCTCTGGCAAAATTATCGAATATGTTTCATCAGCACTGCGAGGTTCCTCAAAGACTTTTAAAAAGGCAATTTTGTTCTTGAGAGTTATTTATCTCTCTATGCAGAGTTCTGGATATGAAGAAGAGACACCTACATTGCAAAATAATCGTCAAAAAAAGTCCCCAAAGATTTGGCGAGATTTCTCTTAATCCTTGCGAGTTTTTGATCATCAGGTCCATAGAGTCTGCTATGCAGAGGACAAATTTAGCACTAGTGCAAGCAAGGATATGTGCATTTGAATTATTTTAGAGTACTAAAATAAACATTTTTGTATTTCAAGAGAGCTGAATTCCCCTTTATTTGAGGGGGGCAGTAAGTACTCACCCTACTACTTCTTTATTTAAAGGATCTGCACCACCTATACATTATATACTAAAGTACTGCATGTAAGAGAAACTTCTCCTGAAAGGTTTAATTGGTCAAAGAGAGTTCTACTGTATATTTACATTAAGTGCTAGAAAACTTTTATTAGGTTTTGATAATTTAACAAAAAATAAATATGTAAAATAATCATTGCCATTATCGTTAACATGATAATAATAATAATAATAATAATAACAATAATAATTATAATTAATTCTGAACATCTGATCAGACCCCAGACCCTGCAGAAACGTATTTCCACTTCAGATCTGACTCCTTGTCGATAGTCCTCTGTCAGCCCCATGTCAATGACCTCAGATTTCTCCTGGTCTGCAAGCTGTTGTCTTTTTTGTTTTCTTTATCTGCAATTAATAAAATTAAAAAAAGGGTGATTTAAATTAGTAATACTATTCAAGTTTTTAAAATGAAAATAAAAAAGATAAGCAGAAGGCAATTGTATGCATTGTTTTTCCAGTGGTTTGTGTCACACCCTTACAAAGTCCTCACAACGCAATCTCTGGCTTTGAGTTCCACAGCAATTATTTCTAGTTGTTAAAGGAATACTATTTAACTAACATTACTAATCTGAACCTAGACAGAATTCTTTTTAGCAGTTCTTAACAGGGTTGAAAATTCAAAATGTTCATGGATATTGTGGCAAACATTTGAAGTTGGAACTGCTTCTCTATCTTATTGCCTTTATTGTGCATTATTATTATTTTCAGTGGTAAGGGCTGTCCTCACTTTTTTCTGTTTTTAAAGCACATGCTTTCTTGTGATAAATGTGCTTGATCCACACTCCCTAGAGAGACCAAAAAGCAAATCCCGAAAGCTGCAGTTGTTGCAAAATAGGCTGGTTTGGCAGTTTGCAACATTTAGAAAATCTAGGTTACACATTTAGCTTGTTTTAGCCTTTTTAGTAAGCATGGGGCAAAGCAAAATCTTATACAAAAGCAAGATCAGTTTAATTTCTAAAGTTTATTTTCCCACTTAAACCTTATCCTCTCACTGATTTTTTTCAGATCTCTTCGTCACACTTCTATTGCTCTATCCACCTCCTCACACTCCTACTCCTCTCTCCTTAATGTCACTTGTTTACACATACACATTTATTAATTTTTCTTCTTCAGTGGGCATGGATAATTGTGTGTGCAAAAGTCAGGATAAGTGTGGGGATAATGTCTCATGAAGGGAAGATGAGCATGAAGAGGGAGCCTGAGAGGATTTTCTTAGAGAAGAAGATGAGTGTGGAGAGGAGATCTCAGAATGGAATGAGAGAAGGAAGGTTGAGCAATTGGATGATGTTTGAGCAGAGAAGACTAAAAAGCATTACTCTTCTAACGTATTGGAATATATAATACATTTGGCTTCAATGTGCATATGGGTTGATAATAATATGTGCACATATTAGTGGTTACTGCAATGGTGACATCATAGTGACAAGTAGATTGAAATATCCAGGTGCAATTTACATGTGTATATTCAACAGTACAAAACTAGCCCGGCTTTTAATTTATGTTGTGAATCTATAATGAGTGCACCAAAAACATGGCAACTATCTCTGTACCAATGATGTTCTCCTTCCTCAATGAACTTCAAACCCAACTGCACAACATGAGATTGTAAGAAATTAATGTACTAATTAGACTGCACCCAAAGCTAATTTTATGATTATGGACTCAATTCCAATCAATTTAGAGCATGCCATCTAAAAACGTTTATCTAAATAAATCTAGCTTCATTAGACCCCTACCTCCCTTCAAAACACTATGCCAAACAGCGGGCCCATCTAAGAGAGGACTTTTACTATCTTACAAACTCTTACTGACGATACACACAAGGCAATTACCAGCATACACCACAATATGGGAAAGCGAATTACAGATTACTATAGCACTTAAAGATTGGCAACTAATATTCAAACATATGGGGAAATCACCCTCTATGAATAGCACGGAAACCAAGATGAAATTATTTTTTAGGTGGTACCTGACCCCAAAGAGATTGTCAAAGATATTCCCAAACACAGACAAAGTTTTTTGTAGAGGATGCGGCCAAGATGGCATGCTCCATGCTCGCACACATACTGTATGGTGGAGTTGCCCTATCTTAATACCTTACTGGACAGGCATCCAGAGAGAAATAGAACAGATACTTTCACTCAAACTAGGGAAGATCCCCTTGGCTTTTTATTCAATAATCCTCCTAAACTTAAATGTAAATTTAGACACACGTTGCTTATATCATGAGCAGTAGTGTTAAACAACTGATCAAGAGATTATGGAAAAATACTAAGGCACCGAGTGTCCAAGATTGGAGACAACAAGTCACTTAACTTTTAAATTTAGAAAAGTTTCGAAATTTTCAATAAAAGCATTTAAAACTAAAAAAAAAAGTATCACTTCTAACAAAGTAATCAAATTGAAGATTATCACTCTGTTAAGTTCTTATGGGAGGATTATATGGCAAAGGTAACCACTTTATATTCTAACGGACTTCTATAACTACAAACAACATAAATGGCTATAATCTATGCAATAAACCTTTCACATTTTGACTACTGAACTAGTATAAGAAAAGATATAACCAGGAATTTGTAAGGTAAAGTAATGGTTTGAAATGAGATGCTGGAAAATAGGACCAACATGGCCTGGGAGACGCCTTGAGAGGAATGTTAACAGAATATTAATTGTACTGTTCTATTGTAATGTGTATTTAATTTTTTATTTATTTATTCTTTTCTTTACTTTATGTTACTCTGTAATATTTTTAATAATATGACATTTATGTATTCTGTAAAATAATAATAAAAATGTTAAAAAAAAAAAGTTTATGTAAACCCATCTGCTTTTTCAAAGGATATTTGCAGACTTGGACAGAATTAAATAGTAACCCAGAAAATGGGAAAATAGATCATCACCAAAAATGAATGTGTTGTTGTACCAATGTATGCTGTAAGTGGATTTAAAAAAAAATCACATTCAGTTAAGTCTTTCATACAATACATACACATACTGTATCTGCACACATATAGCACACATGCACCAACAGCTCTTAAACAGTTTGCACAAACACACTTGCACAGCGTTATGTGTGTCCCACATGTCTCTTTGGGCAGTTTTAAAATGTAAGGCCATTCCAAGTCGCCAGAACACAAAAACTCAATTTTTATGTAGTTTTCCACTGGCTTCCCAAGTAGATTGCATTGATAGAATTGTAGATTGTCATTCAAATCCATCATAAACCTGGTAATCCCCTACCTGATTGAATTCCTTGATAACAGCTCAAGGAGAAATGTTATATCCTAATTACAGTATACACACAAAACGCCCCTCAGCATTGCCCTCTTTCAAAAAAAATGCTCACGTTCCTCTATGTAGCAAATGATTATCATAGTAATTGACACTACTTGTCTACTAGGGTATATATTTAGTGCGCTCAGGAGTCTAAATGGAAAACTATCACCCCATTTAAGTACTAAAATTGGGTAAGTGACCGCTCTATCAAATAAAGGGTCACATGTGTCCAGGTGGCTACCTTATTATTATTTTTATGGCGAATACAATCTCCTGATAAGACTATATGCATATAGAACAAAACCAATGGGCAGGGTAGCACATCTATCCTCTACAATCCTTCTTAAAGGGACACTCAAGTCAAAATAAACTATTATGATTCATTAAGACCTTGCCAGTTTAAGACACTTTGAATTTACTTCCATTTACAAATTTTGCAGTCTTTTTATATTCACACTTTTTTGGGGAACAAGATCCCACTGAGCATGTGCACAAGCTCACAGGGTATACATATACTAATTTATAATTGGCTGATGCCTGTCACATGATACAGGGGGCCTGACAATGGGAGCAAAAATAAAGTTGTCAGAAAAAATCTACTGCTTATATGAAATTCAGAGTAGGTGTTATTGCTTTGACTTTTTACAATGTATTTGTTAATTATGTAATTCTACTGCATTGAGTGTAATTATGTAATTCTACTGCATTGAGTGTAATTATGTAATTCTACTGCATTGAGTGTAATTATGTAATTTTACTGCATTGAGTGTAATTATGTAATTCTACTGCATTGAGTGTAATTATGTAATTCTACTGCATTGAGTGTAATTATGTAATTCTACTGCATTGAGTGGTCCTTAAATTAATCGATCATTATGAAACTCCTTAAATTTGATTGAGTGGCACTGTGTTTCTACAGGTAATTGTCATAACAATAAAACAAGATTAAAGTAGGCTCTGGCACCCAGAAAAAAGAGAAGCCTGCTAAGATATTTTAAAAGAAAATACCAATAATTTATACAAGATTTATTTTATTTAATATCACCTAGATCCTGGTTTCTCAACAGCCGGGCCGTGGCCCAGTACCGGGCCGTGATAGCCCTGCTGGTGGGCCCCGACCTGTCATGCCCCCACTGCACACTCTTACCCCACTGCACACCAGGGGCAGACTGAGACCAATCAAGGCCCCAGGAACACTGTCTCACACTGACCAAAATGAATTACATTTTATGCAAATGAACATGGTAGCCTCCCTGCCCTGCCCCCAACAGGCCCCTCAACCTCCAGAGCCAGGACCCACAACATTAAGGTCCAGAGAAAGGGCACCCAACCTCCAGGGCCAGACCCCACACTCCATGGCCCTCACAGCGACAGACCCCCGCCAGGGCCCCCACTAAACCCACACTTTTTTTTGCTTAGTTACTGATAGGGCAACTGAAAACTCCAGCTTAAGGAATGCACCAGGATCCGTGGAGATGCCATTTGTGGGCCCCCCTACTTGCTGGTACCTTGGCCCAGGTCCTATTTGCCTGGATGATCAGCCCGCCCCTGCTGCTCACATATATATATATATATATATATATATATATATATATAATATATATATATATATATATATATATATATATATATATATATATATATATATATATACATATACATACATACACACACACACACACTCTACCGGGCCCTAGACAAGTCTATCTAAAATTTAACGGGCCTTGAGGTCACTTTGGTTGAGAACCACTGACCTAGATTTCAAGTTTTGTGTTCGTGTTTTAATGCTGAAAACAGTACCGCATCCAATAGGATGAGAGCTACTGAAATCCTATTGGCTGTTCAAATGAGCCAATAGGGTGAGAGCTACTGAAATATTTTTGACTATTTAAATCAGCCAATAGGATTTCAGTAGCTCTCATCCTATTGGCTGATTTTTATTTCCAAAATCAAATCAGCAAATAGGAATGCAAGGGATGCCATTTTGAATTGTGTACCTTGCATTGAAGATTCAGTATATGGTGGTGACCGAATGAAGAGGATGCTCTGCGCCGGATGTCTTCAGGATGGACCTGCTCCGTGCCGCTGGGATGAAGATAGAAGACGCCATCGGAATGAAGATAGAAGATGCCATCTGGATGAAGATGGAGCCGCATGCCGCTGGATGAAGATGGAGCCGCTTGGATGAAGATCCTTCAAGCGGGACTTCAGGAACTGTAAGTGGATCTTAGTGTTAGGATTTTTTAAACTTTTTTGGGTGTTTTTTTATTTTAGTTTAGGGTTTGGGCTTTTCATAAAAGAACTAAATGCTCTTTTCAGGGCAAATGAGCTAAATTCCCCTTTAAGGGCAATGCCCATTAAAAAAGCCCTTTTCAGGGTAATGTGCAGATTAGTTTTTTTAGATAGTTTTTTTTATTTTGTGGGTTTGGGGGGTGGGGGTTTGCAATGTTAGTGGGTCTTTGTAATTTTTTTTAGGTAAAAGAGCAGTTTAACTTAGGGCTTGGTAGTTTATTATAGATTAGGTTTTTTATTTTGTGGTTGTTATTATTTTTAATAATTTGTTTGTTATTTTGTGTAATGTTTTTTTTTGTTTTGGGGTGGGTTTTTCTTTTTAGAATAGACATGTTTTATTTTTAATGGGCAGCAAAAGAGCTGACTGCCCTTTTAAGGGCAATGCCCATACAAATGCCCTTTTCAGGGCAATGGGTAGATTAGGTTTGACTTTATTTTTATTTTGTGGATTTGGGGGGTGGGGGTTTGTTTACTGTTAGGGGGTGTTTGATTTTCTTTTTTTAACAAAAGAGCTGTTAACTTTAGGGCAATGCCCTACAAAAGGCCCTTTTAAGGGCCCACAAAAGGCCCTTTTAAAGGGCCCTTGGTAGTTTATTATAGATTAGGTTTTTTTTTATTTTGGGTTTTTTTTTGTTTTTTTTAAAGGGTATTAGAATAGGAATAATTTTTATTGTTTTGGATAAATTTGTTTGTTATTTTTTGTAATGGTAGGTTTTTTTATTTTGTGTAATGTTACTGTTTTTTTATTGTTTGCAATGTTAGGTTTTAGTGTAAGGCAGCTTAGGTTTTATTTCACAAGTAAGTTTGTATTTATTTTAACTAGGTAGTTACTAAATAGTTAATAACTATTTACTAACTAGTCAACCTAGATAAAATAAATACACACTCCTGTGAAATAAAAATAAAACCTAAGCTAGCTACAATATACCTATTAGTTATATTGTAGCTATCTTACGGCTAGATTTGGAGTTTGGCGTTAGCCGTGAAAACCAGCGTTAGAGGCTCCTAACGCTGGTTTTAGGCTAACTCCGGTATTTGGAGTCACTCAAAAAAGGGTCTAACGCTCACTTTTCAGCCACGACTTTTCCATACCGCAGATCCCCTTACGTCAATTGCGTATCCTATCTTTTCAATGGGATCTTCCTAACTCCGGTATTTAGAGTCGTGTCTGAAGTGAGCGTTAGAACGACAAAACTCCAGCCGCAGAAAAAAGTCAGTAGTTAAGAGCTTTTTGGGCTAACGCCGGTTCATAAAGCTCTTAACTACTGTACTCTAAAGTACACTAAAACCCATAAACTACCTATGTACCCCTAAACCGAGGCCCCCCCACATCGCCGCCACTCGATTAAATTTTTTTAACCCCTAATCTGCCGACCGCCACCTACGTTATACTTATGTACCCCTAATCTGCTGCCCCTAACACCGCCGACCCCTGTATTATATTTATTAACCCCTAATCTGCCCCCCACAACGTCGCCGCCAGCTACCTACAATAATTAACCCCTAATCTGCCGACCGCAAAGCGCCGCCACCTAAATTATAGCTATGTACCCCTAATCTGCTGCCCCTAACACCGCCGACCCCTATATTATATTTATTAACCCCTAATCTGCCTCCCTCAACGTCGCCTCTGCCTACACTTATTAACCCCTAATCTGCCGAGCGGACCGCACCGCTACTATAATAAAGTTATTAACCCCTAATCCGCCTCACTAACCCTATAATAAATAGTATTAACCCCTAATCTGCCCTCCCTAACATCGCCGACACCTAACTTCAATTATTAACCCCTAATCTGCCGACCGGAGCTCACCGCTATTCTAATAAATGTATTAACCCCTAAAGCTAAGTCTAACCCTAACACTAACACCCCCCTAAGTTAAATATAATTTTAATCTAACGAAATAAATTAACTCTTATTAAATAAATTATTCCTATTTAAAGCTAAATACTTACCAGTAAAATAAATCCTAATATAGCTACAATATAAATGATAATTACATTGTAGCTATTTTAGGATTAATATTTATTTTACAGGCAACTTTGTAATTATTTTAACCAGGTACAATAGCTATTAAATAGTTAAGAACTATTTAATAGCTACCTAGTTAAAATAATTACAAAATTACCTGTAAAATAAATCCTAACCTAAGTTACAATAAAACTTAACACTATACTATCATTAAATTAATTAAATAAAATACCTATAATTACCTACAATTAAACCTAACACTACACTATCAATACATTAATTAAATACAATATCTACAAATAACTACAATGAAATAAACTAACTAAAGTACAAAAAATAAAAAAGAACTAAGTTACAAAAAATAAAAAAATATTTACAAACATAAGAAAAATATTACAACAATTTTAAACTAATTACACCTACTCTAAGTCCCCTAATAAAATAACAAAGACCCCCAAAATAAAAAATGCCCTACCCTATTCTAAATTACTAAAGTTCCGGAACAGCCAATGGAATGCAAGCTCAATCTGATTGGCTGATTGGATCAGCCAATCGGATTGAACTTGATTCTGATTGGCTGATTCCATCAGCCAATAAGAATATTCCTACCTTAATTCCGATTGGCTGATAGAATCCTATCAGCCAATCGGAATTCGAGGGACGCCATCTTGGATGACGTCCCTTAAAGGAACCGTCATTCTTCAGTTGGACGTCGCCGGAAGAAGATGGGTCTGCGGTGGAGGTCTTCAGGATGGAGCCGGTCGTCATCGGATGAAGATAGAATATGCCGCTTGGATCAAGATGGTTGCCGGTCCGGATCGCCTCTTCTTCCCGGATAGGATGAAGACTTTGGAGCCTCTTCTGGACCTCTTCAGCCACCGGATGATGGATCGCCAGCCCCCGCTTGGGTTGGATGAAGATTTTGGAGCCAGGACGGATCGGTGATACCTGGTGAGGTGAAGACAAGGTAGGATGATCTTCAGGGGCTTAGTGTTAAGTTTATTTAAGGGGTTTGGGTTAGATTAGGGGTATGTGGGTGGTGGGTTGTAATGTTGGGGGGGGTATTGTATGTTTTTTTTTACAGGCAAAAGAGCTGAACTTCTTGGGGCATGCCCCACAAAGGGCCCTGTTCAGGACTGGTAAGGTAAAAGAGCTTTGAACTTTAGTAATTTAGAATAGGGTAGGGCATTTTTTATTTTGGGGGTCTTTGTTATTTTATTAGGGGGCTTAGAGTAGGTGTAATTAGTTTAAAATTGTTGTAATATTTTTCTTATGTTTGTAAATATTTTTTTATTTTTTTGTAACTTAGTTCTTTTTTATTTTTTGTACTTTAGTTAGTTTATTTCATTGTAGTTATTTGTAGGAATTGTATTTAATTTATTTATTGATAGTGTAGTGTTAGGTTTAATTGTAGGTAATTGTAGGTATTTTATTTAATTAATTTAATGATAGTATAGTGTTAGGTTTAATTGTAACTTAGGTTAGGATTTATTTTACAGATAATTTTGTAATTATTTTAACTAGGTAACTATTAAATAGTTCTTAACTATTTTTTTTTTTTTTTTTTTTAAAAAGCTTTATTGAACATAAAATTACTGCGTACAACGCAGAATTAAAACAGTTACATATGCAACAATGTGGTTACAATGATTCCATATACATAACACAGTGTTTCGACATATATGAGTTGTAGATATATTTACCTTCAATAGGCAAATTTAGATTGCATAGGTAAGTTATTTAAACTAGGTAAGAAAAAAGAAAAAAGGAAACAATTCAATTAAGTGAATGAGAAAATACAATGAACAATTCAAATGGATGTATAAATGTATATTCATATGTACGTGGTTCCTGCAGAAACGTAAATTGTTGTGACAGTGATTATCGGGCTCTTAAAATGACCTTCTGCTCAAGTCAAAGTAATAGGAGAAGACATCTGGCTTGTCAGCTAAGGGTAGTCAGTGAATATGCATTTAAGAAGTGGATGTTCGGGTGGTGGTTTTGGGTGTGGGGGTCGTCTGATTAAGATATTCCTCCCACAAAAAATATATCGAGTCATAGTCGGCTACTTGTTTGTTACGAGTAAAGCGATATTTTTCTAGTTGAAGAGATTGGGTGGTTGTTTCTCTACAGATCTGGATAGATGGAAGTGTATTGCATTTCCAGTTTTTGGGAATTAGTCGTTTTGCTGAGTTTGTCATGATGGTCAGTAGGGCTAGTCGGAGTTTGCAAGTTATTTTGGTAAATTTATTAAAGATGAAAAACCAGATGTCGAGCCTGAGACTTAGAGATAGAACTTTTTCGAATTCGACTCTGATAGCTTCCCAATATGTTTGGGCTGTTGGGCATGTCCACCAGATGTGTGTGGGAGTGCCAACGTTGTGGCAACCTCTCCAACACTCCGGTGAGTGTGTAGGGAAAATGGTGTGAAGTCGGTGAGGTGTATAGTACCATCTATATAGTAACTTAACATTCATTTCCATTACATAAATGGATGAGGAGGATTTTGTCATGCAAGAGAAGATTTTTTGCCATTCCTTAGGGGTTTGTGTAGTGCCTATCTCTGTTTCCCACTTTTGCGTGTACGAGGGGAGAGATGTGCTGCTCGGTTGCGTAAGTAATTGGTATGTAAAAGATAGAAAGCCCCTGTGTAGGGTGTCATAGATGCAGCTGCTTTCGTAACCCGTATGGGGGCGAAAAAGTAATAGCTTATGTGGATGTTTGACAAGGAAGTCTGTTAGTTGTTGGTATTTAAACCATTCTATATGTATTTTGTCCAGGATGGGGGCCAGTTCGGTTAAGGGTTTGATTTTCCCATTTTGGATGACTGTAAGGCAGGGAGAGGAGTTTATAATGTGAGGTGTTTGAGATGTTTGTGTGGGGAATGGTATTGGAGAATCTGGATTTTCACAAAGGGGTGTTAGTGGGGAGGGTACAGTTGAGATATGGTTATGTTGTTTTATGGATGTATCCCATAGTTTTAAAGTTTCTCTAGTGATTATTGGTAGATATGTAGGTAAGTTTCTTTTGGAGGGATGTAGCCAGCATTTGCTGCCAAGATGTGAAGTATTCGATAATGAGTGCTCTAGAAGAACCCATTCTTTGTGAACTGAATGTCTGCACCAATGTATTATTCTGGTGTAGAAGCTAGCCAGTCTATATTGGGTAAGGTTTGGGATCCCAAGGCCGCCCAGTTCTTTGGAGCGATAAAGGGTGGCAGTAGCTATCCGAGGTCTTTTGTGTTGCCATATATAGGAGATGAAGGATTTTTGAAGATTGTGTATCACAGATTTGGGGATTGGGATCGGTAGTGTTTGGAAGAGGTATAGTAATTTGGGGAGAAGAATCATTTTGACTGAATTAATTCTGCCTAGCCATGAGAGTGGTTTATTGTTCCAGGAGCGCAGTATATTTTGGATTGAATCGGCTATGGCTTTATAATTGGTGTCCAGTGTGACTTGCGTGTGGTGGGAGATATATACACCGAGGTATTTTATAGCGCGTGGTTGTATGCGAAAGTGAGCGAGTGCTTGTATGGCAGTGATTTCCTCCGTCTGTAGTCCAAGTGGGAGCAATTCTGATTTGGTAATATTTATTTTGAAGTTTGAAAAATTGCCGTATTGGTGTATTGTTTGAATGAGGGGGGGAAGTGAGTTTTGAGGTCGTGTTAGTGTGAGAAAGAGGTCATCAGCATATAAGGTAGCTTTATATTCCTGGTGAGCAATTTTGAACCCCTGTATGTCCCTGTTGTGTCTAATATGTGATGCTAGGACCTCCATTGCAAGGATAAATAATATAGGGGAGAGGGGGCATCCCTGTCTTGTTCCGTTTGTGATTGAAAATGGTTGGGACAAGGTATTGTTCAACTTTATTTTGGCTTGGGGACTGTTATAAAGGGAGAATATTTTTCCAGTGAAGGTCGAGTCGAAGCCAAATTGGGAAAGTGTCTCCTTCAGAAATTGCCAGTTTAGCCTATCAAAGGCTTTCTCCGCGTCCATAGAGATGAACGCGGAGGGGATATGGTTGTGAACTGCATGTTCCATTAGTAATAGAATTTTGGTCGTATTATCTTTAGCTTCTCTAAGAGGAGTGAAACCTGCCTGATTAATATGTACAATTGTTGGGAGTATTAGGTTGATGCGGGTGGCTAATATTTTAGCGTAAAGTTTGATATCTATGTTAAGGAGGGAGATTGGGCGAAAGTTAGCGGGCGTTGTAGGGGGTTTACCTGGTTTTGGGATCACTACTACTTGCGCTTCTAGCATGGATTGGGAGAACGGGTTAGTGTCCGTTACTTCGTTGAATAATTGATTGAGATAAGGGGATAGTTGAGAAGAGAAGGTGTGGTAGTACTTTCCAGTGAAACCGTCTGGCCCTGGGCTTTTCCCATTGTTAAGTGATTTTATGGCCGTGGTGAGTTCAATTTGGGTAATGGGTTTGTTAAGGGTGTTAAGTTGATCAGTTGTTATAGTGGGTAGATGTGCGCTGGAAATATAAGAGATCAGAGCTGGGGTAGGGCCTTGAGAGGGTGCACTTCTTTGAATATTATATAAGGTGGAATAGTAGTCATGAAAGGATTGTAGAATTTCTTTAGTAGTTTTTAGGGTGTGGGGACAATTAGGTGTTTGTAATTCGTTAATATAAGATTTCAATCTCTTTTTTTTCAAGGCTCTTGCTAATAACTTGCCTGACCTATTGCTTTCATAATAAAACATGCTGTTAGTTTTTGCGCGAAGTGTCTGGTATTCTATTTGTAGGAAACCGTCTAATGCTTGTTTAGCGTTTTGTAAGTCAGTCAGTATATCAGGGTTTGTAGGGGATTGTTTGTGGGCCAGATCCAGTCGGGCAAAGGTGTTTGATAGCTCATTATATTGCTGTCGATGTAATTTTTGGAAATGAGCCTTTAATTTAATTAATTCGCCCCTGAGCACGCACTTGTGTGCTTCCCATATTGTATATTTGTTGGCCGTTGAGGGGATATTCAATCTAAAATATTCTTCAATGGTGCTAGTAAGTTTCTTAATTGTGTCTGGATTGTTAAGAAGGGAGTTGTCTAGTTTCCACGTATATGATGTTAGTGGGCTGTTTGTCCATGATATGGTTAGTTTTACCGCTGAATGGTCTGACCATGATGTGGGGGAAATAACGCATCTGTTGACTAAGGCTAGGGCAGGTTGATTGGTGAAAATGTAATCTATGCGACTATATGTTCTGTTAGGATGGGAGAAAAAGGTATAGTCTCGGGTGTCCTGGTGGATAAAACGCCAAGTGTCGTGGAGATTAAGGTTTCTCAAACCTGTCCATAATACATTAGTGACTTTTTTTGATATCGCTATTGTAGGATTGGAGCTATCCTTAGTAGGGTGAATGGGAACATTAAAATCCCCTCCAACAAAGATGGGTCCTTTTGCGATGTCTATAATGCGGTTAAATATTTGTTTAAAGAAAGGGGTTTGTTTTACATTTGGGGCGTAAATATTTACCAGGGTAATAGGTCTACCATAAAGTAGACCTACTAGGCCGAGAAAACGGCCCTCAGTGTCTCTAGAGGTTTGGATATGGGTGAAGGGGAGAGACTTATGCAGTAGAATACTGACTCCACCTCTTTTTGAGGTGTTGGAGCTGTGGTAGTGAGTGGTGAATGTTTTCCCAAAATATTTGGGCTCTTTGTTTTTTTTAAAATGGGTCTCTTGTAAGAATAAGATGTCTGCCTGTCTTTTTGAAAGGTCTGAAAGGGCTTTAGATCGTTTGTGGGGTGAGTTGAGTCCCTTAGCATTTTGTGTAAGAAGTGTTAGTTTACGAGTTTCATCGTTCTTATTTTTGGGCAACATAGTGTGTTTGTTGGGGTATGTTGTTTAATTGTGTGGATGAGGTCACATAGAGCACTTTACGTATATGTATCTTACAAATGTGTGGGCACATCTCTGCAGGAGAAAAACATTCATTTGACAGGTGATAACTTAAACAGTTTCTCATAACAAACATAATAACATTATTAACCATAAAAAACATTGACATATTAACCAAAAACAAAAAATCTCTCTGCCTATCATAGGTCATAACTGAGAGTAAGTTGGGGGCAGTACCATAAAGTGCCCTGAGAAGTTGACATTTTTTTTTTTTTTTTAAATTATATTGAATAAGAATCCTAGAGTGGGGAAGGTGAGGTAGATAAGTCGGAGGGGTGGGTAGGAAGGGGAAAGGATAGGTGGTAAGGGGGGAGAGGATGAGGTAGGCATGATGGAAAAGGAGTTGTCAGAATCTATCTTTGCTCTCATTCTGCTAATAGCAGAAGGTTCTAAATTGCTGAGTTACAAAAAGACTAGACTAAATGATGATGACCTGTACTTGCCTTTCCCGAAGGGGCAACATTCGCCAAAATGTCCATCTATTTGTTTAGTATTACTGAGATAGGTGTAAAAGAGTTCACAAAGGTGAGTCTTCAGAGGAGGTCAAGCCGGTAGTGGGTTGCCTTCTTGTGGTGGCTTCTTTTGCTTTGGCTTTCTTAGGAAGGGCTGTATGCCAAGACTCATTCGGATTGATTCGTCCCTTGGAGATTTGTGAGTTCTGTGGTTCAGGTAGTGATTCCATAGGTGGTTCAAGGCCAAGTGCTGTACAAAAAGTTTGAGTGTCCTCTGGAGTTTTGCAGATGACACGAGTGTTATTGCTGATGGTCCAAAGATGTGTTGGGAAGCCCCATCTGTAGGGGATTCTCTTATTTCTTAACATGGTAGTAAGAGGTGAAAATTCTTTCCTGCGTTGTAAGGTGCGGGTTGATATGTCCTGGAAGAATTGTAAGACATTGCCTCTAAATCTTACAGGCTGAGTTTTGCGGGATTGTCGTAAGAGCATTTCTTTTTCTTGAAAGTTCTTTAAACGGATCACGATATCTCGTGGCGGAGCTGAGTCAGGAGGTTTTGGTCTCAAAGTTCTATGAGCTCTGACCCATAGGATATCCTCAGTATAGGAAGATTCTTTCAGATGTCGAAATAGATCTTGCAAATAAACTGGGAAATCCCTGGGCAAGACTGACTCTGGCACTCCTCTGATACGCATATTTTTGCGCCTGCTTCGATTCTCGAGGTCGTCGAGCTTATCTTGAAGAGAAAGTATGGTCTCCTGTTGAGAGGTTACTTGGTCAGTTAGTTGCTGTACATCCTCTTTAATAGTTTCTTGGTTACTTTCAAGAGATTCAACTTGGAAACCTAAGGTGTGAATGTCCTGCTTTAATTCGGCCAGCTCTTCTCTAATACAGGAACGGACTATGTCCGCAATGTCCTTTTTCGATGGTAAATTTTGCAAAAATGAAGGAGAGAGTTGGCATTCAGCTGGTAAAGTTCTGTTTGATTGAGATTCCTGTGACAGGGTTTGAGGGGTTTTGTCACCAGTTTTTTGGGAAGCAGGAGAGGTATTCATTGTGTCTGAACTATGCAAAAAAGAGGACATAAGGCTTGATTTCCCTGAGATTTTGACATTTTGTCATGTTTGACATTGCGTTTAGCCGTCATGTTGGGCCAGAGATACTCGTGGCGTAACTCGTGATTCTCCTGCGCCAAGATTGTCTTATGTCAAGAAACACTTATGAGGTATATGGAGGTGTTAGAACAAGTCCTCAAAACAGGCAAAAGGATCTTGTAATCACTGCCAATAAATAAAAGATGCACAGCGGTGGTGTATTGCGGCTGGAAGGGTTAAAGTCTGTACTAGAATGTACTAGAATCACGGCAACAAATGTGTGGTTTTATCTCCAGGCTAAGTTTGAAAGTCAGGTATTGAATGTTGCTGAGCATTTATGTTTCAAAAGAGCTGCAGAGTCAGCAGAGTCAGTGGTTAAAAGCAGCAAAACTGTTATTTATTTCCTCTTTTGCACAAAGGGGTATTTGGAGTATTTGAGTTGCAGACCCTGTTTCAGTAATTAGGCATGAAAGTTAGGTTAGAGTGCGCAGCTAGTCTGTGTCTGTAGCTGGTCCTGTAGTAGGCCTAATCCCCAGGCTCAGTATGTTGCAGAGGCCTGCAGAGGTCATGCAGGTGTTAATTATATATTGTGGCCAGATTACAGTTAGGGAATGTGCTTGTCTCAGTGTGGGTAGGCTGATTTAGTAGGGTTTATAAAAAGTTCTTACCCTGGAGAAAGCGGAGTTCCGGAGTTCCGGAGTAGGCCCAATCCCCGGGCTAAATTTATTTTCCGGTCCGACTCGAAAATCGGGTGCTGTTTTTCAGTCTTGGGGCCCTTCGTTTTAGATTGTGGGCCTTCCTAGGAGCTTGGTTGTGGCCCCTGATGACCAGCAAAGGGGTACATTTGTTGCCTGATGTCAGATGTGGCCTGAATTCGGCCCGGAGTGCTGGGCGTCTCTGGTCCAGGGGGAGATGAAAGGATTATCCCTCAGAGTTGTAGCTACAGGTTTTAGAGGTGCTGGGGAATGTAGTAGGAGAGTTTAGGGGCAAGGATGGTGAGGATTCATAATGATATAAGGGCCTTTACAGCGGAGCTCCGGAGTTATGCTGCCATCTCTGCAGCTGCCGGCTCCGCCCCCTAAATAGTTCTTAACTATTTAATAGCTATTGTACATGGTTAAAATAATTACAAAGTTGCCTGTAAAATAAATATTAATCCTAAAATAGCTACAATGTAATTATAATTTATATTGTAGCTATATTAGGATTTATTTTACAGGTAAGTATTTAGCTTTAAATAGGAATAATTTATTTAATAAGAGATAATTAATTTCGTTAGATGTAAATGATATTTAACTTAGGGGGGTGTTAGTGTTAGGGTTAGACTTAGCTTTAGGGGTTAATACATTTATTAGAATAGCGGTGAGCTCCAGTCGGCAGATTAGGGGTTAATAATTGAAGTTAGGTGTCGGCGATGTTAGGGAGGGCAGATTAGGGGTTAATACTATTTATTATAGGGTTAGTGAGGCGGATTAGGGGTTAATAACTTTATTATAGTAGCGCTCAGGTCCGCTCGGCAGATTAGGGGTTAATAAGTGTAGGCAGGTGGAGGCGACGTTGTGGCGGGCAGATTAGGGGTTAATAAATATAATATAGGGGTCGGCGATGTTAGGGCAGCAGATTAGGGGTACATAGGGATAATGTAAGTAGCGGTGGTTTACGGAGCGGCAGATTAGGGGTACATAGGTATAATGTAGGTTGCGGCGGTGTACGGAGCGGCAGATTAAGGGTTAATAATAATATTCAGGGGTCAGCGATAGCGGGGGCGGCAGAATAGGGGTTAATAAGTGTAAGGTTAGGGGTGTTTAGACTCGGGGTACATGTTAGAGTGTTAGGTGCAGACGTAGGAAGTGTTTCCCCATAGCAAACAATGGGGCTGCGTTAGGAGCTGAACGCGGCTTTTTTGCAGGTGTTAGTTTTTTTTTCAGCTCAAACAGCCCCATTGTTTCCTATGGGGGAATCGTGCACGAGCACGTTTTTGAGGCTGGCCGCTTGCGTAAGCAACTCTGGTATCGAGAGTTGAAGTTGCGTTAAATATGCTCTACGCTCCTTTTTTGGAGCCTAACGCAGCCTTTATGTGGACTCTCAATACCAGAGTTATTTTTATGGTGCGGCCAGAAAAAAGCCGGCGCTAGCTTTTCAGGTCGTTACCGACAAAACTCCAAATCTAGCCGTTAGGTTTTATTTCACAGATAAGTATGTATTTAGTTGTAAATATGTATTATCTAGTAAATAATTGTAAATTGAATTTAGCTCTATTTAAAATATGATAAAGTTATGGGGTGTTAGGGTTACGTTAGGGTTAGGGGTTAATATAGTTTAATTTAGGTTGTTGCGATGTGGGGGGCTGGCAGTTTAGGGGTTAATAGCTTTATTTAGTGGGGGCGATTTCAGGGAGCGGCGGAATAGGGGTTAATATATTTATTATAGTGTGGGCGATGTTGGGGTGCAAGGGAATAGGGGTTAATAACTTTAGTATAGTGGCGGCAATATCGGGAGCGGCAGATTGGGGGTTAATAGATTTATTTAGGTGTTGGCTGCGACATCGGGAGTGGCAGATTAGGGGTTAATACCATTATTTAGGAGTCAGCGATGTCGGGGGCAGCAGATTAGGGGTGTTTAGACTTGAGGTTTATGTTAGGGTGTTAAGTTTAAACGTAAAAATTTTTCCCCATAGACATCAATGGGGCTGCGTTACGGAGCTTTTCATTCCGCGATCGCAGGTGTTAGTTTGTTTTCTTACCCGCTTTCCCCATTGATGTCTATGGGAAAAGAGTGCACGAGCATGTCAAAACAGCGCTTGTATTTTGTGCGGTATGGAGCTCAACGCAACCATATCGCAAGCACAAGCCGGCTTTTTCAAAACTTGTAATGGCTGCGTTATAGAGGGTTAAATAACGCAACTTTTGTTGCGTTCGTTAAAAACCCTAAAGGGCATAACTCGTAATCTACCTGTATGTTTCCAAAACAGAACCATATTAGACAAATAAAAAAAAAATGTAGCCACTATTATCATAAAAACGACATTTCCTTCATATAACAATTAATGCATCTGTAAAATAACTTATTTGAAATAAAACTTCAACAACAGCATGTAAGTGAAATGTTTAAAATAAAGTCTATATATAGTAACTGTCGATTGAAACACTTGAATACTTCTCTTATGGGTAAAAATAAATCCTCCAAGTAAAGAATGTAACAAAAATGTGAAAGTCTAAAAGGATCCCTTTTGGGGAAAATCAATCTACTAGTTCCTTACTGTTTGCTCCTTGTAAGGTCTCAACTATATTATATAAAAGTTCAAAAAATGGGGATTTGAATAATTACAGTGTTTGTAATTCCCTAACATGCTATTATTACCGATAACCATATGCTTATTTATACAGTAAAAAGTGAAGCAAAAGAGAACTAGTAATGGCATTTATAATTTTGCTTCAACAACTCTGAAATTGGACATACAAATGCAAAAAGCACTATTGGGACCTATCTGAATACATCTGATCAGCCAATGATAAGAGGCATATATGTGTACCCACTAATCACCAGGTAGTTTCCAGTAGTGCATTGCTGCCCCTAAACCCATCTAAGTTTGATTTTCAACAAAGGATACCAAGAGAACAAAGTAAAATGGAATATTTAATTTTGACTTTCATGTCCCTTCAATAACTGAAACTACAACTCTTTTAATTAAAGAAATGTTGCACAAAACTGTAACACTTTGAGAAAGACCGTGTACATGACAGAAATAAGTTTGGGCATTTGTGCCCCTTACCAAGAAGCGATCAGGGGCCCGATCCGATATGCAGTGTTGCTCGCAAAAGCCGGCGATGCCAAATTTTGCGCTGGTTTCGTATCCTATATACGGCGTAACATAGAAGTTACGCACGTATATTTCACCCTTCGGCCGTAGTTTTTAGGCCCATAGACTGGTATAGAAAAGCCGCGCAGTTTGGTATCCAATATACAGCGTAAGGACTTACGTGGCAAAAATGTAGAAATCTTACTCCATTTTCACCTCGCCACAAAATGCAGGCGTAGTAAGCCTTACGCTGAGTATTGGAGCCCCCGTAACTCCCTAAACTGCCTGCAAAATAAAACCTAACACCTAACGCATGCGCAATGTCTATCTACCTGTCAACCGTAATCCCCCACCGCAATCCCTAATAAAGTGTTTAACCCCTAAACCGCTGCTCCCGGACCCCGCCGCCACCTACATTAAATGTATTACCCCCTAATCTGAGACCCCTACACCGCTGCCACCTATATTAACTATATTAACCCCTAATCTGAGCCCCCTACACCGCCGCCACCTATATTAACCCCTAATCTGAGCCCCCTACACCGCTGCCACCTATATTAACTATATTAACCCCTTATCTGAGCCCCCTACACCGCCACCACCTATATTAACTATATTAACCCCTAATCTGAGCCCCCTACACCGCCGCCACCTATATTAACTATATTAACCCCTAATCTGAGCCCCCTACACCGCCGCCACCTATATTAACTATATTAACCCCTAATCTGAGCCCCCTACACCGCCGTCATCTATATTAACTATATTAACCCCTAATCTGACCCCTCTACACCACCGCAACCTATATTAAATATATTACCCCCTAAACCTAAGTCTAACCCTAACACCCCCTAACTTAATTATTGTTTAAATAAATCTAAATAATATTAATATTATTAACTAAATTATTCCTATTTAAAACTAAATACTTACCTATAAAATAAACCGTAAGATAGCTACAATATAATTAATAATTACATTGTAGCTATTTTAGGGTTTATATTTATTTTACAGGTAACTTTGTATTTATTTTAACTAGGTACAATAGCTATTAAATAGTTAATAACTATTTAATAGCTACCTAGTTAAAATAATTACAAAATTACCTGTAAAATAAAACCTAACCTAAGTTACAAATACACCTAACACTACACTATCAATAAATTAATTAAATAAACTACAATTATCTAAACTAAAATACAATAAAATAAAATAAACTATATTACAAAAACAAACACTAAATTACAAAAAATAAAAAAAGATTACAAGAATTTAAGATAATTACAGGGTTACGTTAGGGTTAGGGTTAGGGGTTAATATAGTTTAATTTAGGTTGTTGCGATGTGGGGGGCTGGCAGTTTAGGGGTTAATAGCTTTATTTAGTGGGGGTGATGTCGGGGAGCGGCAGAATAGGGGTTAATATATTTATTATAGTGTGGGCGATGTTGGGGTGCAAGGGAATAGGGGTTAATAACTTTAGTATAGTGGCGGCAATATCGGGAGCGGCAGATTGGGGGTTAATAGATTTATTTAGGTGGCGGCGACATCGGGAGTGGCAGATTAGGGGTTAATACCATTATTTAGGTGCCAGCGATGTTGGGGGCAGCAGATTAGGGGTGTTTAGACTTGAGGTTTATGTTAGGGTGTTAGGTTTAAACGTAACATTTTTTTCCCCATAGACATCAATGGGGCTGCGTTACGGAGCTTTTCATTCCGCGATCGCAGGTGTTAGTTTGTTTTTTTACCCGCTTTCCCCATTGATGTCTATGGGGAAAGAGTGCACGAGCATGTCAAAACAGCGCTTGTATTTTGTGCGGTATGGAGCTCAACGCAACCATATCGCAAGCACAAGCCGGCTTTTTCAAAACTTGTAATGGCTGCGTTATAGAGGGTTAAATAACGCAACTTTTGTTGCGTTCGTTAAAAACCCTAAAGGGCATAACTCGTAATCTACCTGTATGTTTCCAAAACAGAACCATATTAGACAAATGAAAAAAAAATTAGCCACTATTATCATAAAAACGACATTTCCTTCATATAACAATTAATGCATCTGTAAAATAACTTATTTGAAATAAAACTTCAACAACAGCATGTAAGTGAAATGTTTAAAATAAAGTCTATATATAGTAACTGTCGATTGAAACACTTGAATACATCTCTTATGGGTAAAAATAAATCCTCCAAGTAAAGAATGTAACAAAA
Organism: Bombina bombina; assembly: GCF_027579735.1. Taxonomy (NCBI): domain Eukaryota; kingdom Metazoa; phylum Chordata; class Amphibia; order Anura; family Bombinatoridae; genus Bombina; species Bombina bombina. The sequence goes on along the minus strand of NC_069501.1, from coordinate 1,149,389,816 downwards.
ATGTGAAAGTCTAAAAGGATCCCTTTTGGGGAAAATCAATCTACTAGTTCCTTACTGTTTGCTCCTTGTAAGGTCTCAACTATATTATATAAAAGTTCAATAAAATGGGGATTTGAATAATTACAGTGTTTGTAATTCCCCAACATGCTATTATTACCGATAACCATATGCTTATTTATACAGTAAAAAGTGAAGCAAAAGAGAACTAGTAATGGCATTTATAATTTTGCTTCAACACCTATATTAAATATAGGTGGACATACAAATGCAAAAAGCACTATTGGGACCTATCTGAATACATCTGATCAGCCAATGATAAGAGGCATATATGTGTACCCACTAATCACCAGGTAGTTTCCAGTAGTGCATTGCTGCCCCTAAACCCATCTAAGTTTGATTTTCAACAAAGGATACCAAGAGTACAAAGTAAAATGGAATATTTAATTTTGACTTTCATGTCCCTTTAATAACTGAAACTACAACTCTTTTAATTAAAGAAATGTTGCACAAAACTGTAACACTTTGAGAAAGACTGTGTACATGACAGAAATAAGTTTGGGCATTTGTGCCCCTTACCAAGAAGCGATCAGGGGCACGATCCGATATGCAGTGTTGCCTGCAAAAGCCGGCGATGCCAAATTTTGCGCTGGTTTCGTATCCTATATACGGCGTAACATAGAAGTTACGCTCGTATATTTCACCCTTCGGCCGTAGTTTTTTGGCCCATAGACTGGTATAGAAAAGCCGCGCAGTTTGGTATCCAATATAAAGCGTAAGGACTTACGTGGCGAAAATGTAGAAATCTTACTCCATTTTCACCTCGCCACAAAATGCAGGCGTAATAAGCCTTACACTGAGTATTGGAGCCCCGTAACTCCCTAAACTACCTGCAAAATAAAACCTAACACCTAACGCATGCGCAATGTCTATCTACCTGTCAACCGCAATCCCCCACCGCAATCCCTAATAAAGTGTTTAACCCCTAAACCGCTGCTCCCGGACCCCGCCGCCACCTACATTAAATGTATTACCCCCTAATCTGAGACCCCTACACCGCCGCCACCTATATTAACCCCTAATCTGAGCCCCCTACACCGCCGCCACCTATAATAACCCCTAATCTGAGCCCCCTACACTGCTGCCACCTATATTAACTATATTAACCCCTAATCTGAGCCCCCTACACCGCCGCCACCTATATTAACTATATTAACCCCTAATCTGAGCCCCCTACACCGCCGTCACCTATATTAACTATATTAACCCCTAATCTGAGCCCCCTACGCCGCCGCCACCTATATTAACTATATTAACCCCTAATCTGAGCCCCCTACACCGCCGTCACCTATATTAACTATATTAACCCCTAATCTGACCCCTCTACACCGCCGCAACCTATATTAAATATATTACCCCCTAAACCTAAGTCTAACCCTAACACCCCCTAACTTAATTATTGTTTAAATAAATCTAAATAATATTAATATTATTAACTAAATTATTCCTATTTAAAACTAAATACTTACCTATAAAATAAACCCTAAAATAGCTACAATATAATTAATAATTACATTGTAGCTATTTTAGGGTTTATATTTATTTTACAGGTAACTTTGCATTTATTTTAACTAGGTACAATAGCTATTAAATAGTTAATAACTATTTAATAGCTACCTAGTTAAAATAATTACAAAATTACCTGTAAAATAAAACCTAACCTAAGTTACAATTACACCTAACACTACACTATCAATAAATTAATTAAATAAACTACAATTATCTAAACTAAAATACAATAAAATAAAATAAACTATATTACAAAAACAAACACTAAATTACAAAAAATAAAAAAAGATTACAAGAATTTTAAGCTAATTAAGCCTAATCTAAGCCCCCTAATAAAATAAAAAGCCCCCCAAAATAATAAAATTTCCCTACCCTAAACTAAATTACAAAAGTAATCAGCTCTATTACCAGTCCTTAAAAGGGCCTTTTGCAGGGCATTGCCCCAAAGTAATCAGCTCTTTTACCTGTAAAAAAAAGAACAACCCCCCATTACAACGAACCACACACACACCCCTACTCTAAAACCCACCCAATCCCCCCTTAAAAAAACCTAAGTCTAACACCCAAGTGCTCCTTACCTGTCCTGAAGACCGGCGGAGAAGGTCCTGTCCCAGGCGGTGAAGTCTTCTTCCAAGCGCGACCTCTTCTTCTTCCAAGAACCAGCCGGCGCGGAGCAGAGGAGTTGAAGACCGATGACCGCAGAGCTGAAGACCGTCCACTCTGGAACTGAAGACCGGCGATACTGGAACTGAAGATCGGCGACGCTGGAACTGAAGACCGCGGAGCCATGAAGTGTGGAGGATCCTCTTCATACGATCTCTGCCGTACACTGAATAGGAATTCAAGGTACTCGATTAAAAATGGTGTCCCTTGAATTCCTATTGGCTGATTTGAATAGCCAATAGAATAAGAGCTACTGACATTCTATTGGCTGATATAGAAGATACAAAAATGTTGCTGTATATCTTGCAGAACAAAGAATTGTGATACTACTGAAAGCTATATCCAAGAGGCCATACCAGCAGCAAGTACCAAAGACTATGGAAATTGATTTCCCATATAATGAAACCTTAAGATTTTTCTTAAAACAGTCTTCTCCAAACATTTCAAAGTATTGTGTACTCCTATTGTGAAAATGCTATCAAATATGAGACTTGATGTTTATAGTGTTAGTTATATATAGGGCCAGGTTACAAGTTGAGCGGTATTTAATGCTCCCGCTCGAGTGCTAACTCCGCTAGAAGTAAGCTTTTTATGGCGCATGTTGTGTAACGCACATATTAGTATTAGTAGAAGTTAAAAAGTTTTTGCTCACGCTCTAACCCGGGCACATAAAAAAGCTGAACTTAGAATATCGCGCGTGCGATAGCATATTCCCTCATAGAAATCAATGGCCAAAGAAGTGCAAGCACAAACATGATCACATATTCTCAAATGCACTAACCCTACATGAAAATATTAATATTTCACATTCCAATGTTCTTTACATAGAAGAATATGCTCTATTTATTCATAAATACATATATATAGTATATATATATATATATATATATATATATATATATATATATATATATATATATATGTATATATATATATATATATAGTGGTATTTTGCACAAATATAACATTTATACCTATGTACATTATATATATATATTATATAAGTATACTGTATATATAATATATATATATAAATATTATATATTGGTATATATATATATATATATATATATATATATATATGCATACAGAAAGGTATAGGAATATCTATTTAAAAATATGTAGAACATATGTGCAGAACATTGGAATGTGACATATTTACATTTAATAGAGCCCGTGTTTCTGGCAAGCCTCCAGGCTCGCCAGAAACACCAGTTATGACGCAGCGGTCTAAAGACCGCTGCTCCATAACCCTGTCCGCCTGCTCTGATGAGGCGGACAGGAATCGCCGCAATTCAACCCGATCGAGTATGATCGGGTTGATTGACACCCCCCTGCTGGTGGCCCATTGGCCGTGAGTCTGCAGAGGGGGCGTTGCACCAGCAGCTCTTGTGAACTGCTGGTGCAGTGCTGAATACAGAGAGCGTATTGCTCTCCGCATTCTGCGATGTCTGTCGGACCTGATCCGCACTGTCCGACAGACATTTGTTAAATAGGCCTCATAGTTAAAACCTTTATTAAATTTGGATATTGCATAAACATGTTTTTTCATGTTTTCATCTACTTTACTGTGCAAATGTCTTAGGCCACCATTATATTTGTTGTTTTAGCAATGGTATAATGAGCATATATAATTAATTCTCAGTCTCTTTATTAGAATATACAGAAAATACATGATATGTGTGTGCAGTACTAAAAAAACAGAAAAACAACTCAGAAAAATGCTTCTATAGGCTTAAGCGAGAAGTATTTAGTGTGACCTCCCCTTACACTTGAGCAATAGCAGAACCCTTACTCCCATAAACCTAAATGGAACCCTAATTAATATCATTGCTAACACTTGCATTTGGCCTACTATTTTATGTCAAAATGATTGCTGTGAAAAAAGTCTATTACACCAGGTTTGTGCAAGACATGCTTGAACATTACATACACATGTGGTATGACTAATTAATTGCAAGCTTGCTAGTAAGACCAACTTTCAATCGCATCATTCCATTTAAAATGCCAAATGTCACAGAATTTGACAGTCATAAAATCATATGTTTGCATCAGCAAAGCCATTCTCAAAGGGAAATCAGCAAACAAACTGGATACTCAAGAGGTGTTATTCAAGCTGTTACAAAGAAATGTGAAGAATTGGGAGAGGTCAAGTACAAAAAAGGACTAGAAGGCCAAGAAAACTTTCAAAATCTGATGAGAAGTTTCTCAGAGTTTCTTCTTTGAGAGACCGAAAGAAGTCCAACAAGGATCTGGCTCAGTATCTGGCAGCTTCATCGGGATTCCAAGTTGACCCATCTACAGTCCGAAGAAGCTTGATCAGGAATGGTCTTTGTGGAAGGGTAGCAGCCAAGAAACCACTTTTTTTCAGGAGGGGAACAGGGTGAAAAAGAGATGCCAAAGCTCACAAATATTGGAATGAAGATCAGTGGAAAAGAGTATTATGGAGTGATGAATCCAAGTTTGAGATTTTTGGGTCCAATCATATAGGTGAGAAGAAGAGTTGGAGAGAGATGGAAGAATGAGTGCTTGTGGCCTTCAGTGAAACATGGTGGAGGGTCGGTCCTGGGTTGGAGCTGCATTTCTGCCAGTGGTGTTGGTGATATTGTCTGAATTGATGGGATCATGAATTCTGAAAAATACAAACAGGTTTTAATTAATCATTCTATGCCTTCTGGAAAGCGCCTGATTGGAAAAGGTTTTAGGTTTTCAGCATGATAGCCATCCCAAGTACACTGCTAATTCAGTGAAATCATATTTAGAGAGAAACACAGCTGATAAAACACTGACAGTCATGGACTGGCCTCCACCTGACCTGAATATTTTAGAGGCTGTAAGAGATCACCTGGACAGATAAATAAATAAAAGACAACCTAAATCTAAAGAAGAATTCTGGGAAGTGCTAAAAGAAGCCTGGTATAATATACCAGAAGATTACTTCAGAAAACTTCAGGACAGTCTCCCCAAAAGAGTTCAAGATGTGCTTAGTGACAAGGGAGGTCACACTAAATACTGACTCTTGCCTGAAGAAGCCATTTTGTTCTGAAAATTTTGTTTTGTTATATTTGGTCTACATATTTCCTGTATTTTCAGTTTATAAAGAGACGAAAAATAAATATGGATGGTCATCAAAACTTTGCTAAAACAACAAATCTAATGGTGGCCTTAGACTTTTGCACAGTACTATATATATATATATATATATATATATATATATATATATATATATATATACACATACATACATACATGTCTATATATGTATTCATATGTATTTGTGTGTTTATATGTGTATATATACCAGAAACACGGGGCATGATACATATGCCCCATTGTATCTCTTTTTAGTATACTCACAGAGGAGTCAAACCCATATGCACAGGTTTCATTACTGACACATCACAACACTCAAAGATCATATGATTGTCATTGGTTTATGAACATTGTCAAGTAATCACATTCCACACAGGTTCTATGTACCTCAGCTAAAACTTATATCTACTTATAATAAGGTACAACCATGTATCCGTTTTTGATGTTTTACTTTAGATGTTTACTTTAATTCCTATATATATATATATATATATATTATTTTTTTTAACCATTCTGAAAGTAAGAATTTTAGATATTACAGAACATAGCACTGCAATATGGTGGTTGGCTTAGTATATTCAATCACACATTTTTCACAGGCATTAAAATATGACAGCAGACATTAGCTGAATAGAAGCATTTGTTTTGCGCCTCAAATGCATAAATGCAAATGCATTTGAATACAAGTCAATATTAGCTCAATTTCTCTTAAAGCAGTTATGCCTCAACAGTGGGGATAACATATTTTTAGCTTCAAGGGGAGATGACATTTGAGGAATTTAGCACATAAGTTTTAAAAGACATTATACCTTGAGGAAATAGATTCAATCAATCCATCTTAAACGTATTACAATAATTTACATTCTTGATGGCTTCCTTTTTAGCCAAATACAACTACCGAAGACAGTCATAAATAGAATAAATTATGTAAAATGTAAAGCAGTCAAATTATTCTTTATACACATTATTTCAGAAACACAAATATACTGTACTTGTGCATGTTTACAAGTTTAAACATATCCTTTTATGTATATTTATAAAAGTCAGGTGATACTGCTATAAAGTGAGAAGAAAGGAGACTCACTGATACCATTATTTCCAGAAGTAATTCCCTTTTTTGTAGTCTCCTTGGTATCCTGTAATTGTCCTTAGAATATATTAAAATTGTTAAAGTCTACTAGCTCAAACAAACATATGGAAGTTTTCTTAAATTTAATTTTATTTAAACTTCTAATTTGTTCAATATATGCAGGGAGGGCCAATTGGCCCCAATAATTCTGCTCACATATGTAACAGGATAATGTAAATTGAAACCAAATATAGTTGAAACTCAGGTTTGGTCTGGAAATGAATAACAATGAGAGTATTAAGAAAGATTTTTAATGAATAACTTAGCTGTCACATACATTTTTTTTTTAACAAATGCATCCTAAATCACCAAATTAAATAATGCAAAAAGAGCATAATTTAAACTGTATATAAAATATAGTTGAGTCAAGTTAATTGCTGTCAGTTATTGAATGTCGGTGATATAGTAAAAAATAATTATTATTAAGCTTCAGATACATATTTTTATGCATGGACAAAATAATGAAAGTGTTAAATATACCCTTACTTCAAGATAAATGACAAGCTAAGCATAGGCAAAGAAAATCTCTCTTTTACTTTATTTCACTAAATGTCCTTTCTGCCAGTCAATATCCTGTCTGTCAAGTGCATTTAATAAAAAATAACTGAATGATGAGTTAACTGGATTTGGAGAACGTTACAATGGAGCAAACATTATAATAAATAAAGAATTATTTGCATGTAAATGAGGGTTACAAAAACAATAAAATGATGCTGCTCATATAGTGCCTTGCAAAAGTATTCAGACCCACGACCAATTATTGCATTTTACTGAAAAATGTTCTAAAAATGTAACTTTATAATTTATATGAAAAATGTGTAATCTCAAAAATAATTATTTTAAGGGGACAATGAGTTACGGTTTAGGAAAATTATTTTAAAGAAATATTTTTAAAAATTAAAATATGCAGTTTGCAAAAATATTCAACCTCTCTGTTGTGGAAGTTCTATGTTTTCTGAACTGAAAAAATGACCTAATGGCATTACAATTACTTTAAAATTGGCCACTACCTGTAGCAATGTAACAAGAATTTTTATCTAAATCTTACTCTTGGTTTAGGATCATTGGTCAGTCTGCAGCTCTGAAGGAAATCTGAGACAATGAAGAATAAAGAACATTCTACAGTATTATAAGATTGAGTACCAAAACTGCAACAGTTATGAAAAGGTATAAACTAATATCAAAGTGTTTGGACTTCCCAGTTAGCACTGTTGAATAAATTATCTGAAAGCGGAAGCTACATCACACCACCCAGACACTGATGAGAAATGGTCATCCTTACGACCTCAGCAACCAATTAAGAAGGAGACTTGGGGAAAGTCATGAGAGGCCATTAGTCACTTAAAGAGCTACAGAGGCCAGTGGCTGAGACTAGAGTAAATTTGCTTCAGTCAACAGTTCCCAGAGCTTTGCATCAGTGTAACCAGTATGGGACAGTGCCAAAAAAGAGGCCATTACTGAAATCAAGCAATGCGATAGCACATCTGACGTTTGCTAAAAAGTATGAGACTGACTAACATATAGGAAAAGGTTTTGGGTTTAAATTAGACTAACATAGTGCTTTATAGCCAAAACTTTACAGTCCAAGGACAAAACTGTCCATACCTTAACAAACACTATCCCAATAGTTAAGTATGGTGGTGGCAGCATCATGTCATGGGTGCTTTTCATCCACAGGACCTCTGGGAATATTGTGAGAATTGAAGAAAGAATAGATGGAACAAAAACAGGTAAATTGTGCAGGAGAACCTATCAGATTACTAAAATGTTGAAACTTGGGAAAAAGTTCACATCTCAGCAGGACAATAATTCCAAGCATAAGGCAAAAGTAAGCTTGAAATGACTCAAGAACAGAAAATGTGAATATCAAAGAGTTACCCAGTCCTGATCTTAATCCTATTAAGCATATGCAGCTATTTGAAAATTGCAATCTACAAGCACCACAAAAACAAACTTGGGGCAAATCTGCCAAGAAGAATGGGAAAATTACCCAGTCAGTGTGCAAAGATAGTAGATAATAATTCCAAAATACTTAATTCTGTTAGTACAGCAAAAGGTGACTTGACTAAAATTAATATGGGGTTTGAATACTTATGCAAGCAGTATATTTCAGTTTTTCTTTTAACTATATACTCAGAATTACCTAATTTTTACCTAGATTGTGAGTTTTGCGCTAAACAGGGTGCAAAATGAATGCAACAAAAGTTGCGTTATTTCACCCTCCATAGTGCAGCCATTACAAGATACTGAAATGCCTCCTTGTGCGTTTGATATTGTGGCGTTAAGCTCAATACCGCATAAAAGTCAAGGGCTGCTTTGACGTGCTCGTGCATGCTTTCCCCCATAGACATCAATGGGGAGAGAGTGTTAGAAAAAAACCTAACACCTGAAGTGCGGAATGGAGATCGCCGTAACGCAATTCCATTGATGTCTATGGGGAAAAAAAAAAGTTACTTTAAAGCCTAACACCCTAATAAATTAGTGCTGCGGAATCTGTTGGCGCTCTACAAATAACCAATAATAATAATAATAATAATAACATAAACCCCAAGGCTAAAATCTGCTGCCCCCGATATCGAAGACACCTAAATAAAGTTAAATAAAAATAAACCCCTAATCTGCCGCTCCAGACATCGCCGCTACTAAAAAAGTTATTAACCCCTATTCTGCCGCTCCCCAACATCGCCGCCACTATAATAAAGCTATTAACCCCTATTCCACCACACCCCGACATCGGCGCCACTATAATAAAGCTATTAACCCCTATTCCACCGCACACAGACATCACCGCCACTGAATAAAGTAATTAACCCCTAAACCTCCGGCCTCCCACATCTCCACCTCTACATAAACCTATTAATCCCTAAAACCGCCGGCCCCCCACATCGCAAAACACTAAATTAAACTATTAACCCCTTAAACTAACACCCCCTAACTTTAAATTAAAATTACAATATAACTATCTTTAAATAAATAAAAACTTACCTGTGAAATAAATATAAACCTAACAATAAATAATAAATTAACCAAACCTTACTATTCTAATACAATTAAAAAAAAATACCAATTAAAAAAATCGAAATTACAACTAAAAACCCCCCAAAAATAAATAAATAAAATTATCAAAAATAAAAACAATTATACCTAACCTAATAGCCCTATAAAAAATAAAATAGCCCCCCAAAATAAAAACACCCCCTAGTCTATAATAAACTACCAATAGCCCTTAAAATGGCCTTTTGTACTGCATTGCCCTAAAGAAATCAGCTCTTTTACCTGTAAAAAATACAAAGTCCCCCCAACAATAAAACCCACCACCCAACCAACCCCCTAAATAAAAAACCTAACTCTAAAAAAATACAAAGCGACCCATTCCCCCTAAAGTGGCATTTGTACGGGCATTGCCCTTAAAAGGGCATTTAGCTCTTTCGCATTGCCCTTAAAAGGACACTTATCTCTTTTTCAAAGTCCAAAGCCCTAATCTAAAAAAAAAAAAAACACCCAAAAAAATCTGACACTAACCCCAGAAGATCTACTCATGGTTTCTGAAGTCCAGACATCCATCTCCATCCAGCCAGCAAGGTCTTCATCCATCCCGGGGGCGTCTTCTATCTTCATCCCGGCAGAGTGGAGCAGAGCCATCCTGGAAGCTGATCCCATCCTGTGCGAAGCGTCCTCTTCATACAGTTACCGCCGTACACTGAAGTTGAATGAAAGATAGCCATTTCAAAATGGCGTCCCTTGCATTCTTATTGGCTGATTTGATTCTTCAAATTCAAATCAGCCAATAGGATAAGAGCTACTGAAATCCTATTGGCTGTTCAAAACAGACAATAGGATGAGAGCTACTGAAATCCTATTGGCTAATTTGAACTGTGGCGTGTTTAGAATTCACTGTGGATTAGAGTCAAGAAACTGTGACATTTTTGGACACCAGAGTATACAAGAAGGGTAACACACTTACTTTTGATATATATGTGAAGGAAACAGATAAAAATACCCTCTTACAAATTACAATATGATAGTTTCCACCCCAGGCCACTTGTTAATTCCCTTCCAAAAAGTCAACTGCTACGTGTAAAACGAATTGTCACTGAAGAGGAAACTTTACAAACTAGACTAGAAGAAATGTCCCAAAAATTTGTAAATAGAGGATATCCATTAGCTGTAGCTCCATCATAAAAGGAAAATATTTTCATCACCCGTATGAGGGTAAGAGATTTCGGATACTTGTGAAGCCACTTTTGTAATCTATCTCATCAAGTATCCATGCTCCCTTATTTATATAGGGGAGATGACACATAAAGCTAGGGACAGAATGAGCCAACACCGCTTAAATATAAGGTGTAAGTTGTGTATATATATATATATATATATATATATATATATATATATATATATATATATATATACACTAATACTAATGCTTTTGTATTCCAATCTGTATTGTTTTTAATAGCTTGTCTATCTTATTTGGATTTGACAATTGCAAAACTTGTTATAAGTTGTTAAGTTGTAAAATTGTCTGCAGTTTACAAATAGGCATAAAGAAATATCTAAGATAAGTATAGTGAAATATTTGAAAATTGCTTAAAATTTGCCTTTATGTTGCAAATTATTATGTGGCAATATTGTATGCAGTATAAATAAGTATGGTCAAATATAATATATCCAAATTTGGTATTGATAAGATGTCATGGAAAATGTGCAAATTGTCCAGTAGCTGGAGTTATGGTACAAGAAATCAACGGAACGGCGCCAAACTTGAACCTTTATAAGACAGCTGATCAGTGTATTTGAACTTATGCATGATTAAGGGGCCTGTCCCTGAAACATCTCAATAACTTGCTGTTTAACGCTTTCTAAATAAACAATTTGTTTCACTAAGGTGCAGGGGAGCATCCATTTTTGTGAGCATAATTCTTTAAGTAGTGATTAATCTATTTTTTTATTTTATAATTCAGATAGCAGGGACAATAAAAAAAAAACCTACCAATTAAATAAAATCTAAATTACAACTAAAACCCCCCAAAAATAAAAAAATAAAATTATCAAAAACAAAAACAATTACACCTAACCTAATAGCCCTATAAAAATAAAATAGCTCCCCAAAATTAAAACATCCCCTAGTCTATAATAAACTACCAATAGCCCTTAAAAGGGCCTTTTGTACTACATTGCCCTAAAGAAATCATCTATTTTACCTGTAAAAAATACAAAGTCCCCCAACAGTAAAACCCACCACCCAACCAACCCCCCAAATAAAAAACCTAACTCTAAAAAAATACAAAGCTACCCATTGCCCCAAAAGTGGCATTTGTACGGGCATTGCCCTTAAAAGGGCATTTAGCTCTTTTGCATTGCCCTTAAAAGGGCACTTATCTCTTTTTCAAAGTCCAAAGCCCTAATCTAAAAAAAAAAAAAAACACCCAAAAAAACCTGACAATAACCCCAGAAGATCTACTCATGGTTTCTGAAGTCCAGACATCCATCCCCATCCAGCCGGCAAGGTCTTCATCCATCCCGGTGGCGTCTTCTATCTTCATCCCGGCAGCGTGGAGCAGAGCCATCCTGGAAGCTGATCCCATCCTGTGTGAAGCGTCCTCTTCATACGGTCACCGCCGTACACTGAAGTTGAATGCAAGATAGCCGTTTCAAAATGGCGTCCCTTGCATTCCTATTGGCTGATTTGATTCTTCAAATTTAAATCAGCCAATAGGATAAGAGCTACTGAAAGAGAGATTTAGGATACTTGTGAAGCCACTTTTGTAATCTATCTCATCAAGTATCCATGCTCCCTTATTTATATAGGGGAGACGACACATAAAGCTAGGGACAGAATGAGCCAACACCGCTTAAATATAAGGTGTAAGTTGTGTATATATATATATATATATATATATATATATATATATATATATATATATATATATATATACACACTAATACTAATGCTTTTGTATTCCAATCTGTATTGTTTTTAATAGCTTGTCTATCTTATTTGGATTTGACAATTGCAAAACTTGTTATAAGTTGTTAGGTTGTAAAATTGTCTGCAGTTTACAAATAGGCATAAAGAAATATCTAAGATAAGTATAGTGAAATATTTGAAAATTGCTTAAATTTACCTTTATGTTGCAAATTATTATGTGGCAATATTGTATGCAGTATAAATAAGTATGGTCAAATATAATATATCCAAATTTGGTATTGATAAGATGTCATGGAAAATTTGAAAATTGTCCAGTAGCTGGAGCTATGGTACAAGAAATCAACGGAACGGCGCCAAACTTGAACCTTTATAAGACAGCTGATCAGTGTATTTGAACTTATGCATGATTATTGGGCCTGTCCCCGAAACGTCGGAATAACTTGCTGTTTTACGCTTTCTAAATAAAGAATTTGTTTCACTAAGGTGCTGGGGACCATACGTTTTTGTGAGCAATCTATTTTTTTATTTTATAATTCAGATAGCACGGACAATAAAAAAAAAAAAAACACGTCAGAAGCACGTATCAGGAACACTATAGGGCAGTCTTGCAGCAATGCTTAAAATAACGCTTTACACTTTTGAGCACCAGACGGCATCAGTGTTTTCACAATGTATAACTTTGCTAAAAACATTTTTGCAAAACTACCATATACCAGCTCCTGAGGCTACCTAGGTATGCTCTTCAACAAAGGATACCAAGAAAAGAAAGGACATTTGATAGAAGCAAAAGGGGGGGGGATCAAACCTACACTCTATATAAATCATGAAAGTTGAATTTTGAGTTTCATGTCCCTGTAAAACTGAACATCTGATATAGCTAACAATGACTAATAACTATACATTTTGCACCATTATATCACAGCTATAAAGAAAATAATAATTGCATATCAATTTAACAACCATATCATGAGTTTAATATTACCAGTAATTTGCCTATAATGCTTTTTTTAATTCTGTGTAATAAAATTTAAATAGTTTATACATTTTCTTTAATCTCTGGTTTAGCTGTTTTTGTATCATTCTTTTTCGCTGAGTACAAGTACAAAGTCCTCCTGGAAATAGCTGTGCATGAAACCTTTTGTGTCTATAGCAGACACTCTCTAAAAACCAATTATCTCTATTTGTATCAGTTTTCTTGTATTTAGCAACCTTGAATACCCAATACTTTGTGCTTTTCAATTGTCGGATACCAGAACAAGTTCTTGCTGCAAAGACTGACATAAAGGAGCACAGGGTTAGTTTTTAGTGTCATTTGTGACTTTACATTTTACTTTTCAGTTTCAACATAACTATATGTAAAATTTTGGGTTTCATGTCCCTTTAAAGGACCAGTCAATACTGTAGATTTGCATAATTAACAAATGCATGATAACAAGACAATGCAATAGCACTTAGGGGCTTCTTTATCAAAGCGTCAACTGAAAATACGCTGGAATTGCGCGTCGTAATTGTCGCGAGATTGATCCGCCATAGTCAAAGCGTCAAGATTGGCAAATGTTGAAATGTGTGACGTAAAATACGATCCTGTGATCTCAATCCGACACAGATCGATGCGAGTTGAAAACCGTGGTATTCGAGCGGAATCATGTTCATTCGCCCTCCTAATCGACACTATTTGAAGTTCTCACAAAGTTATCAAAAATTCTACAGTTACGCTCGCGTCTTTTCCGACTCAGCGTACCTAGTTTTCAATCCGCAACCCTTGAGGTCACAGATGCCATAGAACTCAATAGGAGTTGAAAAACACAGAAAGTTTATGTTCGATGCTGCAAGAGAAAGTATATTACATAATAAAAGTAAATTAGAACATTTATTAAAAATTGTATACCCTTTCTAAACCAAACAATATTATTGCTCCACATTTGGTGCACTAGTAGATATAGGGATAAAAATGAAAAATAAATTATTACTTATGGATTATGCTACAACTTTGTCTCTCATTACAAAGCAAGGGGACAATATTATTTCTACATATTTGGTGCAAAGTTTTGCCCCAAACTTGTCACACTAATAGATATAGAGATAAAAATGAAATAAATACACAACATAATATAGCTAACTTCCTTTTTATTGGTTGGAGAAATCTATGTGCACCATGTTTAAGCCATGTAATACAAGTTCCACTCTCCACTTTGCGCCATATTTGACGCAACACTTTTCACACCAATTATTACGCAAACTCCTAAATAACCCACACACTAGTGAATTTTTCCACCACTTTTGATTGGAATATGCATAATCACATGATTTATGACATCAGCCAATCTGATTCAAATATACATTTTAAACTATCACTAACGAATCAAATTGCTCGATACTTGTGTCATTGATCACTCATCAGAACATGTAAGTGCCATTTGTTACATTGTGCATTATACTTTGAAAGTATGTATATGTGAAATTAGTATTAAAGATAAACATTGATGCTGACATTAGGACACACAGTGTAATATTTTAGACAAGGATTTTAAAATTCAAATTGATGTTTGATTCAATAGAATTTTAAGCTGGTAGCTCAAAGGGATAACCCACCTAACATTAAACTGTCATGATTCAGATACAGCAGAACTTAAAATCACCTCTTTACTGGCATGCTATATTCAGTGTATTTCTACCTTCTCTTGAATTTCTTTTTCAGTAAGAAAGGTCGTCTTATATGCCAGTCCATTTTATAACACCTGTGAAGAGGTGTTTTTTAAAAAAATAAATTGCAATCAGGAGGGGATAGACAGGTGCAGAGAGAAGCCTGGCCCAGCTCTTAAAGGGACAGGAAACCTCAAAATATTTTTTCATGATTTGGATAGAACAACTTTCCAATTAACTTCTATTATCAAATTTTATACATTCTCTTGTTATCCTTTGCTGAAGGATCAGCATTGCACTACTGGCAGCTAGCTGAACACATCTATTTAGCCAATCAAAAGAGACACATGTGTGCAGTCACCAATTAGCAGCAAGCTTCCACTAGTGTAGGATATGTGCGTATTCTTTTCCAACAAGGGATACCAAGAGAACAAAGCACATTTGAAAATAGAAGTGAATTTTAAAGTGTTTTAAAATTAAATGCTCTATCTGAATCATGCAACTTAAATGTTTACTTATTCCTTTAAAATATCCATTGATTGCAAATAAATACAAATGATACTCTGATTACATGTTATATTTGCAATTATTCTTGCTCAGAATAATAATACATTTACAATATATACAAATAGTGGTATAAATAAACACAGAGATATGACAGACAACATGTAAATACGGGACATGTAAATACGTTTGCAAAAGATTTCTGACATAACATATATATATGCACACACATGTAATTCTAGCATTAATAATAATTTTAAAAAATAAATAAAAAAAATATGACTCCTAGAAATACAAATACACATTCATTTATATGAAAGTATCATATAACAGTTTTTTTGTATAACAAATAAATATAAAAATAACTTTCTATGAGATATTGTTTGTTCAGGTATAAATGTAGCTATTTCTTGGACATTAACAGATGAAAAATAAAAGATTAACTTTAGAGAAATGTGCTTGTTCATGGACAGTAATGAAATAGTATAAATAAAGTTGGGAAAAACCCGAATAACCGCAACATCGATGACTGTTCTTCGCACCGTACTTGACGTGCATGTTTTTGACGGCTTTTTAGATAAATAAGGAGATCATATTTATGTCCGTGGCAGCGATGTCTGGTGATGTCTGGCGAGTGTATTGACGCCGGCGAATGCAACATAGTTGACGCTTTGATAAACAGGCCCCTTAGTCTGAATTTCAAATCAGTGGTAGACTTTTTTTCTGACAAATTTATGTCTATTTCCATTCTTCCTGTATCATGTGACAGCCATCAGCCAATCACAAATACATATACGTCTATTCTGTGAATTCTTGCACATGCTCAGCAGGAGCTGGTGACTCAAAAAGTGTAAATATAAAAAGACTGTGCACATTTTGTTAATGGAAGTAAATTGGAAAGTTGTATAAAATTGCTGCTCTATCTGAATCATAAATGTTTAATTTTGACTTTAATTGTCCCTTTAATTACACACCTCATCTTTAACAGCAATAATATTACAAATGATCCAGAAACTTGCTAAGTGTTCTCTTAGCTCAGATAGATGCAAAATAATATTTTATTTATTGTTTTTCCTTTCAAAATAAAAGAGTGTATTGGCTTAATTCCAGCTGTTTAAATCTTCCAGCATAGCTTTCCATTTATTTAGTTTTGAAACTATGCCTTTGGGATATAGATACTAATGAAAAAACCTTCTGGCACTTTGTGGTTGTATGTAGAGAGGCTATGCATATCTCATTTATCTAACACCAACATTAAGACAGGGGCAAGTTACAACAGGACTAACAGGTGTTTTATTTGTACTTCAATAAATATACCCTTTAACCCTAAAGCTGCCATTGATAGCCGCAACATAGTGTAGAGTTCAAGATGAAATCATTTTTTCTTAAAAAAAAGAAAGCTTTAGGGTTTTGCAGAAAGATGGTTGAAGCATAATGGAATCTTCTTCTAGCAAAAATGATAGGTTTAGCTTTAAAGAGGAAATTAAACAACACATTCAAAATGCATAAGGCTATCCATGAAATTAATTACAATTGCATAGCCTTATTTTTTCTCTGTTGGATCAAAAAATGATATTAATTTAAAAAAAAAAAAAAATCTTTATAATTTTTGAAATTTGTTTTTTCTAGTACCAACTTAGGGACCCATCTCAATCCTATTGTATTATTATTTGTGACAATGACACAACGTTTTGGGGGCAAATGCCCCTTAATCAAGATTAAGCACATTATTAAGGGGCAATGGACCCAAAACATTCTGTTTGTTTTGATCCTGCTTGGAAATTCAATAAACTAAGAAATAAGTTTTGCACTACTGGAGAACCTCCACTTTGTTTGTTTTGTATGGACTTTTAGAGCTTGGCAGCGGCTCTCCTAATTGAGACTTGTGTGCTGGAAAAAATGAGCATCTAGAGACAGGTTGTAATTATCTGTGGTTCCCATTAATTCTAAAGGGAAGAGGAAAATGTTTGTGTTTTTGTAACTATCACAGTCACCTATCCTAGATACATGTAACTGTGGTGCTGGAAAACTATAATTACCCGACAAATTCTAGCCATGAAACTCAAACTTAATTGACCCTTACTGTGACCCCCACCATGTAATAAACCCTAACAGCAACTCCCTGCTTGAATTAACCTTGAGATTCTGCAATGTCATTAACGCTAACTCTACCTGCCCCAACCCCATTATCCAACCCTTTGCCTGCCCCAATCACAGTCCCAGCCAACTAGTCAAGCTCCAACATGACAATCCACTCCTTTTTAAAAGCTATATCTCCCTACTCCGACAAATGCACCCATCCAGGGATAAATGCTTGAACAAGCCACTAGGAAAGTGGTGAAAGGATCGTTGGAGTTTGCTGTTTTTAAGGACAGTGTAAGGACAGTTTTACTGCTGGGTTCTTGGCTATTCTTTTTTTCAGATCATTGTGCATGTGGTATGTTCATGATAAATGTTACTGAGCGGAAGATATCAGCTGTAAAGCCTGTACACAGTATTGCCCTTTGTATTGTACATTTTATGTATTTTAAATAAATATTTTATGAGCTACTGTTTCTGTTTTATCTGGAGGAAGCTGAGGAGCTAAATACCTACCTGCTTAACCACTTAGAGCTAAGTATAGTTCATTGCTATGTGAGTACCAGTCAATTAGACTATTTTCCCCTTAGTAAAAAAAAGTCTGAACTATTGTCTGTTTTCTGTGTTATTTCTCTGCCTAATAGAACAAGAGGGAGTGCTGAGGGGCCTGATATCTACCTGCCTAACTACTAAGAGCTGAGTTATAGCTCAAAAGTGTGAGTACTTGACCACTCATATAAACATTTATTTGTTAAAACGGACTTCACTATTGCCTGTTTCCCTTTTTTCCCCTGAGGTCTATTTCCAGGATTAACCCAGCACCCAAAAGAATCTGGAGGATATCTCAATCTGTGGGATTGAAGGACTATATCCTTTTATTTTTATCTTTATTTTACACAATTGTTATGGCAAATGCAAGCTTACGCTGATTTCATGCTACACAATGCCCCTCACTGGTAAATCTCGTCAAGTGTAACCCCCCTCCTTTATGACCCCCATTACTAATAATTTATAGATTAATAGCAAAAAGCCAGAACGCAAAATATCACTGTTATTCTATTAAAAAGAATACACCGTAAAGTGAAGGTAAAGTCGATCGGTATGGGAAATATCAATGTAAGTAGTTTAAAAAATAAACCCCACTTTCATTCATGAGGTTTTTTTAAATGATAAAATAAAACCTTTATTCAGGATAATCAATCCGATTTTAACATACCCCTTCTCCCCCCGACGCTGGTATACAACTTTTTTGTTGGTGAACTCATTTGCCCATTTGATTTTCTGGCCGTTAGGCAGCCAACTACCCACACAAAACGTCCCTTCTATCCACCGTGCCTGTGCTTCATTTAGCGTCTTAGCCATTGTATATAGATGTGCATTAAACATGCGCACCACTCCTCATTTCATTAGTGAGCTTGGATGCCTACGTAGAGAGCGGGTGGAACCGCTCTTTACATCACAGAACTGAGAAAATAACTACGAAATAGAAAAGGGGTGGATTAACAGAGGGGTAAGGATCTCGAACTAAAATGAAAAATAAAGATATTTAGGAATTATTTTAAAAAAACATAGCGACTTTGTTATATATGTCATAATAAAGCTAACTGCCTATTCCACACTGCCCTACTTTACCTTCACTTTAAATAGAAATATGTATCAATATTCTGCTTTTAGGGGTAGATTTAATAAGCAGGAGATGCTGCTTTATACCCCCGTAGTTTCCGGCTCACCAGAAACATAAGTTAAGAAGCAGCAGTCGTAAGACCGCTGCCCCTTAACTTGTCTGCCACCTTTTAGATGGGGGACTGCAATCATCCAAATTCGATACGATCGTAATGACTGACACACCCTGCTAGCAGCTGCGAATTGACACCCCTTGATTGGCAGCGAATATGCAGGGGGCAGCAATGTAATTTGTCAACAGTCATTTAGAAATGCCGGGAGGATATGATTCGCTAAATGCCTGTTGGCAATTTACATTGCTAGCCCTTAATTTTTGTGACTAGATAGGTTGGTGAGTGTATATGTGCACTTCACAGCTGCAGGGTTAAAATTCAAATCTAAATTTCAGCGATGTGAACCAGAGTGCTTGTTAAGTGCTTAAAAAAAGCTTATAAAACCATATGTTTTACATACATAAAGTGTCATTAAAGTGTTAATACAGTGCTTTTAAAACCATATGCTTGGCATACATAAAGAGAGTATGTGCTTGCATTTAAAATGTTTTAATATTCACAAGGTAATACAATAATTGAGAATTCTAAAGCATGACCGGTCATACCACAAAAATATAAAACTAAGTGCATATAATATATATATCTCACTTTTACAAGACTATTGCTAGTGTAAGATCCTATCTTAAGGATCACTCGATAATAACATGTCCACAGTAATAATGTGTAAGAAGGATAAGCACTTTTTCTGTGGGAAATAAACACACAATTTAAAAAGTCCTTAGTGCTGTTTTTGGACACACAATACAGTTAAACTTTGATTCCGTTTTTGTTTCCGTTATTGTTTCTTATATTGATTATTCCATGTTGTTTCTAGTAATTTACTGTTATAAATATACTTATGTCCAGTTCCGCTTTGATGTTTAACTACCATTTGTTCAAAGTTTTGTGCAAAGTGTTAAGTAAAGCTGATAGCGGTATTGCTAGCACCACACATACAGGCTTATACACCCCTCTTGGAAAAGTGCCTACCTTTTTTGGCTGGAACGGCTCCCTAAATCTCAGTTTATAGCTATCTTGTACTAATTCGGAAGAGCCTCGGCACGGGTGTCTGAAAAGCTCTGAATGGGAGCTAGCCCGTTCACTGCTTCTCCAATGTTACTAGTCGTTTCGTGTCACCTGATTTGGACAGCCAATCGAAGGGAGATAGGCGTAGTAGTCTATTGTTGAATCCTTACTCTGCGCAGAGTGTTTAGAGAAATATAGTTCCTTTGTTATCTCATGCAATCCTCCGTCTGTGAACAAGATCCTTCTTAGAAATTTACCATCAATGCGTTACACTGATTAAAGGCCTTATCAAGAATTTATCGGTCTTTATAGTCTTGTAAAAGTGAGATATATATTATAGGCGCTTAGTTTTATATTTTTGTGGTATGACCGGTCATGCTTTAGAATTCTCACTTATTTCATTACCTTGTGACTATTAAAACATTTTAAATACAAGCATATATTCTCTTTATGTATGCAAGACATATGGTCTTAAAAGCACTTTATTAACACTTTAATAACACTTAACAAGCACTCTGGTACACATCACAGACATTTAGATTTGAATTTTAACCCTGCAGCTGTGAAGCGCACAAATACACTCACCAACCTATCTATTCACAATCATCACTTTCCATCCCATTGTGAGAACGGGATAGTATATGTAGCAAGGGTTAAAACTAGCCCAACACTAACCCCTTATAAATTAGCCCTTAATTTTTACATGTTTTTTTTATTTTCTTAATTCAACAGCCCTGATCTCTTGGAACACCAATGTGAACCTTTCTGAGCAGTATTTCTTGGTTATATTTCATGTTAACTTCACTTATTGATAAACAATATAAGGTCCTTGCTTGATAAAGCTTGAAAAATATAACTAAAAGCACACTTTTCAGATAAATCAGTCACTGTGGTTTACCTTCTCTTTGGCCATGTATCATTTTGTATCTTTTAAAGGGACACTGAACCCAAATTTTTTCTTTTGTAATTCAGATAGAGCATGCAATTTTAAGCAACTTTCTAATTTACTCCTATTATCAATTTTTCTTCGTTCTCTTGCTATCATTATTTGAAAAGGAAGGCATCTAAGCTTTTTTTTTTTTGTTTCAGTACTCTGGACAGCACTTTTTTATTGGTTGATGAATTTATCCACTAATCAGCAAGTACAACCCAAGTTGTTCACCAAAAATGTGCCGGCATCTAAACTTACATTCTTGCATTTCAAATAAAGATATCAAGAGAATGAAGAACATTTGATAATAGGAGTAAATTAGAAAGTTGCTTAAAATGTCATGCTCAATCTGAATCATGAAAGAAATTTTTTGGGTACGGTGTCCCTTTAAGTCTATAAAAATGTCTGTGAGAACAACCATGAAAGGCTGCAAAACATCAGTTTGTTTTTTTTAACCAGATTTTCTGTTAAATGAAATGCTAAAAATGTATTGCAATACTGTTTTTTTTTTTTTTTTACAGCTCTTGTCCTTAAATATTTTTCTTATAGTTCTCTTTATGCCTTAATGTAGAAAAGATCAGAAATACTGAAGACCCAGAGTTGCCCTGTGCACTGAGGAAATAACGTGGAAACATTAAAGATAAAAATACTTTTCCCTTTCATCTTTTTTCACACAGTCTCTAAAAATACAGACTATACTGATGCCTCGAATGTTATTACACACTTGCTCTTACAGCTTACAGCTTGGGAAATAGAACATTGACTCACCTAATTTCATGCCATGCTAATGTATTTTTTACTTCAGATTGCACTTACTGGAGCATTAAGCAAATTATGTTAACATGCACAAGGGATGTTACAAGTGTTTTCTAAATGCAGTTATTTCAAATCTATGGGCCTAAATTACCTCATAATAGACAATTCCCTCCAGTGAGAATAAACACCAGAAAGGTGAATCATTATTTGTCCTTTATTCACTGAAATGTTCAAGATATTTTAACTAGATATGTGCAATTCGTTTCGGATCGATTCGGAAATTCGGATAATTCGGAGATTCGGATCGAACTGAATTTCCGAATTAAAATACTGCCGAATTTACCGAATAAATCCAAATTAGTTCGGATTTATTCTGTAAATTCGGATGGCCATGGATTACACTACTATTGTACAGTATAGTTGAACTTTAAGATTAGGTTTTCAAAATGTGTGTATGTCTCTTTAATTAGGATACTTAACTGCACCTTTTCCACGTTAGACTGTTTTCATAAGCCTGTGAAATTAGGATTTTATGCCATGACGATACTATTTTGTTTTATTTATGGTAAATATGTCATTATTATGTATAATATTATCAATGGCTAGGAATTATTTCTTCCTAAATTATGTAACCAGTATACCCTGTGTTCAGGGGAACTGAGACAGTAAGAGGATCTAATTAAAGCTATTATAAAAGGCCGGTCTCCCACACCAATTCAGCATCTGACGAAGCCCCAGTATCAGCCCAGGAAAAGGGGAGGGGCAAAACGTGTAATGTTTGGTGACCTGTAAACCGGTGAATCGTGTCCAGGCTGCTGAAGTTTGTTCTCTGGATCTATCCTGACTTTCGAGTTGCTACCAATAGTGAGCGATGCAATGTATCTGTATGGGAGTAACCACATTTCACTGGAAGTTTGCAACGGAACGGTTTTGACCTAAAATTGGTAACCGTGAAGGTACTTTGTAAAGGGATATGTTATTTGAACACTGGATTTAAAGCAAACAAGCTTGTGATTCAAGTCTGCCTATGATATTTTTATCAGTGTAGCGTGTTCATACACTATGGGCTTCACTTTCCATTTTGGCAACTAAGTCACAGTTCAAGGAACTCTGCCACATTGTAACATCATAATAGCGTTATATGCTCCAATACTTTGGGTTGCATTATACTGTTGTGTTTGAACCATTTTGAGTTTAGGTATAGAGCGTGTTTTATACACTTATGTGCTCTGGTACTTGCTAAACTCTGATGTTCTTTCCTTGTAACATTCATATTTGCTTTCCAGGCCTGGATTTATATTTACATGTGTTTTGCAGCTTTTTAATTAAGGTGTTTTTTGGTTTATCAAGGGGTATAGTAAACAAGATTTAATTTTGAACCTGAGTGCAGCCGTGTCATGCTTTCACATTCACGAGTTGTGTGAATGTAACTTTCTTTTTAGTCGTATACATTACATTTGGGACTGCTTGCACCTACTACATTAGGATCTATTTATATACATTCTCACTGGCTACCAGAGTGCACCCCCCCCCCTGTGCATATAGATATATACACACACACATATATACATACACATATACAAATACACACACACACACACATATATATATATATATATATATATATATATATTATATATATATATATATATATATATATATATATGAAACTTTTGGGCTCTTCCCTGTCCAACACCATGTTGCTACCATTTTTATACTCCACTTGAAATCTAGGCCTAAGTATGCTGGTCTTAAGGTTATACAAGATCATTTTAATGATAAACTCCTTTCCCAGATTCTTATACTCTGATCCCATTTGTTAAGCCTGCTCCAACTCTATAATGCTGATTCATACACATAATGGTGTTAGGAATCTATATAATGATTTATAGTTAATGCATTCATAATGTGAGCAAGGACCGAGTGTAAATTACCAACAAAATTATAAGACTCAAACTAGCATTCTGAATTTTAAACTTATTAACTCATGAAGAACTATATGCAAAGGCAGTGGATGTTTCTAGTTAATCAGCCACCCTATTAATGTATATACATATTGGGATTTCATTAGTAGTGGTTCAAGATATAATATGTTTGTTCATAGAAAGTGTTACTTTTTAATGGACCAACATACTTATAAATATTGTATGTAATAAGTTTGAATCGCTCACACGCTAACCCAACAAGATTTAAACTTACAACGCTAACCCTAAAGGTAGTTATAAATATTTTACATTCCAATGTTCTTCACATAGAAGAAAATGTTCTATTTATTTATATATATATATATATATATATATATATATATATATATATATATATACCTACATACCTAGTATATATACATTATAGCCCTTTCCATTCAAATATCTTGTCATTTACCATATACCTTTTAACCCTTATAAATATTTATTTTTAATATTTATGTAGATCATTTTTTTCCGATGGTGTATATATGAGTGTAACATTTAATTTTAATCAGATGGTTTAGTGGTGCAAAAGGAAATTAATTACAATACTTTCCTATCAAAGTCGAGATTGTGGTATAAAAACATGATTTACAAAACGCCAGTAGTAAGTGACAGTCAAATCTGAAAATTAGACATAAAAACACACTATTTGTAGATGTTGGGGTCCTGACCAGCAAGTTATGTTGCTGGTCATTAAGGGGTTCATGAATCAATATCATGTATGTTAATAGACCTCTACAATGTCTCTTGTAGTAATTTCAGAGTATTGTACACATGTGCAAGATAATAGACTGTTTCCAAATAGCCATGTCAAATTTGAAAAATCAAAACCGGCCTTGAAAAGGTATTGAAAAGTGACTCAAAAACTTTTGTGATTGCTGACAACTTTTCGGCCCTAAAGGAAAACTAAGAGCTAGATTAGAAGTGCGGCGCAAACGGTTTTGCGCTAGCGCAATCACAATTTTGTGAGCCATTTTCAATCCATTGATATTACAAGTGCTGCAAAATTAATCACCTTTTACGCTTCAATCTTTTAACCAATCTCAGAGATGTGGTAAAATGTTTTCCAGAAAATAAAAAGTTGCACAAAACACAACAAAAATACATTACAAAGTATACTTACACCCATAAATACCCCCAAATCACAGAATACCTAAATAAACTATTAACCCCTAAATCGCCATCCTCCCACATCGCAAAATACCTAAACTATTAACCCCCTAAACCGCCATCCCCCCACAACGCAAAGTTGTAAACTAACATCTAAACCCCCTAATCTAACCCAAATAATATACCCCTAAATTAACTAAAAATAATCTTAAAAAACAAAAGCAACTTACCTGTAAAACTAAATAAAAACCTAATCTTAACTTTAAAAAAAACTACCATTGCTAAAAAATAAAAAAAACTAACATTACAACCAATATAAAAAAAACCTTACAGTACAGAAAATAAAAAAATAAATTACCAAAAATAAAACAATTGAATCCTATTCTAATACCTCTTAAAAAAACAACCCCCCCCCCAAAAAAAAAATGTCTAAAAAATAAACTACCAATAGTCATTACATTTTATATATAACTATACCCTTTGAAGGGCATTGCCCTAAAGTGATCAGCTCTTTTTGTGAAGAAAAAAACCCCACTAACCCTTTTAACATTACAACCCCCACCTCCCAAAATAAAAAAACTAACTAAATTACCCATTCCCCTGAAAAGGGCATTTAGATGGGCATTGTCCTTAAAAGGGCATTCAGCTATTTTGCTGCCCCCAAAAAATAAAAACCCTACTCCTAGATTTAGAGTTCTGCGTTAGCCGCCAAAACCAGCATTAGGGGGTCCTAATGCTGGTTTTGGCCGCCCGCTGGTATTTAGAGTCAGTCAGGAAAGGGTCTAACGCTCACTTTCCAGCCACGACTTTTCCATACCGCAGATCCCCCTATGACAATTGCGTAGCCTATCTATTCAATGGGATCTTTCTAACGCCTGTATTTAGAGTCTTGGCTGAAGTGAGCGTTAGAAATCTAACGACAAGACTCCAGCCGCAGAGAAAAGCCAGGAGTTAAGAGCTTTCTGGGCTTACGCCGGTTCATAAAGCTCTTAACTACTGTGCTCTAAAGTACACTAACACCCATAAACTACCTATGTACCCCTAAACCGAGGCCCCCCCCCACATCGCCGCCACTCTAATAATTTTTTTTAACCCCTAATCTGCCAACCGCACACCGCCGCAACCTACATTATCCCTATGTACCCCTAATCTGCTGCCCCTAACACCGCTGACCCCTACATAATATTTATTAACCCCTAATCTGCCCCCCCCCCAAAGCCGCCGCTACCTACCTACAATTATTAACCCCTAATCTGCCGACCGGACCTCACCGCTACTCTAATAAATGTATTAACCCCTAAAGCTAAGTCTAACCCTAACACCCCCCTAAATTAAATATAATTTTAATCTAACGAAATTAAATAAATCTTATTAAATAAATTATTCCTATTTAAAGCTAAATACTTACCTGTAAAATAAACCCTAATATAGCTACAATATAACTAATAATTATATTATAGCTATTTTAGGATTTATATTTATTTTACAGGCAACTTTGTATTTATTTTAACCAGGTACAATAGCTATTAAATAGTTAATAACTATTTAATAGCTACCTAGTTAAAATAAATACAAAATTACCTGTAAAATAAATCCTAACCTAAGTTACAATTAAACCTACACTATCAATAAATTAATTACATACAAATACCTACAAATAAATACAATTAAATAAACTAACTAAAGTACAAAAAAGAAATAACAAAGCCCCCCAAAATAAAAAAATGCCCTACCCTATTCTAAAATAAAAATTGAAAAGCTCTTTTACCTTACCAGCCCTTAAAAGGGCTTTTTGTGGGGCATGCCCAAAGAATTCTGCTCTTTTGCCTGTAAAAAAAACCATACAATACCCCCCCAACATTACAACCCACCACCCACATACCCCTAATCTAACCCAAACCCCCCTTAAATAAACCTAACACTAAGCCCCTGAAGATCTTCCTACCTTATCTTCACCACACCGGGTATCACCGATCCATCCAGAAGAGGGTCCGAAGTCTTCCTCCTATCCGGGCGATGTCTTCATCCAAGCGGGGGCTGAAGAGGTCCATCATCCGGCTGAAGTCTTCATCCAAGCGGGGGCTGAAGAGGTCCATCATCCGGCTGAAGTCTTCTATCAAGCGGCATCTTCAATCTTCTTTCTTCCGGCTCCATCTTCATCACGCCGACGCGGAACATCCATCCTGGCCGACGACTTCCCGAAGAATGACGGTTCCTTTAATGGACGTCATCCAAGATGGCGTCCCTCGAATTCCGATCAGCCCATAGAATGCGAGCTCAATCTGATTGGCTGATTGGATCAGCCAATCGGATTGAACTTGACTCTGATTGGCTGATTCCAGCAAAAGGCCCTTTTAAGGGCTGGTAAGGTAAAAGAGCTTTTCAATTTTTATTTTAGAATAGGGTAGGGCATTTTTTTATTTTGGGGGGCTTTGTTATTTTATTAGGGGGCTTAGAGTAGGTGTAATTAGCTTAAAATTGTTGTAATATTTTTATATTGTTTGTAAATTATTTTTTTATTTTTTGTAACTTAGTTCTTTTTTATTTTTTGTACTTTAGTTAGTGTATTTATTTGTAGGTATTTGTATTTAATTTATTTATTGATAGTGTAGTGCTAGGTTTAATTGTAGATAATTGTAGGTAGTTTATTTAATTAATTTATTGATAGTGTAGTGTTAGGTTTAATTGTAACTTAGGTTAGGATTTATTTTACAGGTACTTTTGTAATTA
Source organism: Bombina bombina (assembly GCF_027579735.1). Lineage (NCBI taxonomy): Eukaryota > Metazoa > Chordata > Amphibia > Anura > Bombinatoridae > Bombina > Bombina bombina. The sequence goes on along the minus strand of NC_069501.1, from coordinate 1,149,361,969 downwards.
TTTTAACTAGGTAGCTATTAAATAGTTATTACCTATTTAATAGCTATTGTACCTGGTTAAAATAAATACAAAGTTGCCTGTAAAATAAATATTAATCCTAAAATAGCTACAATATAATTATTATTTATATTGTAGCTATATTAGGGTTTATTTTACAGGTAAGTATTTAGCTTTAAATAGGATTAATTTATTTAATAAGATTTATTTTATTTTGTTAGATAAAAATTATATTTAACTTAGGGGGGTGTTAGGGTTAGGGTTAGACTTAGCTTTAGGGTAGACATGTGCAATTCGTTTCGGATTAATTCAGAAATTCTGAAAATTCGGCAAATTCGGAGATTCGGATCGATCCGAATTTCCGAATTAAAATACTGCCGAATTTACCGAATATATCCGAATTAGTTCGGATTTATTCGGTAAATTTGGATGGCCATGGATTACACTAGTATTGTACAGTATATTAGGTTATATCACTCTGCTATGGGTTACACCTAATATACAGTACATAATACTAGTCTAATACACAGCACACATACCGAAATTCCGAACCGAATCGAACAGAATCCAGCCGAATTTTTTCGAATTCGAATGAATCCGAAACGATCCGAAACAAAATTCGAAAAACTACGAATCGATCTGAACCGAAACTAAACAAATTTTTCGATCATGCACATATCTACTTTAGGGGTTAATACATTTATTAGAGTAGCGTGAGGTCCGGTCGGCAGATTAGGGGTTAATAATTGTAGGTAGGTAGTGGCGACGTTGGGGGGGCAGATTAGGGGGTAATAAATATAATACAGGGGTCGGCAGGGGTTAGGGGCAGCATATTAGGGGTTCATAGGGATAACGTAGGTTGCGGCGGTGTACGGAGTGGCAGATTAGGGGTTAATAGTATAATGCAGGGGTCAGCGATAGCGGGGGCGGCAGATTAGGGGTTAATAAGTGTAAGGTTAGGGGTGTTTAGACTCGGGGTTCATGTTAGGGTGTTAGGTGCAGACATAGGAAGTGTTTCCCCATAGGAAACAATGGGGCTGCGTTAGGAGCTGAACGCTGCTTTTTTGCAGGTGTTTTTTTTCAGCTCAAACGGCCCCATTGTTTCCTATGGGGGAATCGTGCACGAGCACGTTTTTGAAGCTGGCCGCGTCCGTAAGCACCGTAAGTTGGTATTGAGAGTTGAAGTGGCGGTAAATATGCTATACGCTCCCTTTTTGGAGCCTAACGCAGCCCTTCTGTGAACTCTAAATACCAGCGGTATTTAAAAGGTGCGGGGGAAAAAATCATGTGTAGCTAACGCACCCCTTTGGCCGCAGAACTCTAAATCTAGCTAATCTATAACCCCCCCCACAAAAAAAACAAAAACCTAACACTAACCCCAAAGATGCTACTCATCGATAATGATGAGCAGTGCTCCATCTTCATATATCTTCATCCCGGCAGAGGTCCATCTTCTAACGTCATCCCAGTGGCAGCAGCAATGGACACGGCAATGTCAGTGGTTCTCTTCAGACCTTCAACACAGGTCCTTTTCATGCTGTCTCCAGCCACACACTGACTAGTGAATGCAAGGTACCCCTTTTATAAAGGGGTATCTTTGCATTCCTATTGGCTGATTTGAATCTTCAAATTCAAATCAGCCTTTAGACTAAAAGCTTTTATTATTATTATTATACTTTATTTATGAAGCGCCATCATATTCCGCAGCGCTGTACATGGATACAGATCATTTAAATAAAACAATAGTATAATACTTCTAAGACTAAGAAACAGAATCCTCAAAGCAAATGTAGAAAACAGCACCAGATATACATGGCTTGTGGGGCACGGAACCCAGGATCTGCCTTATCCTGCAGACACTCCAAACAAAGAAATAAATTGTTCCAGCCGCCAGTAGTTTAAAAGACCTTTATTTTCTTATAGGCTAGGGTCTTAGACAAAAATACAATGTTTCAGGCCTTCTATAGGCCCTTAGTCATGTATACTAAACATACACAGGTTCATCGCTTAAATACTCTACACCTGTTCATTTATTCACCTGTTCTCGCGTGACTACTCAGTGTTACAACAATGCCATCTTGTGGACAGCTAAAGCATTTGTTACTTTTTGAAAAAAGTAGCTGTTGGATCTTAGTGGGCGGGCTGGAGTATACTTGTTGATTTGAGAGGATAGGTAGAGGGGAGCGGAGTTGGTGAGTGCTTTGTATGCAAGGGTGAGAATTATGAATTTAATTCTGCTGTGTATGGGGAGCCAATGAAGGGACTCACAGAGAGGTGCAGCAGATACAGAGCGGCGGGGAAGGTGGATCAGTCTGGCAGAGGCATTTAGGATGGATTGGATAGGGGAAAGGCAGGAAAGAGTAAGGCCAGTAAGTAGGTTATTGCAGTAGTCAAGTCGGGAAATAACAAGGGAAGTGTATTATTTGCTTTGTGGTGTTAGCGCACAGAAAAGGTTGAATCTTGGAAATGTTGCGTAGATGGTTGTGGCAGGATGTGGAAAGCGATTGGATATGGGGGCTGAAGGATAGATTTGAGTCAAGTGTAACTCCGAGGCAGCAGACTTGGGGCAAAGGGGAAATGGTGATGCCGTCAACAGGGATAGAGAAGTCACAGGTCGGCGTAGAGCTTGAGGGGGAGATAAGAAGGAGCTCAGTCTTGGACATGTTAATCTTTAGGTGGTGAGAGGTCATCCAGGAAGAAATACCAGATAAGCAGTTGCTGACATGAGAAAGGACAGAGGGAGAGAGAGCAGGGGTGGAGAAGGAGATCTGGGTGTCATC